>NC_064846.1:175132337-175484837 GCF_024166365.1 Elephas maximus indicus | reverse complement strand
GATGTACTGCTGCAGCCACTTTTGAATGATTTTCATCAAAATTTTACTTGCATTGATGCTAATTCTATTGTTCAATAATCTCTACATTCTGTTGGCTCACTTTTCTTTGGAAGGGCACAAATATGGATCTCTTTTAGTCAAATGGCCAGGTAGCTGTCTTCCAAATTTCTTGGAGTTAACAAGTAAGCACCTACAACACAGCATTCCTTTGATGAAACACCTCAATTAGTATCCCGTCAATTCCTGGATGGTTGTTCTTTGCCAAAGCCTTCAGCGCAGCTTGGACTTCTTCCTTCAGTACCATTGGTTCTTGCTACCTCCTGAAATGGTTAAATATTGACCAATTCTTTTTGGTACAGTGACTCTGTGCATCCTTCCATCTTCTTTGGATGCTTCCTGCATCATTAAATATTTTGTCCATAGAATCCTTCAAAATTCCAGCTCATAGCTTGAATTTTTTTCTTCAGTTCCTTCAGCATGAAAGATGCAGAGTGTGTTCTTCCCTCTTGGTTTTCTAACACTAGGTCTTTGCATATTTCATTATAATATCAGACTTTGTCTTCTCCAGCAGCCCTTTGAAATCTTCTGTTCAGCCTTTTTACTTCATCATTTCTTCTACTGGCTTTAGCTACTCTACGTTCAAGAGCAAATTTCAGAGTCTCTTCTGATACCCATTTTGGTCTTTTCTTTTTTTCCTGTCCTTTTGCTTTCTTTACTTATGAAGTCTTTGATGTCTCCCTGCAGCTCATCTGGTCTTTGTTCATTCTTAGAGCTTGTGGTGGCTTGTGTGTTGCTGCGATGGTGGAAGTTTTGCCACTGGTATTTCAAATAACCAGCAGGGTCACCCTTGGTGGACAGGTTTCAGTGGAGCTCCCAGACTAAGAAAGACCAGGAAGAAGGACTTGGTAATCTACTTCTAAAAAAATTGGCCAATGAAAGCCTCATAAATAGCAGCAGAACATTGTCTGATATAGTGCCAGAAGGTGAGCCCATAAAGCTGAAAAAAAAAAAAACCCAACCCATTGCCATCAGTCAATTCTGACTCATAGCAACCCTATAGAACAGAGTAGAACTGCCCCATAGAGCTTCCAAGGAGCACCTGGTGATTTTGAATTGCTGGCCTTTAGTTAGGAGCTGTAGCACTTAACCACTATGCCACTGCCACCAGGGTTTCCCTCAAGTTGGAAGGCACTCAAAATACGACCAGGGAAGACCTGCCTCAGAGTAGCGTTGACCTTATTGATGTGGATGGAGCAAAGTTTTGGGGACCTTCATTTGCTGATGTGGAATGACTCAAAATGAGAAGAAATGGCTGCAAACATCCATTAATAATCAGAAGGTAGAATGTATGAAGTAAGAATCTAGGAAAATTGGAAATTGTCAAAAATGAAATAGAACACATAAACATTGATATCCTTGGCATGACTGAGCTGAAATGGACTGGTATTTGCCATTTTGAAACAGACAATTGTATGGTCTACTTTGCTAGGAATGACCAGGTGAAGAGAAATGGTTTTGCATTTGTCATCAAAAAGAATATTTCAAGATCCATCCTGAAGTTCAATGCTGTTAGTGATAGGATGATATCTAAGATATTCCTTTCATATTTTATCTGTGGACTAGCTTCTAATGTATAAATATTTTTAATACCTTAAAGCTTAAAAAAAAAAAAACTCAGGAATCACTGTTATTTAGATCATAAAAAATTTTTTTTTTTCATAGATACAGTATAAATACTTTTTTTTTTCTTTTTTCTCCTAATTGAGTTTGGTGTTAAGTTTTTTCTCTGAACACTTTTCTATGCTGAAGGGTCTTACAAAATAAATAGGTTGGGATGTACTTTTAGAGGCTTATAGTAAATGATAACATGAACTGAGTGGTGATATACTTTAGCCCCTTGAAAACAGAAAAAAAAAAAAAAAGGAGAGCGTTGAAAGATTATGGGGCTTTGGTCAGGTTGCAGTCCTAACTTGAGGTAGAAACTGGACCAAATCCTGCCAAACAAACCCTCTTTTCAGCCACTCCCAGGTCCCAGACACACACTAGTAGCAGACTTTCTGATGTAAATGTTTTGGTCTTTTTCTTACTTGAGTGCCTGGCTGGCATTTGCCATTTTTCTTGGAAAACAGAGCAATTTCAGCTTCATTGTGGAGTATGACTTTAAATTCGCAAACCCAATAGCAACCCATTGCCTTTGAGTCAATTCCGACTCCTAGAAACCCCACGGGACAAAGTAGAACTCCTCTGTTGGGTTTTCTAGACTGCAACCTTTGCGGGAGCTGATTGCCAAGTCTTTCTCAGAGCAGCTGGGTGGGTTCTAACTGCAGACATTTTGCTTAGCCACAACCACTGAGTCACTGCACCACCAGGGCTCCTTTTCAAACATGCAAGTGTAGTTTATATCCAGTGGTGGGTCAGACTTAGAGTTATTCTATTTAGCTTTCACAAAAACTCCGAGTTTGCCATGACTATATCACACAAAGGTGCAAAGTGTCACTCCAGGCAGAAGTGACCTGCCCAAGTGCCCTCCACTCTCAGATTTCAATCTAAGTTCCAGACAGAAACCAGAACTAAAAGTCACAGACCACCTGCCAAGCTGCTGCAGCTTGAAAGATGCCAGTATTGCAGAAATAGGCAACAAGGCTAAAGAATCTCTTTCTAAACACAAGGAATTCTGGAGCCCATCATACACCAAATATTTCCTTTCCTGATTTTCAAAGGAGATCCTGTCTTAAGGTTTTGTAGTTTTTCCCTACTGCTGGTTTTGTTTTTGTGTCTGTCTCTGTGGCTTTCTCTCACTCTCTCTTTTCTCTGTAGTCATCCTCCTCTCTATCTCTCCTCCCCACCTCTCTCTCCTTTGCCCATTCTCCCATTTCTCTTTCTACTCTCCTCTGTCTCTCCTCTTCCTCTCTCGCTCTGTCCTTCCCTTTTTCTCATTTGCCCATTCTCTCATTTCTTCTCTCTACCCTGCTCTGTCTCTCTCTCTACCTTCCTGTCTTTCTCCCCCTCTCTCTTTCTCTCTTTCTCATTTGCCCTTTCTATTTCTTCTTACCTCTCACTGTCTCTCTCTCTCAGTGACTCTCCTCCATTCTTTCTCCCTCTTTGTCCTCTCTCTCCCTTCTTCTTTCTCTGACTCTCTCTCTCCCCTCTCCCCAAGCCAGCTCTCTCTGTCGGTTTGTCCCTCTCTCTCTGTTTCCATCCCTCCGTCTCTCCCCTTTGCTCATTCTCCCACTTCTCCTTGTTTCCCACTTTCTCTCTTGCTCTTAGTCCTTTCCTCAGTAGAGTCGATCAGGTTCCTCTCCTGCAAAGCCTTTTCCCTCTGCTAACTTATTTTCTCCTCTTCTTTACAGCACCTCCACCCACAAACACGCTCGATTCCTGGCAAGGACAGAATCATCTGTTTCAAATCGATGGCTTCCTGCTTGGGCTGCCCCTTGAGCTATTTCCCTTTCTCCTCTGTGCCAACCTTCTTGAGAAACTGATCTTTGTTTCTTCCTCCACGGTCCCTCCTAAGAGCATGCATGTCTGGCTTTGAGAGGCTAGAAAGTCTTTCAAATAACACTTTGGTTCACACGGCTCTTTATTGCATCGCTCATTTTGTCTCTTTGCGCGATAGGGCTGTCTTGGCCATAGCCAATTCCTTCTACGTAACTGATCCCACCTTCATTTGTCCTCAGAGACATCGTCCATTCTTTTGCGTCTACCTCAAGTATTAGAGCACCTATGTCCGTGTTCTCTGCTAATTACTTGTGTATCATTCATGACCACTTATTGGCAAGAAAGTATACTGTGCCTACGGCCACATAGAGCTCCCAGATATTCCCTGAAACAGGTCATGTTTTTAATATATCTTTTCTTTTTCCCTGCTTCTATGGCTTAGAATATATTTATACTTTAAAGGCACCTCATGATCCCATGTGACAGAGTAGAACTGCCCCTTAGGGTTTCTTAGACTGCAATTTTCACAGACCCTCTTTCTCCTATGGAGCTGCTCAGTGGGCTTGAACCACTGACCTTTCTGTTGGCAGCCCAGTGCTTAACCATTGCACCACCAAGACTTCTCTGTTACTGAGCTGTACATGCAGCAATTGGTGAGATGGTATACCTATCCGTACACAACACTCAGCCACTCTCACCCTTTGCAATGTTTACTCACTAGGTGTAAAATGTGATCAAGAGTGCTTCTCCTTTGCCAAGGCATTCAATAAGACATATGTAAGCCCTCGAGGGATGGTTTTCACTTACCACTTCCTTGTTACTGGACCCTAAGTAAATGTGCTTATGGTTCACCTCAAGCAGTTCACAAATTGCCACACCTAGAGACGGATGGTATAAAAAGTGGGAAATGTTCAGAATCTCCCCAATAGGAGACACGTTCTCATCTCTTTCAGAAGAAGGATTGGGGAACACCAACAAGATGAAGATTCTCCTGGTGGCTCTGGTTCTTGGCAGGGTTTGTGCTGACCTCTTGGAGGAACCTTTCTTGGAGGAAGACCTTTCACAGGTACCAGGGACAGAGTCACCTGGGGCAGAGGGGAAAGCTGGCATGACGCTCTCCCTGTGATGATGTGTCTATCTCTCCCGGCTTACCATTTCTTATATTCCCTTTTTAGATTTCAGGAACATGGAGTAGCCTTTACTTAGGGTCCAGCAACAAGGAGGTGATAAGTGAAAACCATCCCATGAGGGCTTACATACGTCGTGTTGAATGCCTTGGCAAAGGAGACGCGCTCTCGATCACATTTTACACCAAGTGAGTAAACATTGCAAAGGGTGAGAGTGGCTGAGCATTGAGCATGGTGAGGCATACCATCTCACTGATGTCTACACGTATAGCTCAGTAATCGCAAGTGAGAAAGACCTGGCGATCTATTCCTGTAAAGACTGCAGCCTAGAAAACCCAATGGGGGAACTTCTACTCTGTCCCATGGGGGCTCTAGGAGTTACAACCAGCTCTAAGGCAAAGGGTTTTTTTTTTTTTTTTATTAACTTTTATTGAGCTTCAAGTGAACGTTTACAAATCCAATCAGTCTGTCACATATAAGTTTACATACATCTCACTCCCTACTCCCACTTGCTCTCCCCCTATTGAGTCAGCTCTTTCAGTCTCTCCTTTCGTGACAATTTTGCCAGCTTCCCTCTCTCTCTATCCTCCCATCCCCCCTCCAGACAAGAGTTGCCAACACAATCTCAAGTGTCCACCTGATATAATTAGTTCACTCTTCATCAGCATCTCTCTCCCACCCGCTGACCAGTCCCTTTCATGTCTGATGAGTTGTCTTCGGGGATGGTTCCTGTCCTGTGCCAACAGAAGGTCTGGGGACCATGGCCGCCGGGATTCCTCTAGTCTCAGTCAGACCATTAAGTATGGTCTTTTTATGAGAATTTGGGGTCTATATCCCACTGATCTCCTGCTCCCACAGGGGTCCTCTGCTGTGCTCCCTGTCAAGGCAGTCATCGATTGTGGCCGGGCACCAACTAGTTCTTCTGGTCTCAGGATGATGTAGGTCTCTGGTTCATGTGGTCCTTTCTGTCTCTTGGGCTCTTAGTTGTCGTGTGGCCTTGGTGTTCTTCATTTTCCTTTGCTCCAGGTGGGTTGAGACCAATTGATGCATCTTAGATGGCCGCTTGTTAGCATTTAAGACCCCAGACGCCACATTGGGATGCAGAATGATTTCATAATAGAATTATATTGCCAGTTGACTTAGAAGTCCCCGCAAACCATGTTCCCCAGACCCCCGCCCTTGCTCCGCTGACCTTTGAAGCATTCATTTTATCCCGGAAACTTCTTTGCTTTTGGTCCAGTCCAATTGAGCTGACCTTCCATGTATTGAGTGTTGTCTTTCCCTTCACCTAAAGCAGTTCTTATCTACTGATTAATCAATAAAAAACCCTCTCCCACCCTCCCTCCCTCCCCCCCTCGTAACCACAAAAGTATGTGTTCTTCTCAGGTTTACTATTTCTCAAGATCTTATAATAGTGGTCTTATACAATATTTGTCCTTTTGCCTCTGACTCATTTCGCTCAGCATAATGCCTTCCAGGTTCCTCCATGTTATGAAATGTTTCACAGATTCGTCACTGTTCTTTATTGATGCGTAGTATTCCATTGTGTGAATATACCACAATTTATTTACCCATTCATCCGTTGATGGACACCTTGGTTGCTTCCAGCTTTTTGCTATTGTAAACAGAGCTGCAATAAACATGGGTGTGCATATATCTGTTTGTATGAAGGCTCTTGTATCTCTAGGGTATATTCCGAGGAGTGGGATTTCTGGGTTGTATGGTAGTTCTATTTCTAACTGTTTAAGATAACGCCAGATAGATTTCCAAAGTGGTTGTACCATTTTACATTCCCACCAGCAGTGTATAAGAGTTCCAATCTCTCCGCAGCCTCTCCAACATTTATTATTTTGTGTTTTTTTGGATTAATGCCAGCCTTACTGGTGTGAGATGGAATCTCATCGTAGTTTTAATTTGCATTTCTCTAATGGCTAATGATCGAGAGCATTTTCTCATGTATCTGTTGGCTGCCTGAATATCTTCCTTAGTGAAATGTGTGTTCATATCCTTTGCCCACTTCTTGATTGGGTTGTTTGTCTTTTTGTGGTTGAGTTTTGACAGAATCATGTAGATTTTAGACATCAGGCGCTGGTCGGAGATGTCATAGCTGAAAATTCTTTCCCAGTCTGTAGGTGGTCTTTTTACTCTTTTGGTGCAGTCTTTAAAAGAGCATAGGTAATTGATTTTTAGGAGCTCCCAGTTATCGGGTTTCTCTTCATCATTTTTGGTAATTTTTTGTATTCTGTTTATTCTTTGTATTAGGGCTCCTAAGGTTGTCCCTATTTTTTCTTCCATGATCTTTATCGTTTTAGTCTTTATGTTTAGGTCTTTGATCAACTTGGAGTTAGTTTTTGTGCATGGTGTGAGGTATGGGTCCTGTTTCATTTTTTTGCAAATGGATATCCAGTTATGCCAGCACCATTTGTTAAAAAGACTGTCTTTTCCCCAGTTAATTGACACAGGTCCTTTGTCAAATATCAGCTGCTCGTACATGGATGGATCTATGTCTGGGTTCTCAATTCTGTTCCATTGGTCTATGTGCCTGTTGTTGTACCAGTACCAGGCTGTTTTGACTACTGTGGCTGTATAATAGGTTCTGAAATCAGGTAAAGTGAGGCCTCCCACTTTCTTCTTCTTTTTCAGTAGTGCTTTGCTTATCCGGGGCTTCTTTCCCTTCCATATGAAATTGGTGATTTGTTTCTCTATCCCCTTAAAAAATGACATTGGAATTTGGATTGGAAGTGCGTTATATGTATAGATGGCTTTTGGTAGAATAGACATTTTTACTATGTTAAGTCTTCCTATCCATGAGCAAGGTATGTTTTTCCACTTAAGTATGTCCTTTTGAATTTCTTGTAGTAGAGCTTTGTAGTTTTCTTTGTATAGGTCTTTTACATCCTTGGTAAGATTTATTCCTAAGTATCTTATCTTCTTGGGGGCTACTGTGAATGGTATTGATTTGGTTATTTCCTCTTCGATGTTCTTTTTGTTGATGTAGAGGAATCCAAGTGATTTTTGTATGTTTATTTTATAACCTGAGACACTGCCAAACTCTTCTATTAGTTTCAGTAGTTTTCTGGAGGATTCCTTAGGGTTTTCTGTGTATATAATCATGTCATCTGCAAATAGTGATAACTTTACTTCTTCCTTGCCAATCCGGATACCTTTTATTTCTTTGTCTAGCCTAATTGCCCTGGCTAGGACTTCCAGCATGATGTTGAATAAGAGCGGTGATAAAGGGCATCCTTGTCTGGTTCCCGTTCTCAAGGAAAATGCTTTCAGGTTCTCTCCATTTAGAGTGATATTGGCTGTTGGCTTTGCATAGATGCCCTTTATTATGTTGAGGAATTTTCCTTCAATTCCTATTTTGGTAAGAGTTTTTATCTTAAATGGGTGTTGGACTTTGTCAAATGCCTTTTCTGCATCAATTGATAAGATCATGTGGTTTTTGTCTTTTGTTTTATTTATGTGATGGATTACATTAATGGTTTTTCTGATATTAAACCACCCTTGCATACCTGGTATAAATCCCACTTGATCATGGTGAATTATTTTTTTGATGTGTTGTTGGATTCTATTGGCTAGAATTTTGTTGAGGATTTTTGCATCTATGTTCATGAGGGATATAGGTCTATAATTTTCTTTTTTTGTAATGTCTTTACCTTTTTTTGGTATCAGGGAGATGGTGGCTTCATAGAATGAGTTGGGTAGTATTCCGTCATTTTCTATGCTTTGGAATACCTTCAGAAGTAGTGGTGTTAACTCTTCTCTGAAAGTTTGGTAGAACTCTGCCTTGAAGCCGTCCGGGCCAGGGCTTTTTTTTGTTGGGAGTTTTTTGATTACCGTTTCAATCTCTTTTTTTTTATGGGTCTATTTAGTTGTTCTACTTCTGAATGTGTTAGTTTAGGTAGGTAGTGTTTTTCCAGGAATTCATCCATTTCTTCTAGGTTTGCAAATTTGTTAGAGTACAATTTTTCGTAATAATCTGAAATGATTCTTTTAATTTCATTTGGTTCTGTTGTGATGTGGTCCTTCTCGTTTCTTATTCGGGTTATTTGTTTCCTTTCCTGTATTTCTTTAGTCAGTCTAGCTAATGGTTTATCAATTTTGTTAATTTTTTTCTAAGAACCAGCTTTTGGCTTTGTTAATTCTTTCAATTGTTTTTCTGTTCTCTAATTCATTTAGTTCAGCTCTAATTTTTATTATTTGTTTTCTTCTGGTGCCTGATGGATTCTTTTGTTGCTCATTTCTATTTGTTCAAGTTGTAGGGACAGTTCTCTGATTTTGGTGCTTTCATCTTTTTGTATGTGTGCATTTATCGATATAAATTGGCCTCTGAGCACTGCTTTGGCTGTGTCCCAGAGGTTTTGATAGGAAGTATTTTCATTCTCGTTGCTTTCTAAGAATTTCCTTATTCCCTCCTTGATGTCTTCTATAACCCAGTCTTTTTTGAGCAGGGTATTGTTCATTTTCCAAGTATTTGATTTCTTTTCCCTAGTTTTTCTGTTATTGATCTCTAGTTTTATTGCCTTGTGGTCTGAGAAGATGCTTTGTAATATTTCGATGTTTTGGACTCTGCAAAGGTTTGTTTTATGACCTAATATGTGGTCTATTCTAGAGAATGTTCCGTGTGCGCTAGAAAAAAAGTATATTTTGCAGCAGTTGGGTGGAGAGTTCTGTATAAGTCAATGAGGTCAAGTTGGTTGATTGTTGTAATTAGATCTTCCATGTCTCTATTGAGCTTCTTACTGGATGTCCTGTCCTTCTCCGAAAGTGGTGTGTTGAAGTCGCCTACTATAATTGTGGAGGTATCTATCTCACTTTTCAATTCTGTTAAAATTTATGTATCTTGCAGCCCTGTCATTGGGTGCATAAATATTTAATATGGTTATGTCTTCCTGATCAATTGTCCCTTTTATCATTATGTAGTGGCCTTCTTTATCCTTTGTGGTGGATTTAAGTTTAAAGTCTATTTTGTCAGAAATTAATATTGCTACTCCTCTTCTTTTTTGCTTATTGTTTGCTTGATATTTTTTTTCCATCCTTTGAGTTTTAGTTTGTTTGTGTCTCTAAGTCTAAGGTGTGTCTCTTGTAGGCAGCATATAGATGGATCGTGTTTCTTTATCCAGTCTGTGACTCTCTGTCTCTTTATTGGTGCATTTAGTCCATTTACATTCAGGGTAATTATAGATAAATAAGTTTTTAGTGCTGTCATTTTGATGCCTTTTTATGTGTGTTGTTGACCATTTCATTTTTCCACATACTTTTTTGTGCTGAGGCGTTTATCTTAGTAAATTGTGAGATCCTCATTTTCATAATGTTTGACTTTATGTTAGTTGAGTCGTTACGTTTTTCTTGGCTTTTATCTTGAGTTATGGAGTTGTTATACCTTTTTGTGGTTACCTTATTATTTACCCCTATTTTTCTAAGTAAAAACCTAACTTGTATTGTTCTATATCGCCTTGTATCACTCTCCATATGGCAGTTCAGTGCCTCCTGTATTTAGCCCCTCTTTTTGATTATTGTGATCTTTTACCTATTGACTTGCATGATTCCGTTATGTGTATTATTTTTTTTTAATTAATCTTAATTTGTTTGTTTTTGTGATTTCCCTATTTGAGTTGATATCAGGACGTTCTGTTTTGTGACCTTGTGTTGTGCTGATGTATGATATTATTGGTTCTCTGACCAAACAATATCCTTTAGTATTTCTTGTAGCTTTGGTTTGGTTTTTGCAAATTCTCTAAACTTGTGTTTATCTGTAAATATCTTAATTTCGCCTTCATTTTTCAGAGAGAGTTTTGCTGGATATATGATCCTTGGCTGGCAGTTTTTCTCCTTCAGTGTTCTGTATATGTCGTCCCATTCCCTTCTTGCCTGCATGGTTTCTGCTGAGTAGTCTGAACTTATTCTTATTGATTCTCACTTGAAGGAAACCTTTCTTTTCTCCCTGGCTGCTTTTAAAATTTTCTGTTTATCTTTGGTTTTGGCGAGTTTGATGATAATATGTCTTTGTGTTTTTCTTTTTGGATCAATCTTAAATGGGTTTCGTTGAGAATCTTGGATAGATATCCTTTTGTCTTTCATGATGTCAGGGAAGTCTTCTGTCAGGAGTTCTTCAACTATTTTCTCTGTGTTTTCTGTCCCCCCTCCCTGTTCTGGGACTCCAATCACCTGCAAGTTATCCTTCTTGATAGAGTCCCACATGATTCTTAGGGTTTCTTTATTTTTTTTAATTCTTTTATCTGATTTTTTTTCAGCTATGTTGGTGTTGATTCCCTGGTCCTCCAGATGTCCCAGTCTGCATTCTAATTGCTCGAGTCTGCTCCTCTGACTTCCTATTTTGTTGTCTAATTCTATAATTTTATTGTTAATCTTTTGGATTTCTACATGCTCTCTCTCTATGGATTCTTGCAACTTATTAATTTTTCCACTATGTTCTTGAATAATTTTTTTGAGTTCTTCAACAGTTTTATTGGTGTGTTCCTTGGCTTTTTCTGCAGTTATCCTAATTTCATTTGTGATATCTTTAAGCATTCTGTAAATTAGTTTTTTATATTCTGTGTCTGATAATTCCAGGATTGTATGTTCATTTGGGAAAGATTTTGATTCTTTTGTTTGGGGGGTTGTAGAAGCTGTCAGGGTCTGCTTCTTTAAATAGTTTGATATGGATTGTTGTCTCCGAGCCATCACTGGGAAACTAGTTTTTCCAGAAAATCCACTAAAAAAAAAAATGCAGTCAGATCCCTATCAGAGTTCTCCCTCTGGCTCAGGCTATTCGGATGTTAACGAAGCCACCTGGGGAGGGTGGGGGAGGGAACAGAGAGATAGGAGAGTAGCACCTCAGAATATAGCCAGAGTTGCTTGTCTTGCTTGGAATGACTATTATATCTGAGATTCCCGTGGGGAGGGTCACCTATGTGTGCTGGCTGTGTGGAGATTGCCCCCGGGGGGTCTGGCCCACTGGAGTCACGGTCAGATCCTCCGCTTCCAGCCCCACGCCCAGCGTCAAGGCTCCCCTACTGGGTCGGTGCAGTCTCGACTCCAAAATCAGTCGCTGCCTCCTGGAGACTTCTCGTCCCTCCAGCCGTGTGGCCGTGCTGCCCCCGCGAACCAGTTAGGCCCCCTCCCGGGGTTAGTTCAGATGGGTGGAGCAGTTCCCCATGCTTGTGCCGTGACCGAGTGTCCCGTGACCGAGTGTCCTGGCTGGGACGCTGTTCTCCCCACTCCAATACCAGTCGCTGCCTCCTGGGTACTTCTCCTACCGGCTGCGTCCCATGCCACCCACGGAACCGGCTGGTCCCCCTCCCGGGGTTAGTTCAGGGGGGTGGAGCAGCTCTCTGTGCTTGTGCCATACCTGACTGGTACACTGGCTCCAGGCTCTGAAAACAATCGCTGCTTCCCCGTATTAGTTCGTTCTCCGTCTCTAAATCTGTGTTTGTTGTTCAGGGTTCGTAGATTGTTATGTATGTGATCGATTCACTTATTTTTCCGTGTCTTTGTTGTAAGAGGGATCCGAGGTAGCGTCTGCCTAGTCCGCCATCTTGGCTCTGCCCCCCATAAGACGGCAAAGGGTTTTTTAATGGGTTTGCACATAAATTTATGCTCAACAATTAAGCTGAAATTGCTTCGTGTTCCAGAGAAAATGGCAAATGCCAGCTGGGCACTCAAGTAGGAGCCAGAAAGGATCAGAATGTTTATACCATGAAATGTGAGCACCAAAGCTCTGCTACTAATGAGTGTCAGAGACCTGGGAGTGGCTCAAACCAGGGCCCATTTGACAGGTTTCTCATCCAGTTTCTACCTCGAATTGGGACTGCAACCTGGCAAAAGCCCCATAACCTTTCAACTCTCTCTATTTTTTTCCTTTTATTTTCAAAGGGTTAAAGTATATTACCACCCAGTACATACTATTGTAACATTTATTATAAGCTTCTAAAAACACATCCCAACCTACTTATTTCATAAGACCCTCCAACGCAGAAAAGGGTTCAGAGAACCTTAACACCACACTGGAGAAGAAGGTGGGGAAAAAGTGGGTGTATACTGTATCTATAATCTAACTGACAGTGATTTTTCCCCTTAACGTTGCAAATTATTTATACATTAGAAGCTAGTTCACGGATAAAATATGAAAGGAATAACTTTGTCAGAAGTTTGTCTCACACAAAAGAACACACTGTGTGCTTAGTCCCTTAGGCAAGATCTTAATTGGCCCCAGAGTCCATGCACTTCTGTCGCTTTTATAAACAAACTGCAGGAAATATTGACAATGCTGTTACATAGTATGCCATATAAACATAAGTCTCTAAAGAAGCATCCGATGGAGCTTGAAGACATTATGCTGAGAGAAATTAGCCAATCACAGAAGGACAAATACTGTATGAACTCACTTACATAAAAAGCTAAGAAAAGGCAAATGTAGAAAGACCAAAGTTTATTATTAATGACCAAGGGCAGTTGAGAGGGGAGGGACCGGGTTAACTGTGAAGGAGCAATTGCATTGATTAAGGGTAGGGTTACACAGCTGATTATTGTAATTGCTGTCAATAAGTTGTACACCTGTAAAATCTTGAATTGGCGAAAGTTGTGTCATAGATATATTCACAATTATGACAAAAAAGAAAAGAAAAAGTAGCTGCTGAGGCTGCTTATGTACTACCAAACACCTCATGGGACTTGGTTCCTTAGTTTGGAGATTTAGGGTCACGGTTTCATGCGACATTTTCATGGGCTAAAAATGTGTTTAGTGCTTCTGTTCTACCTCCTAGTTCACTCTGTAGTGTCTGGAGTCTTAAAAGCTTGCAAGAGTCCAATTTAGGCACAACAATTGGTCTCAATTCACCTGGAACAACAGAGATAGAAGCAGAGTCAGGTATAGGAGGAGGATGCGGAATGTGTGGCTAATAATATCCTTTGCCATGAGACCCGAAGAACTGGATGGTGCCCTGCTACCATTACTGAACATTTTGGTCAAATATTCCATAGAAGAATCCCGAACGAAAGCAGGAAAATGCAGAGCAGAATATCAAATTCTCACGCGCTCTAGACCATCTGAATCTATGGAAGTTGGATGAACCCCTGAAGCTATTGCCCTGAGATAATCTTTAAACCTTAAACGAGAAATATTCTTAAAACTGAATAATAGTTTTGCTTAAACTAGAGGTCTGCCTCTGGCATTAATCTATCTGTATAGAATCAAATATACAACAGCAACTGGAAAGATTAGACAGAAACCTTTTTAGGGAGCAGAGTGTTTATGTTAACGAGGGAGGAACAACTCAGAAAAGGAGGGTGAGAATGGCTGTACAACTAGAAGGCAATCAATGTCACTAAATTGTACATGCAGAGGGTGTTGAATTGTATATGTTTTGCTGTGTATATTATCAACAAAAACCACAAAATAAATAAAATTTAGAAACAACAACACCAACAAAAAAGAAACATCTGAACAGAAAAAAAAAATACAGAAGCACTCTGGAAATAATGTTGCTAAGACAGACTTCAGCAGTTCTCCAAGGAAAGAAGGTGGCAGTAAGCAAAACCACTTCCTACCTCCTAGCTGTCACCGTTGATTATAATATTTCTGGAGTCAGAGGGAGGGGGGTGGATGAAGAGATAAAGAGGGAGGGAGAGGAAGGGAAAAAGAGAGAGAGGGAGGGAGATGAAGGGAAAGAGAGGGAGGGAGAGGAAGGGAAAGATAGAGACAGGGAGGGAGAGGAAGGGAAAGAGAGAGAGAGGAAGGAAAAGGAAGGGAAAGAGAGAGAGGGAGGAAGAAGAGGAAGGAGCAGGAGAGGAGGTGAGATGGGAAGGGAAGGAAAGGAAAGACAAGAGAATGAGCCCAAGATACAGAGACAATGGCTTGGACTAGAGAGACTGGTTAATGGCACACTAAACCTGAAAAGAACTGGTTCGATTCGTGGCAAATTCACCTCAAGTGTAGCCACCACCCATCCATCAGTGGAGGCTTGCAGGTTGTTATGCTGAACAAGTTTCAGCAGAGCCTCCAGACTAAGATAAACTAGGAAGAAAGGGCTGGTGACCTACTGCTGAAAATCAGCCAATAAAAACCTTATGGATCACAATAGTCTGGTCTGAAGACAGCCATGGGGACGTACCAGGAACAAGAAACATTTTGCTCTCTTGTGCATGGGAATGCCGTAAGTCAGGGGTCAACTATATGTCAGTTAACAACAATAACAAGAAAAAGTGAGAAAGTAGAATCAATCCACTGAGGTGGTAAATGTTCTGTTTCCTTTCTGTCATAGGTGTGCACAATGTTGAATTCAACATCACTCATTCCACAAGAGATTTCATGGTGTTGTCCCGGATCAACCAGAATGAGGGGGACAAGACCAACACACTAATTAGTGCCCTAGGTAAGTCCAACAGTCCATCCTCCACTGGAGAGTAACCTGTGACGGCCTTATTAGGGACATCAAAACACAAGGAGTGTGTGTGTTCATTACTTATAATTCAGTAGGTTTTGTGCAAGATATGAACCCACAAGAGGCCTAAGATCCTAGAAGTGGGTCTAGAGAGAAAGGACCCGATGTCAGAATTGCAGACATTTTAAGAGCAAACACACATCTTGTGAAGATTCCTATAAGAACCCTTTGGGGAGGAGGCAGAGCCAAGATGGCAGAATAGATAGATGCTTCTGGCGAGCCCTCTTTACAACAAAGACTGGAAAAAACAAGTGAAACGAGTATAGTTGTGACAAGCTGGGAGTCCTGAGCATCAAAGGCAAGCTTATGCAATGAACTGAGGGCCAGGGGGAGGAAGAGACCCTTCATAAGTGGAGAGGAGTTACTGGAACTGAATCATGGGGAGCCCTCAGGCACCATTCCCAGAGCGGCTGCAGCGGCGATGGTGGGCTGATACTAGTATTTGATAGCAGTTTCCTCAGGGAGAAACAGCCAGCCACACAGCCCACTCACACCTCCGGGACCTAAGGAGAATGGTGCTCTTGGAAAAAGCTAAGTACTTGCATACATTTTACCGTGCCCCCCCTTCCACAAACCAGCTTCAGCGGCTGAATGCCCGGGCCTGAGATAGGCCCTGCTGAGCACCTGGAGCCATCTCCCCGGCCTTGGGGGAGGAAAAAATTTGCAACTGAAGGGAAAAGATAATTTGCTAGCTCCACTAACTGGGGGAGCTCAGGACAGAAGCGGCGCCTATCCACACACAAACCGTCCGTGGCCCTTGAGCAGCTTTCCCTTCTAAATGGACCTGTGTGGGCCTATTTCACGAGAATAGGCCCTTGTTGGCAAACTCCAACCATTTCAGCTGTGCGGTGGAGAGATGGGTGTTTGATGTTTGACATTGCTTTGCCTGTTAAACAAGGTCCTCACCTACCCACATCAGGGACCTAAGGAATGGTAGCTCCACTCAGGTCACCCAGCCACCCACGACAGGGGTCCAAAGTTAACTGGTACCTCCCCGTCCTTACAACCAAAAACTTAGGGTGCCCATGGACCATCTGCAGACCCACCCACCTGCATGCTGTAGGGAACAGGGATGCGTTTTCCTCAGAGACACTTGGGGGTCAGTTCTCAGCCCCCTGCCTTGTTCAGAGCGTGACCCCCTGCTGCAATCAGAAACTGGTATATACGTCAATCACCCCTGCCCCTCTCAGACTGTAGGACAGAGCCCGTACCACACACTTGATGATCAGCTACCTGGAAACCTGAGCTGAATTCATACAAGAAAACTGAAAGGACTCCTACACTGATATACCTTATAACAGCTCTAGCCAGCTGGGGACAGGACACCAGAGCTCCAAAGGCGAAAATAATCAAGCTAGCTCACTCAAGCAACCCGTAGGGGTATACCAGAGCAAAACAAAGCAAGCAGCTATGACACAGTAAGCAAGCATAAAGTAATACAATAACTTATAGATGGCTTGGAGACGACAGTCAATATCAAGTCACATAAAGAAACAGACCATGATCACCTCAAAAGGCTCTCAAAACAAAGAATCCAGGGATCTTCTAGATGAAACTGCATTCCTGGAATTACCAGAGGCAGAATACAAAAGTTTAACATATAGAACCCTTCAAGGCATCAGGAAGGAGATGAGGCAATACGCAGAACAAGCCAAGGAAGACACAGATAAAGCAGCTGAAGAAATCAGAAAGATTATTCAGGAACATAATGAAAAGTTTAATAAGCTGGAAAAATCCACAGACAGACAGCAATCAGAAATTCAGAAGATTAACAATAAAATTACAGAATTAGACAACTCGATAGAAAGTCAGAGGAGCAGAATTGAGCAAGTAGAAGCTAGAATTTCTGAACTCAAAGATAAATCACTTGGGACTAATATATTTGAAGAAAAATCAGATAAAAGAATTTAAAAAATGAAGAAACCTTAAGAATCATGTGGGACTGTATCAAGAGAAATAACCCACGAGTGATTGGAGTACCAGAACAGGGAGGGATAACAGAAAATACAGAGAAAATTGCTAAGGATTTGTTGGCAGAAAACTTCCCTGATATTGTGAAAGATGAGAAGATATCTATCCAAGATGCTCATCGAACTCCACATAAGGTAGATGTTAAAAGAAAGTCACCAAGGCATATTATAATCAGACTTGCCAAAACCAAAGATAAAAAGAAGAAAAAAAGATAAGGAGAGAATTATAAGAGCAGTGAGGGATGTACGAAAAGTCACCTACAAAGGAGAGCCAAAAAGAATAAGCTCGGACTACTCGGCAGAAACCATGCAGGCAAGAAGGCAATGGGATGACATATTTAAAAAATTGAAGGAAAAAAATTGCCTGCCAAGAATCATATATCCAACAAAACTGTCTCTTAAATATGAAGGTGAAATTAAGACATTTCCAGGTAAAAACAAGTTTAGGGAAATCACAAAACCCAAACCAAAACTACAAGAAATACTGAAGGGAGTTCTTTGGTTAGAAAACCAATAATATCAGGTATCAACCCAAGACTAGAACACTGGGCAGAGCAACCAGAAGTAAACCCAGACAGGAAAAAAAAAAAAAAAAAAAGCTCAAAACAGGGTAACAGTGATCTTATTATATAAAAAAAGACAACATTAAAATAATAAAAAGAGGGACTAAGAAATGTAATCATACACCTTCCATATGGAGAGGAAGATACACCGATAAAAAGAAATACAAGTTACGTTTAAATTTAGAAAAAATAGGGGTAAATAATAAGGTAACCACAAAGGAGACAAACTATCCTACTCATCAAAATGAAATACAAGGGAAAAATAAAGACTCAACAGAAACAAAATCAATAACAACAAATATGAGGAAAGGACAATATATAAAGAAAATCTACTCAGCATGTAAAATTAAGTGGGAAAGAGAAAGTTTCAACAACACACAAAAAAAGACATCAAGATGATAGCACTAAATTCATACCTGTCCATAATTACCCTGAATGTAAATGGACTAAATGCACCAATGAAGAGACAGAGAGTGGCAGAATGGATTAAAAAACAAGATCCATCTATATGCTGCCTACAAGAGACACACCTTAGACTTAGAGATGCAAACAAACTAAAACTCAAAGGATGTAAAAACATATATCAAGCAAACAACAATCAAAAAAGAGCAGGAGTGGCAATATTAATCTCTGACAAAATAGACTTTAAAGTTAAATCCATCAGAAAGGATAAGGAAGGACACCATATAATGAGTAAGGGACAATACGCTAAGAAGATATAACCGTATTAAATATTTATGCACCCAATGACAGGGCTTCAAGATACATAAAACAAAGTCTATCGGCATTGAAGAGTGAGATAGACAGCTCCACAGTAATAGGAAACTTCAATGCACCACTTTTGGTGAAGGACAGGACATCCAGAAAGAAGCTCAATAAAGACACGGAAGATCTGAGTGCCACAATCAACCAACTTGACCTCGTAGACATATACAGAACACTCCACCCAACAGCAACCAACTATACTTTCTTTTCTAGTGCACATGGAACATTCTCTAGAATAGACCACATATTAGGTCATAAAACAAGCCTTAGGAGAATCCAAAACATTGAAATATTACAAAGCATCTTCTCTGACCATAACGGCATGAAAGTGGAATCAATAACAGGAAAAGCAGGGAAAAGAAATCAAACACTTGGAAACTGAACAATACCCTGCTCCAAAAAGACTGGATTATAGAAGACGTTAAGGATGGAATAAAGAAATTCAGAGAATCCAATGAGAATGAAAATACTTTCTATCAGAACCTTTGGAACACAGCAAAAGTGGTGCTCAGAGGCCAATTTATATCAATAAATGCACACATCCAAAAAGAAGAAAGGGCCCAAATCAAAGAATTATCCCTACACCTTGAACAAATAGAAAGAGAGCAACAAAAGAAACCCACAGGCACCAGAAGGAAACAAATAATAAAAATTAGAGCTGAACTAAATGAAGTAAAAAACAGAAAAACAATTGAAAGAATCAACAAGACCAAAAGCTGTTTTTTTGAAAAACAACAAAATTGATAAACCACCGGCCAAACTGACAAAAGAAAAACAGGAGAGGAAGCAAATAACCCAAATAAGAAATGAGTTGGGTGATATTACGACAGAACCAACTGAAATTAAAAGAATCATATCAGATTACTATGAAAAACTATACTCAAACAAATTTGAAAACCTAGAAGAAATGGATGAATTCCAAGAAACACACTACCTACCTAAACTAACACAAACAGAGGTAGAACAACTAAACAGACCCATAATAAAAGAAGAGATTGAAAGGTAACCAAAAAACTTCCAACAAAAGAAAGCCCTTGTCCGGAGGGCTTCACTGCAGAGTTCTACCAAACTTGCAAAGAAGAGTTAACACCACTACTAATAAAGGTATTTCAGAGCATAGAAAAGGACGGAATACTACCAAACTCGTTCTATGAAGCCACCATATCCCTAATACCAAAACCAGGTAAAGATACCACAAGAAAAGAAAATTATAGACCTATATCCCTCATGAATGTAGATGCAAAAATTCTCAACAAAATTCTAGCCAATAGAATTCAACAACATATCAAAAATTAATTCACCATGACCAAGTGGGATTCATACCAGGTATTCAGGGATGGTTCAACATTAGAAAAACAATGAATGAAATCCACCACATAAATAAAACAAAAGACAATCACATGATTTTATCAATTGATGCAGAAAAGGCATTTGACAAAGTTCAACACTCATTCATGGTAAAAACTCTCAGCAAAATAGGAATTGAAGGAAAATTCCTCAAGATAATAAAGGTCATTTATACAAAGCCAACAGCCAACATCACCCTAAATGGAGAGAGTCTGAAAGCATTCCCACTGAGATTGGGAACCAGACAAGGATGCCCTTTATCACTGCTCTTATTCAACATTGTGTTGGAGGTCCTAGCCAGCACAATTAAGCTAGATAAAGAAATAAAGGGCGTCCAGATTGGCAAGGAAGAAGTCAAAGTATCTCTATTTACAGATGACATGATCTTATACACAGAAAACCCTAAGGAATCCTCCAGAAAACTACTGAAACTAATAGACGAGTTCAGCAGAGTATCGGGATACAAGAAAAACATACAAAAATCAGTTGGATTCCTCTACACCAACAAAAAGAACATTGAAGAGGAAATCACGAGATCAATGCCATTTACAGTAGCCCCCAAGAAGATAAAATACTTAGGAATAAACCTTACCAGAGATGTAAAAGACTTATACAAAGAAAGCTATAGCATGCTTCTGCAAGAAACCAAAAGAGACTTACATAAGAGGAAGAACATACCTTGCTCATGGATAGGAAGACTTAACGTTATAAAAACGTCTATTCTACCAAAAGCGATCTATACGTTTAATGCAATTCCGATCCAAATCCCAACGACATTCTTTAATGAGATGGAGAAAGAAATCACCAACTTCATATGGAAGGGAACGAGGCCCCGGATAAATAAGGCATAACTGAAAAAGAAGAACAAAGTGGGAGGCCTTACTTTACCTGATTTTAGAACATATTATACTGCCACAGTAGTCGAAACACCCCAGTACTGGTACAACAGCAGATACATGGACCAATGGAACAGAATTGAGAATTCAGACATAAATCCATCCACATATGAGCAGATGATATTTGGCAAAGGCCCCAAAACAGTTAAATGGGGGAAAAGACAGTCTTTTTTAACAAATGGTGCTGGCGTAACTGGATATCCATCTGCAAAAAAATGTAACAAGACCCATACCTCACTCCATGCACAAAAACTAACTCAAAATGGATCAAAGACTGAAACATAAAATCTAACACGATAAAGATCGTGGAAGAAAAAAATAGGGACAATGTTAGGAGCCCTAATACATGGCATAAACAGTATACAAAATATTAAGAACACAGAAGAAAAACCAGATAACTGGGAGCTCCTAAAAATCAAACATCTATGCTCATCCAAGGACTTCACCAAAAGAGTAAAAAGATTACCTACAGAATGGGAAAAAGTTTTTAGCTATGACATTTCTGATCAGTGCCTGATCTCTAAAATCTACGCCATACTGCAAAAACTCAACTGCAAAAAGACAAATAACCCAATTAAAAAATGGGCAAATGATATGAATAGACTCTTCACTAAAGAAGACATTCAGGTAGCTAACAGATACATGAGGAAATGTTCATGATCACTAGCCATTAGAGAAATGCAGATCAAAGCTACAATGAGATTTCATCTCACTCCAACAAGGCTGGCAATAATCCAAAAAACACAAAATAATAAAATGTTGGAGAGGCTGTGGAGAGACTGGAACACTTCTACACTGCTGATGGGAATGTCAAATGGTACAACCACTTTGGAAATCGATTTGGCGCTTCCTTCAAAAGCTAGAAATAGAACTACGATACGATCCAGCAATCCCACTTCTTGGAATATACCCTAGAGAAATAAGAGCCTTTACACCAACGGATATATGCACACCCATGTTTATTGCAGCTCTGTTTACAATAGCAGAAAGATGGAAGCAACCAAGGTGCCCACCAACGGATAAATGGATAAATAAATTATGGTATATTCACACAATGTAATACTACGCATCGATAAAGAACAGTGAGGAATCTGTGAAACATTTCATAACATGGAGGAATCTGGAAGGCATTATGCTGAGTGAAATTAGTCAGTTGCAAAAGGACAAATATTGTATAAGACCACTATTATAAGAACTTGAGAAATAGTTTAAACTGAGAAGAAAACATTCTTTTATGGTTACAAGAAGGGGAGGGAGGGGGAGTGGGAGAGGGGCATTCACTAATTAGATAGTAGATAAGAACTAACTTAGGTGAAGGGAAAGACAACACACAATACAGGGGAGGTCAGCACAACTGGACTAAACCAAAAGCAAAGAAGTTTCCTGAATAAACTGGATGCTTTAAAGGCCAGCATAGAAGGGGCAGGGCTCTGGGGCCCATGGTTTCAGGGGACATCTAAGTCAATTGGCATAATAAAATCTATTAAGAAAACATTCTGCACCCCACTTTGAAGAGTGGCATCTGGGGTCTTAAACACTAGCAACCAGCCATCTAAGATGCATCAACTGGTCTCAACCCACCTGGATCAAAGGAGAATGAAGAACACCAAGGACACAAGGTGATTACGAGCCCAAGAGACAGAAAGGGCCACATGAACCAGAGACTACATCATTCTGAGACCAGAAGAACTAGATGGTGCCCGGCTACAACCAATGACTGCCCTGACAGGGAACACAACAGAGAACCCCTGAGGGAGCAGGAGAGCAGTGGGATGCAGACCCCAAATTCTCATCAGACCAGACTTAATGGTCTGACTGAGACTGGAAGGACCCTGGTGGTCATGGCCCCCAGACCTTCTGTTCGCCCAGGACAGGAACCATTCCCAAAGCCAACTCTTCAGACGTGGATTGGACTGGACAATGGGTTGAAGAGGGATGCTGGTGAGGAGTGAGCTTCTTGGTTCAGGTGGACACTTGAGACTATGTTGGCATCTCCTGCCTGGAGGGGCGATGAAATGGTGGAGGGGGTTAGAAGCTGGCGAAATGGACACGAAAAGAAAGAGTGGAGGGAGAGAGTGGTCTGTCTCATTAGGGGGAGAGTAATTGGGAGTGTGTAGCAAGGTGTATATGGGTTTTTGTGTGAGAGACTGACTTGATTTGTAAACTTTCACTTAAAGCGCAATAAAAATTATTAAAAAAAAAAAAGAAGCAGACACCTATGACCTAACTTGCCCAAAATTTCCTCACTCAGTGAATGACACCGTCTACGTTGTACTCAGTGTAAGACTAAACTGATTCAGATATCTCTATCTGAATTGCATTTCAATTTTAATCTCTAACAGGTTTCATGGTGTCTTAAAACCCCTTGTCATCAAGTTGATTCTGACTCATAGTGACCCTATAGGACAGAGTAGAACTGCTCCATAGTGTTTCCAAGAAGTGGATGGTGGATTCCAACTGCTGACCTTTTGGTTAGCAGCCGAGCTATTATCCACTGCACCACAAGGCTCCAGTCATGATGTCTTAGGTCTTAGTTTTCCAATAATTGTTGTTGTTGTTAGCTACCATCAAGTTGGTCCGCCAATTCATGATGACATCATACATAGCAGGATCAGACAGTTGTACTCTACAGAGTATTCAATGGCTGATTTTTTGGAAACAGATAGCCAGGCCTTTCTTCCTAGTCCATGGGAATCGAACCCTTGTCTCCCTCGTGGAAGGCAAGAATTCTACCACTCAACCACTGATGCCCCCATAGAGTTGGTTATAAAAAAGAAAAACAAAAAAGTTGCCATGGAGGTGATTCTGAATCCTGGCATCCCCAGGTGTGTGGAAGTAGAATTGAGCCCCAAACTGTTTTCAAGGGCTGATTTTTCAAAAGTAGATTGCCAGACCTTTCTTCCTAGTCCATCTTAATCTGAAGCTCCACTAAAATCTGTTCAGCATCACAGATAAATGCAAGCCTCCACTGATGGATGGTGACTGCATATGAGGTGTATTGGCTGGGAAATGAACCCAGGTCTTTTGCTTGGAAGGTGAAAATTCTGCCACTGAACCAGCAAAGCCTGCAATCTCCAATTATTAAGTATATTAAAACAGGATCTCATAACCTCTTACTATTGGAAAATATCATCATTGTTGGACAAGATTAATGAAATTGATTAGTCTCTACCTAAATCGATAATTAAAAGAGATAAATGATACCAACTCTTTATGTCGGGAACATAATAAAAAGACATCACCAAAGATTATGAGGTCAAGTTGGTTGATTTTGGCCTTTACATCTTCTGTATCTTTGCTGAGTTTCTTTCTAGATGTTCTGTCCTTTACCGAGAGTGGTGTTTGAAGTCTCCTTCTGTTATTGTGGGACTATCAAATTCTCTTTTCAGTGCTGTTCGAGTTTTTTTTCTGTATTTTGGAGCCTTGTCATTGGGTGCCTAGGTATTTATTATGGTTATGTCTTCCTGACGGGTCATCTCTTTAATCACTATATAGTGCCCTTCTTTCTCTTTTATGATGGATTTTGTTTTAAAGTCTATTTTATATGAGATTAGTATTGCCACTCCTTCTCTTTTTTGGTAGTTGTTTGCTTGATGTATTTTTTTCATTCCTTTGATTGTCAATAAATTTACACCTTTGTTTCTAAGGTGTGGCTCTTTTAGACAGCATATTTTTAAAAAAATTGTTATTGTGCTTTAAGTGAAAGTTTACAATTCAAGTCAGTTTCTCATACAAAATCTTATACACACATTGTTATATGACCCTAGTTGCTCTCCGTACAATGTGAAAGCACACTCCTCCTCTCCACTCTGTATTCCATGTCCATTCAACCAGCTCCTATCCTCCTCTGCCTTCTCATCTCGTTCTGGACAGAAGCTGGCCACAAAGTCTCATGTGTCTTCTTGAGCTAAGAGGCACAATCCTCACCAGTATCATTTTATGTCTCACAGTCCAGCCTAATCTTTGTCTGAAGAGTTGGCTTTGGGAATGGTTTTAGTTCTAGGCTAACAGACAGTCCAGAGGCCACGTCCTCTGGGGTCCCTCCAGTCTCAGTCAAACCATTAAGTTGGTATTTTTACTAGAATTTGAGTTCTGCATCCCATTTTTCTTCTGCTCCATCAGGGGTTCTCCATTGTGTTCCCTGTCAAGGCAGTCATTGGTGGAGGCCAGGCCCATCTAGTTCTTCTGGTCTCAGGCTGATGGAGTCTCTGGTTTATGTGGCCCTTTCTGTCTCTTGTTTGAGAGAAAGGAGGGGGAGGAGGTGAGAGACAGAGAAAAAAAAAACAAAAGAAGTCAAAAAAAGCAACATCAACAACAAAGAAATGGCACTGAACGAGCCAGCTGTGTTAGCTGATAGAGGACCTCTGCTCGCATCTCTCCTCGCTCTCTGTTCTTTGTTAGTTTCTTATTCCATTCTGTGCTTGGTTCAGTTCTTTATCTCCTCGTTCGATGCTTAGGTTTCCAGGATTGACATTGGTCTCTGTTTTACATAGTTCTTCAGGTCTTTGCTGTGGACAGTCAGGGTGGTGCTTTCATCTAGAGAGCCATGTTGGCTCCTCCTCCTCCTCCCTGACAGAAAATGAATAAACGTTTTCAACCAACTGCTCTCTCCTTTGAAACAAATGTCTTAGCTTTTTACCATCTTTCACTAAAAGTCTGCTTCTGAAAGGTCACTGCCATGAAAACCCAAAGGAGCACAGTTCTACTCTGAATCACATGTGGTCACCATGAGTCAAAGTCAACTCCAGGGCAATTGATTATTGGTTACTAAAAATCTAAAGAAGATTGAAGAAAAATTGATGCCTTTGAATTAGGGTGCTGGTGAAGAATATTGAGTATACCATGGACTCCCAGAATAGCAAACTCATGTCTTAGAAGAAGCACACCCAGAATGGTCCTTAGAAGTGAGAACGATGAGACCTCATCTCACATACTTTGGATAAGTTATCAGGAGGGACCCGCCCTTGGAGAAGGACATCATGCTTGATAAAGTAGAGGGTTACCAAAAAAGAGGAAGACGCTCAATCAGATGTGTTGACACAGTGGCTACAACAATGGGATTAAACATAGCAATAATTTTGAGGATGGCATGGGATCAGGCAGTGTTTCATTCTGTTGTACATAGAGTAGCTATGAGTCAGAACTGACTAGACGACACCTAACACCAACAAAAGACTGTAATAAATAGAAAGTCAATATAACGTTTAAACAAGGCTTACAGTTTGAACTTATCTTTCACGTGTTGATATCTAGTCGACAAATTTAAACATTTTCCATTCTACAAAACAAGTTGAACTTAGCTCCTGTTTCCAGGAATTTAAAATTTAAAATATTGATGATTTTGATGCGTTCATTGGGATTTCTATATGATATTATCCCTTACTATTATTCTCTTTATCAATAATAAAAAAAAAATTTTTTTATCAATAGGTACATGGAAATACATTGAGAGATTTTTTTTTTAATTCAGTTCCTTTATAAAGTCCCTAATCTCTCCCAGAAATGAAGCAAAAATAAGCATTCTTTTACTGAACTGCAGTTTACAAGGAATGGTTTATAGGAAATATTCATATTTATGTGGAGATTAGAGGAAAAAAGATATTTGCAGAAATGTCAAGTGCAATTTCTGCAACGAAGACAGTCATCATAAAATCAAACTTCAGATAGAATGTAAAGGGGGAATAGTAGAAAAGCGTCCATTTTTGACTGGCCAAGCAGAAAGGATTTCAGAAACTATCTGAATTAGAATTAAAAAGTATTTTTTTTTAAGGAAGTGGATTAAATAAGCCACAATCAAGCATCCGGAGTGTTTGTAAGGAAGCCTTAAAAGGTGAGGGAAGAATTATTGAATGAAGTGGGGGACAGCAACTCATTTGAATAGAACTTCTTGTAGCTGGAATGAGATATAAAATAGCTCTTTCTCACTGTGAATTCCCTGGTTTGGTGTGGCAAGGCTTCAAAGTTATTTCATTGCTTACTGTTACATTCAGTACAACCCATAGGTTGCAGGGGAAAACCTGGAAATTTGTTAGTGGGTGTCAGCTCAGCCATGTTCTCCCTACTGAGAGTTGTTCAAAGTCCGGCAGTCTGCCTGCGGAGAGATGATTGCCAATAAGATGGACTGTTGTTTTCACATTATATATATATGCACACACAGGGATGAATAAGTCGAGAGTCTTCTGATCGTGTTGACATTTAATACCAAGGACTACTGAACCTCAGCAAAACATGCTTACTGGCTTCTAATGCCCAACATAAAAGAGCAGTTTTATGGATTTTCAAGCTCCTTTTTTTCCCCCTTGTCAAATAAACTCAGCCCCAGTTTCAATCCATATATTTAAATTCTGTTGTCTGTATAAGTTTGCGGAAACCCCAGTAGCACAGTGGTTAAGAGCTATGGCTGCTAACCAAAAGACTGACAGTTCAAATCTACCAGGTGCTCCTTGGAAACCCTATCGGGCAGTTCTACTCTGACCTATAGGGTTGCCATGAGTTGGAGTTGACTCAGGAGCAAGGGGTTTTTTTTATTGCTTTCCTACATATAGGACTCTGGTGGCTCAGTGGTTAAGCATTTGGCTGCTAACCGAAAGACTAGCAGTTCGAATCTACCAGGTGCTCCTTGGAAACCCTATAGGACAGTTCTACTCTGTTCTTTAGAGTCACTATGAGTCAGTATTGACAAGATAGCAACGAGTTTGGTTTGTTTCCTAATTTTTGGGGGGGGGGGTGGTTCCTACGTATAGGATCCCTGGTGCTTTCGTGGTTAAGCACTCTGCTACTAACCAAATTGTTGGTGATTCGAACCCATCAGCCACTCTGAGGTAGAAAAATGTGGCAGTCTGCTTCCTTAAAGATTACAGCCTTGGAAACCCTGTGGGGCTGTTCTACTCTGTCCTATAGTGTTGCTATGAGTTGGAATCAACTCAGTGGCAATGCGTTTGGTTTTTGTTTGATTTCCTACATATAAGAATTTTTTTTAATCAGCTCAAGTTTCTCTAGGAATATCAAAGTACTGTATTTTGGTCAACTTAAATTTTATATATTATATTCTAATAAGTTGTTCATTCTTTATACTGTAGATAATGAATGGTCAATGGCTTTCAGTGAATAAAGGAAAGTACCCATATAGCTATATAAAGGACACGACAAATGAGTAAATCACTTATTTAATTAACCTGGGAATAGTCTTTAAATGCATTTATGCCACTTTTATTTCATGACACCAAACAATATGTTTTTGTTCCGTTGAAGCTTGTCTACATCTCAGTTTTCAAGTCAAACAAACTCGAATACTAGGTTTTGTTCATCATCCCAGAGAACTGATACGTGTTCGTCAGAATGGTGTAATCACAGAATCATAGGCAGACTGATGATGAACTCAAACAAGCTGGTGTTCCTGAGGATGACGAAGGACCAGGGAACGTTCTGTTCTGTTCTGTTCTACTGAAGGTCAGTCACCATGAGTTGCAGCCAACTCAACAGCAGCTATCTGTTGCCATCTCTTTAACAATGCCCTTTAATGTATTTTAGCAAAAATATATCTTTTTGGATATTTGTTATCTGATAAATTTCATATCACATATAAACATCAAACATGTTGTTTCTTTATAGCTTCATGGTCTTGACTAACGTTGTCTATTAATTTCCTACAACTTGGTTCCAAGGCAGGCAACTTGTGTTTTCTAAACTAGCCACTATGTTTCTGATTGAGTCTCTGGGTGCAAACAGTTAACACACTCACCTCCTGATAATAGAAATGTTGACAGTCCAAGTCTACCCAGAGGTGCCTCAGAAGAAAGGCCTGGTGATCTATTTCTGAAAAATCAGCCTTTGAAAACTTTAAGGAGCTCAGTTCTACTCTGACGCACATGGAGGCACCATGAGTCGAGGTCAACTTGACAACAACTGGTGTCAGTGGTGGTGGTATTATTATTTTGTAATTCTTCAGTTTGAATTTCTAACACATTTTTATTTCCACACCTGCAAAGCTTATTTTATTTTGTAGAATTCATTCCTATTTTTGAGTGTTCCATCAATCATATAACCTCCAGTCTCGAATTTTTTTAAATCTTTTTCATTTTTTTCCTACGATAAAATTCAAAGTTTATCTTTTATATCCATTTCTACTTGCAATAAAAGTGTGTGAGATCTGTGATGGCAGAGTTAAAAAAAAAAAAAAAAAAGAATAAAGAACTCATTGCTTTCAAGTTGATTCTGACTCATGTCATGGCACCCCCATGTGTGTCAGAGTAGAACTGTGGCCCATAGGGTTTTCCATGGCTAACTTTTCATAAATGGATCCCCTGGACTTTCTTCTGAGGCACCCCTTGGTAGACTTGAACCTCCAACCTTTCTGTTACCAACAGAGCAAGCACATTAAGTGTTTGCACACCCAGGGACTCCAAAAACCAGTTGCTGTCGGTTGAGTCAGCTCCAATTCATGGCAACACCACGTGTATCAGAGTAGAACTGTGTTCCATAGGGTTTTCAGTGGCTGATTTTTTTTTCCTTCACAACACTCACCTGACTAAATGCCTACCTTGCTCTTTGCTATACTTTCTAATACTTATTTAATTAAAGAATCAGAGACATCCGATTCATCCAGAAGGCAGTGTGCTCTCCTTCAAGCACTAGCTTCCTGCTAGGGTGAACCTGAGATGGAGCCCTCATGCTCAGCGTTCTTCTGTGGTTGATTTTTGTGGATAATAGCTCTTTCATCAAACAGGGGATTAGTTGATATTGATAAATATCTCAGGGGAAAGAAAAGGCAATCCGCAGTTCACCGTTGGTAAACATTTGGCTATGCTAAAGAGCTATGCCCAGGGACATGACACCTGCATGAATCCAAAGCCTACCATTTGGCAGAACAAATGTACCCATTAGAACTCAAATAAAGAACTAGCCAAGAGGAACTCAGTGAAATCACAGACATGAAGCTGTAACCCAAAGTCAACAGTAGGAGACACACTGGTCCCCTTTCTGCAGAGAGCTGCTCCCTCTGACATTGGCAGAAACCATCGAATATCTTCTCTTAAACAAAAAAACGAACGAAAAAACCTGTTGCTTTCAAGTCAATTCCAAATCATGGTACCCTCGTGTGTGTCAGAGTAGAACTGGCTCTTTTCAATGGCTGATGTTTTGGAAGGAAATCACTAGGTCTTCCTTCCAAGGCCTCTCTCGCTGGACACGAACCTCCAACCTTCCAGCTGGTAGCTGAGCACGTTAACCATTTGCACTCCCCAGAAACTCTGTATGTTCTCTAAACCAAACCAAACCAAAACCTGTCGCTGTTGAGTCAATTCTGACTCAGAGCTGACCATATGGGATAGAGTAGAACTGCCCCATAGGGTTTCCTAAGCTCCAATCTTTACAGAAGAAACCCTGGTGGCGTAATGGTTAAGAGTTACAGCTGCTAACCAAAAGGTCAGCAGTTCGGATCCACCAGGTGCTTCTCGGAAACCCTACAGGGGAGTTCTACTCTCTCCTGTTGGGCTGCTATGAGTTGAGATTGACTCGACGGCAATGGGTTCTTTCATTTAATCTTTACAGAAGCAGATTCCCAGGTCTTTCTCTTGCAGAGCCACTGGTGGGTTCAAACCACTGACCTTTCAGTTAGCAACAGAGCACTTAATCACTGCACCACGAGGGGCTCTTTGTATCTTCTCGAGGCTTGTCAATGTCTATTCTTATGATGAAGGACGGTCCTGGGATGTGCTGCAGGCTTTTGATTTTTCTCTTTCTCTCTCCACATGAATAGATTTGTAGGATATTTTTATGGCTTAACAGGAGTAAAGAGGGTATAGAGAAGAGAGGCTTTCTGGAGATAAAACTGTGTGAGTTCAAGTGAAGGGTTTTGCCCTGACTGTTGACATTTGGGGATCCACGGCAGACCCCTTCTTGGACAGAACTCCTTGCTACCTCAGATTTGTTTCCTAACTTAAAACCAATTTTTGGTGTACAACAATGGCTAAGTTCTGCGTGGGGTGTGTCAGTCATCCATTAAATTCCCTACTGAATGTTGTGATGGAATATGGCATTCAAAAAATTACTTAGAAGAAACTTTCCTGGTAAATGCATTCTCAGCGGGGATGATACTGACCCCAAGGGGGCAAAAATTAATTCTTGGTCCATGAAAATACCACACTCATTTTATGTATGTTGTTGTTGTTAGGTGCTGTCGAGTCAGTTCCAACTCATATGAACCCTGTGTACCACAGAATGAAACACTGCCTGGTCCTGCGCCATCCTTACAATTGTTATGCTTGAGCCCGTTGTTGCAGCCACTGTGTCAGTCGATCCCATTGAAGGTCTTCCATTTTACGCTCACCTTCTCCCAAGCATGATGGCCTTCCCCAGGGACTGGTCCCTCCTGATAACATGTCCAAAATATGTGAGATGCAGTCTGACCATCCTTGCTTCTAAAGAGCATTCTGGTTGTACGTCTTCCAAGACAAATTTGTTTGTTCTTCTGGCAGCCCATGATATACTCCATATTGTTCGCCAACACCATAATTTGAAGGCATTAGGTCTTCTCAGGTCTTCCTTATTTGTTGTCCAGCTTTGTCATGCATATGAAGTGATTGAAAACACCATGCCTTGGGTCAGGCGCACCTTAGTCCCCATTTTATGTATAAAGCATGCATATACAGGGTGTGCTTTACCAGATATACCATGATCTGTGCTGTTACATTTCATGGGGGGCCTGTAAAAGATACATACTGTTTGATTCCAATTATATAACACTGGAAAAAGCAAAACCATAAAAGACAATGAAAAGATCAGCATGGCCAGGAGATCACAGGGAGATTTGGAGGTGAACGGGTAGAGCGCAGGCATTTTTAGGGCCGTGGAACTATTCTTTTTTTAATTCTGAGTTTTTATTTCATTATTATTTTTTATTATTGTACTTTAGATGAAGGTTTACAGAACAAACCAGCTTCTCATTAAAGAGTTAACACATGTATTGTTTTATGATATTGGTTGCCAACCCCACGATATGTCAACACTCTCCCTTCTCAACCTTCCATTTACCAGCTTTCCTATCCTCTCCAGCCTTCTAGTCCTTGCCCCTGGGCTGGTGTACCCATCTTGTTTTCTTTTGCTTTATAAGCCTGACAGATCTTTGGCAGAAAGGTGGACATCAGGGTTAACTTCAGTACTGAGCAAAAAGGGTGTCCGGGGGCCATACTCTCTGGGTTTTCCCAGTCCTTTCAGCCAAGTAAATCTTGTGATATTGTAATGATGGACACATGATATTAAGTGTTTGTTAAAGTCCATATAGGAATGTACAAGGCAAAAAGTGAGCCTTCATGTAAACTATGGACTTTAGTTCATGATAACATACCATACGGGTTCATCAGTCTTAGGAAATGTATCTTAGTTATCTAGTGCTTCTATAACAGAAATATCACAAGTGAATGGCTTTAACTAACAGAAATTTGTTTTTTCACAGTTTAGAATGCAGGACATCACCTCTGGGGGAAGGCTTTCTCTCTCTGTCTGCTTTGGAAAAAGGTGCTTGTCATCAATCTTCCCCTGGTCTAGGAGATTCTCAGCACAGGCACCCCAGTCCAAAGGATGCACTCTGCTCCTGGTTCTTCTTGCTTGATGGTAATGAGGTCCCTCTCCTCTCTGCTTGCTTCTCTCTTCTATGTCTCAAAAGAGATTGACTCAAAATACAACGTAATCCTGTATATTGGGTCCTGCCTTATTAACATAACCGCCTCTAATCCTGCCTCACTAACATCTTAGAGGTTAGGATTTACAACACATAGGACAAACACATCAGATCACAAAATGGTGGACAACCACACAATACAGGGAACCACAACCTAGCCAAGTAGACACACATATTGGGGGGGACACACTTCAATCCATAACAAAATGTTAGCAGTTAATAATATCAGAACCCGTATGCAGGAGGAATGGGGATTATACAGGAACTCTGTGTTTTCTGCACAACTTTTTTGTACACCTAAAACTTCTCTAAAAAACAAAGTGCATTAAAAAAAAAAATCAGTAAAGGTTAGAGAAAGTATTCTTGAGAGTGGATAATAACGGAAAATGGTTGAGAAACACTACTTACTATAGGATTCCGATTCTGGCATCTTTCTCCTTCCATCACTCCATCCATACGCCTTGTTCAATGTGAGTTTCAGAGTATGCACACCTCTTGAACATCTTAGCCATTCCCTCACTGTGTTTCAGAACATCTACGGATAGAGTGGTCCCTGGGTGATGTAAACCATTAATGTGCTCAGCTGCTAACCGAAAGGTTGGAGGTTCAAGTCCACCCCCCCCCCCAAGAAGAACTGCCTGGCAGTCTATTTCAGAAGAAACCAGCCATCAAAAACCACACGGAGCACAATTCTAATCTGACACACATGGGGTTGCCATGAGTGGGAGCCAACTGGACGGTAACTGGTTTGGTTTGGTTTTTGGTTATGCCTAGGATGAGGCTGTGTAACCTACTCAGACTCTGTTCTAAGCCCCCCAGGCCAGGCGCAACGCACCCCCTAGGGAGCTGTTTAATGTGTTCCTGTGCATATGAAGCCTTTAGGAGTCTCCTTAGAAGCAAGGGTGGTGAGATTTCCTCTTGCTCACTTTGGACATGTTATCAGAAGGGGTCAATCTCTGGAGAAGGACGTCATGCTTGGTAAAGTAGAGGCTCAGTGAAAAGGAGGAAGACCCTCGACAAGATGGACTGACATAGCAGCTACAACAATTGTCTCAAGCATAGCAACGATTGTGAAGATGGTGCAGGACCAGGCAGTGTTTCATTCTGTTCTCCTTAGTGTCGTTATGAGTCGGAACCTACTCCATGGCACCTATCAACAACAACATGCGTTTGTATCACCTGTACATCTTCTGAAATTCCGGTTTTGTTCCAAGGGTTCCTGGGATTCTTGATTTCTACCAAGTGTGCAGAGAATCTTCATGTTTTTTACGTCAATGTGGCTAGACCATGATTCCGAGTTTTGAGGGATTGCCCACCATTCTGTGATCTGCTGTAACTATCCTAACCTCTATGATGTTAATGAGGCAGGATTACAGGCAGTTATGTTAATGAGGCAGGATACAATCTACAGGCTTAGGTTGTATTTTGAACCAATCTCTTTTGAGATATAAAAGAGAGAAGGGATCAGAGAAAAGAAGGACCTCAAAACACCAAGAAAGTAGCACCTGAAACAGAGTGTGTCCTTTGGACATGGGGGTCCCAGCTCTGGGAAGCTTCTAGAACAGGGGAAGATTGATGACAAAGACCTTCCTCTAGAGAGAGAAATCCTTCTCCTAGAGCTGGTGCCCTGAATTTGGACATCTAGCCTCCTAGACTGTGAAAGAATAAAGCTCTGTTTGTTAAAGGCATCCACTTGTGATATTCCTGTTATTGCGGCACTAGATAACCAAGACAATGCTGCTGTTCTTGGGACCACACTTTGAGTAACAAGAGGAGAGATTAGTGTGTCCCATACTCACCCAATGATGTGACTCACAAGAAAGTCCTCCCACATTCTTCCATCCATCTATCAGTCATTCAAAGATATTTTCTGGGATCCAATTCAGGGTTTTTAGGTTTAGCAATTAAAAATACAGGATTCTCGGGTGCATTTTAGATAAACAGCATTTTTTTATATGCAAGTATTCCCATGCAATATGTGAAATTCAAATTTAACTAGCCATTCTATATTTTGTCTGGAAGCCCTACCAAGGGTTGTTGGCCCTGAGGCTACAGCAGAAAAGCATAAGACAAAGATCTGGAGGAGATATTCCCATGGAAGGATCTGGAATATCACGAGGAAAGTCAAGGAGGAGAGGAAAGAGTAGGGAGCTTTGAGGGGTTTTAGTTTTAGATCGATGGGCCAGGGAAGGTGGTGTTTCGGGCAAGACCTGAAAAAGGCACAGACCCAGGCACACGGACGTATTGAAGAACAGTGCTCCAGAAGGAGAGAAGAGCAGATATAAACTCAGTGAGTCTAGGCCCAGGCTGTCTGCCGTTGAAAGAATCTGGTGCGCCTGGGTCAGAGTGTGGGGGTACAGGTAGTGCTGGAGGAGACCTGGGGAGAGAGGCCAGAGTGGAGAGAAAAGCAGCAAAAATCGTGCAGTGTGTTATAGGACTTGTCGGAACGATGGATTTACTCTCAGTGAGAGGAACTGGTCCAACACACAGTTAGCAAGGCCAGGTCGCAGAATAAGAGACTCAGAATCTCCAGGAGAGGGTAAAGAATGCTGTGTGGTTGACCAGCCCTCCAGGCAGCCTTATGATCATAAGTACATATTTGAGGACAGTGTTAAGGTGACTGGCTGTACCTCTTTGCCCAGGAATAAAGGATTTCGCAGGACATGGCACTAGTAGGGCTGAAATCAGGAAAGTCCCAAACAAATGAGTTGATCACCTTCTTTACCCTTAAATTCAAATCTCAAAGAGAGATGAAAATTAGCATTTCTCAGATCCTTAAAAACATGAATGTTGGTTGGGAATGTTTGAGGAATTAATACAAAGATATTCATATGGAGACCAAAATAGGCAAGATTTCTGGGGTAAGCAGGGACAGAAGCTTTCAACTTTCTTTTTTTAACTTATTTTAATCTTGTTGTCGTTGTTGAGAATATACACAGCAGGACGTACACCAATTCAACAGTTTCCACATTTACAATTCAGTGACATTGACTATATTCAAGTTGGGCAATCTAGCTCAGCTTCCTTTCCAAATTACTCTTCCCCTATTAACATAAACTCCCTGCTCCCCAAATTTCCTATCTTGTCTCTCAAGTTACTGTGGTCAGTTTGAGCTCAGATATTTTCAGCTTGAAATAGCAAGACTCTTTTACATCTTTGAGAATCTCTGTCCTCTACTTTCATTGAAGTCAGTGACCTTATACACTTGACCAGCCAGAGAGGACTGAGTGGGCAGGTGTCCTTGCCTAATCTTGAAAAATAACTTACACAAATCAGAAAAATGGAAGAAGAAAAATATATACCTAGCTCCTCGAGGTGATTTTAGAAAAAGAGGAAGACATTTACCAATTGCAAAACCAGAGGCATGCCTGGTGCCTGAAAAATCTAACAGAGTTACAAAGAAAGCCAAGAATTTAAAACACAAACAACAGCAACAACAAAAAAACTTGACTAATGGATCATAACTACTACAGGCTCCACCAGACTGAGCCCAGCACAACTAGATCATGCCTGGTTTCCACCACCAACTACTCTGACAGGGATCACAATAGAGGGTCCGGGACAGAGCTGGAGAAAGATGTAGAACAAAATTCTATCTCAAAAATAAGTACCGGGCTTGGTGGCCTGACAGAGACTGGAGAAACCCCGAGAGTATGGCCTGTGGACACCCTTTCAGCTCAGTAATGAAGTCACTCCTGGGGTTCACCCTTCATCCAAAGATTAGACAGGCCCATAAAACAGAATGAGACTAAAGGGGCACACCAGCCCAGGGGCAAGGACTAGAAGGCAGGAGGGGACTGGAAAGCTGGTAATAAGGAACTCGAGATTGAGAAAGTAGAGTGTTGTCATGTCTTGGGGTTGGTAACCAATGTCACAAAGAAATACGTGTACTAATTTTTTAATGAGAAGCTAGTTTGTTCTATAAACCTTCATCTAAAGTACAATAACAATAATGAAGAAAAGATTTATGCAAAAAAAAATTACCAACGGGGGGAGCTATGATAGATGTCTAAGGAATTCTAGATCTATGTGAGAAGCAAAGAGGACAAAAATCTGTCTAGAGAATACTTTGAATTTTGGTAACTAAACCTCAAGGTAACTCATCTCCTGTAATCCAGTGTGCCTTCAGGAATATGCCCAGGAAATTTATGGAGTTAGGAACCTAAGGAAAACTTCAGGGAAGACCAGATATATATAATAAAGGGAGCCAGTCAGGACAACTTCAGCCTGTGGCCCCATTTTGACAGATGGAAGGGTATTATCCATCTCAAGATGGTGAGAATGGACGAGATGGGAAGAAACATTTTCAGGTAATGTTACCTTTCATGCAACTGGCAACCCCTCAAGAACACATATAGATGAATATGTAAAAGAAAGAAAGAGAGAGAGGGAGGGCGGGTGGACGGGCGGGCAGGCAGGCAGGCAGGCAGGCCGGCCAGGAAGAAGGTCCAAAAGCAAGAAGAAACAGGAAGGAAAAGAAAAAAAGTTGACCATTTATGAGTAAAGACCACAAGAGGCCAGTTTAAGCAACAGGTGGGGTGTAATTCTTTTAGCTGAACCTTTGTGCGAATTCAAGAACCAAACAAGACACAATCAAATATTATTAAAAAAAATAATAAATCGCCATATAAAAGAGAATGGCTCTTATTTGGAAATAAGTTCCAAAGAGCAGTCCATTGCAATCACCAAGGCCTGGTGATTTCATCTTGTGTAATTTTACCTTTGGCCGCTCAGTTCTGACCCACGGAAATCTCATGGGTTACAGAATAGAACTATACCCTGTAGGGTTTTCTTGGCTGTGATCTTTACAGAAGCAGAAAGAAATGAGGGAAGGACCTTGAGTCAACGCTATGGGCAACGACTTACACACATTTGCCTGGGAAATCACTCATCGCAAACACTTTTGTTTCTTTGGGGGCAAATGTCTGCAGGGCGTTCACCTGGAGGACAGCAAACACACAAGGACATGAGGAAAGCCAGAAAAGACTCTCTGGTTGACCAAGTTCCCAGAACACAACCAGATCTTTGGAGGGATGAGGACCATACTTTCTTCTTGGAGAAGTACATGGCTGTTGTGAGAAATAATGGAAGCAATGATTTTTACCCATTACCAAGTTAAATTTCTATGCAAATATCAAGAAACTAAAAGCAATGGAAATTAATTGTTTATCTCCTTTATTACAATGAAGGTGAACAGGTACTTGCAGGGAGGGTTTCCTAGCACATTCAAAGATGTTTTGGTGGGGAAAACGTTAATTTTTATCTCCTGATTTCCATAAATCAAAAAGAATTCACCCTAGGAAACCCTATGGGGTAGTTCTGCTCTGTTCTATAAGGCCATTATGAGCCCAAATCGACTCGATGGAACACAACAAAATCAACAACTGCAATGAGATCTTACCCTCAGAAAAATATGCATCTTCTCTAGGCCCAGTCAGCTCAGCCACAAACTAAAAGATCTGGCAAGGATTTCAACCAAATGGCCAAAATTAAAACTATACAAGATGAAATCATGTGGGGTTATTGCAATGGATTGGTCTTTGGGCCCTAATACTCAACCCAGTGCCATCCAGTCCATCCCATCTCCTGATGACCCCATGTGTTACAGAGTAGAGCTGCTCCATACGATTGCCCTGGCTGTGATCTTTATGGAAGCAGATCACCAGGCCTTTTTCCTGCAGTGCCTCTCAGTAAGTTCAAACCACCAACCTTAGATCAGTAGTAGAGCCCAAATACTTGTGTATCACCCAGGGACCTATTCTGGACCCTATCCATCCTGGTCTTTTCTTATTCACAAATAGACTTATTTGCCCATGGCATCCCATTCTTATTCTGGACTTTATTCTTATCCTGTTCTTATTCTAGAGCTCACTCATTACTCCTGTTTAATAGTTGACTAACTGTGAGGAAGGGGATTGTAAAGATGTCTGCTGTCATTGTCGTTGTTTCATTTTTGTTTCAATTGATTAGCCTGTACAACAGACCTAATGTCTTAGTTATCTAGTGCTGCTATAACAAGAAGACCGCAGTTGGATGGCTTTAACAAATAGAAATTTATTCTCTCACAGTCTAGTAGGTTAGCCATCCGAATTCAGGGTGCCAGCTCCAGAGGAAGGCTTTCTCTCTCTTTTGGCTCTGAGAGAAGGTCCTTATCATCTGTCTCCCCTGGTCAAGAAGCTTTTCAGTACAGAGACCCCAGGTCTTAAGGATGAGCTATGCTCTTGGTGCTTCTTTCTCGGTGGTATGAGGTCCCCCTGTCTCTCTGCTTGCTTCTCTCTCGTATCTCAAAAGACATTGGCTGAAGACACAACCTAATCTTGTAGATGGAGCACTGCGTCACCAACATAACTGCCGATAATTCCACCTCATTAACGTCATAGAGACAGGATTTATAACACACAGAAAAATCATATCAGATGACAAAATGGCGGATAATCATATAATAGTGGGAACCATGGTCTAGCCAAGTTGACACATATTTGGGGGGGGACACAATTCAATCCGTAACATCTGGTGATCTGCTTCCGATAGGTCATAGCCTTGAAAACCCTACTGAGCGCTTCCACTCTGCACTCATGGGGTCGCCATGAGTCAGAATTGACTTGAAGGCAACTAACAACAACAAAAAGTGGTGAAGAACAATTTGACTAAATTTTGAACAAATTAACTGTGGTACCATAAGCCAAAACCAAAGTTGTTGCCAGAGTCGATTTCAACTCATGGCAACCCCATGTGTCAGAGTAGAACTGTGATCCCCAGGGTTTCCTGGGCTGTGATCTTTATGGAAGCAGATTGTAGGCCATGGTGACATCACCCAAAATAATTCTCTTGTTCTCCTGGCTGATTTGCTGCTTTCCTGAAGAGACAATAACCAAAAACCAAACCAAACCCATTATCATCGAGTTGATTCTGACTCATACTATAGGACTGATCAGAACAGCCCCATAGAGTTTCCTAGGGGTGGGCTGGTGGATTCAAACTGCCAACCTTTTGATCAGCAGCTGAGCTCTTCAACACTGAGCCACCAGGGCTCCTGAGGGGATGATAGCAACACAAATGCCTAGGTCACCAACTGTTTCTTCTAAGCCAATTACTATTCTACGAGACACAGACAAGAAATTACGTATTATCCGTGATGGGCTCAAAGGACTAGGCTGAGGGACAAAGGGATAACACAGTACTCCTCCCCACTACAGAGGGATAGGCACCCTCAGAATATTTTGACATCCTTGTCCCTAACAGGGTCTCCAAATCTATGTGCCCACCAGCAAGTCCCTCACCCCCTATGAGCCTGGGGTGTAACTGAAGACCAGAGGTTTCCTTTTCTGGATTTTAGCACTTTCATCACTTGGCCAGAGCTGTGGTGGCTCAGTTGTTAAGTGTTTGGCTGCCAACCAAATGGTCAGTAGTTCGAATCCACCAGGCACTTCTTGGAAACCGTATGAGGCAGTTCTACTCTGTCCTATAGAGTCACTATGAGTTGGAATCGACACGATGACAATGGGTTTATCACTTGGCATCTCTCAAGGCTCATAGCACAGTTCTTTCGGCCCTTCAACAAGAAAAGAGATGGGCTGGGGCAAAAAGCTTTTTCCTCCAAAAATTAACTTGGATGGAGCGAAGGGCAGAATTCAATCCAAGAAAGATGAGTATCCTATATCTATGTAGGCACATGTCAGCTCACACAAGCCAACTTGGTCCAACTGACTCAAAACCCCCAGAACCTGAACTTCTTTCAAAGAAGGCAGAGAAGAAGGCGTCATGTGCCCAAGGCCTAATATGTCTTCACATCCCTGCCAACCGAGATGTTTATTTTTGATGTTTCAAGATGATGTCATCTGATTCCTGAGAAGAACATGACAAATAGCCACGCCCACAGACAAAGGGGGATAAAAAGAGGCAAGCATTCAGAACCTCCTCAACAGATTATGTTCTGTTCACTTCTCCAGAAGAGTGAGACACCACCAACAAGATGAAGATTCTACTCTTGACTCTGGCATTTGCTGTCCTTTGTGCAGGCAAAATATCCGTGTTTCCAAGACAATTTGCAAAGGTGCTAGGGGCAGCCTGACAGGAGGAGGTCTTATTGTATGCATGTGTTTGTACCTTTGGGGGATTTTATTTCTGTTTCCAAGTGTGTGTACACCTCCGTCTACCCACCTACCTCCCAAACCTGCTATCCCTCTATTTATTGGATACTTTAAGTTTCTTCTTCCTGTGAAGGTATTTTGGTTCATGGCAGCCTCATGAGTTGGAGAGTAGAAGTGTGCTCCATAGGGTTTCGAATGCCTCATTTTTTGGAAGTAAATTGCCAGGCCTTTCTTTTGAGGTACCTCTGTTGTTGTTGTTCAGTGCCATTGTGTCAGTTCCGAGTCATACAGACCCTGTGTGCAACGGAATGAAACACTGCCTGGTTCTGTGCCATCCTCATCCTCACAATTGTTGTTATGCTTGAGCCCATCGTTGCAGCCACTGTGTCAATCCATCTCCTCAAGGGTCTTCCTCTCTTTTGCTGATGCTCTACTTTCTCAACCGCCAACCTTTTGGTTACTAGTTGAGTGGTTAACCATCCACACAGCCAACAAACTGCTGAGTTTCTACACTTGTCTGTAAGTGTGTTAACAAACGAGCCCAGACATTGGGTCATTGAATTTGAATTCTCCAGAGTATTTGATAAGAGAGTACAAGCTATTACAGGAATTTCTCAATTTCTTTCTTTACCATTGACGTTGGATTTTTACATTCTTTTTCTAGATCTTGCTTTGTTCAATAAATTTAGATTTTTTGCAGTGACACAAAAGGGTAAGAGCATTCATGATAGATGATAGTGGGGAAAGAAAAAGGAGTGTCTAAAATTTCTCAAAAGAAATTTTGCTTTCAGTTTTCAGGAAATTGGCTTCTTCTTTACATTGCCTCCAATAACACAGAAAAGATGAGTGAAAACAGCCCACTTGTTATTTACGTACGCAGTATTGATTTTGACTCGGACGGCAAAAACATCACCGCCAAGTTTTATAACAAGTAAGTCAAAATTTCACAGAACAAAACACACACACGCATGCACAATGATCTAACTCCCACGGAAGGGTTTGACTTTCATGTTTGCAGAAAAATCGCTGGACTTGAACAATGCACTTAGAAGGGTCTTTGAAGTTGCATCTTTGGTGTTCAGAGAATGTCAGAGATATTTTCTTAGAGGACAAAGAGTTAAAGACGAAATCATCTCAGGAAATATTAGAGGAACAGAGGGTTTGAAGAAGGAATAGTACCGTAAAACTCTGAGTTCCCTATGAAATTCTTCGCTCACAATTTTCAAAAGATGTTTCATGCTTAGGGGAACCAAGCTCCAAAGAACAGTAAGTAGAGGATTAAACACAAAACCCCTCTGCCCTGAAGAAAGTACTCTTGGCAGTTTTGAACCAATGGCCAAATTTATTAACGCGTTCATTTCCTCAAGGATTATTGACAAAATCATCAGTATATTGCAGGCATTTTGTTAAGGACTCGAATGAATAAAAGAAGAAGAAGAAACTTCTTCGCCTTCTTTCTTTCAAAATCTAGTCAGGATACAGCTAGGTGAACTGCTAATAAGAACTTGATATTCAGAAGCACTCAGTTATTTAAAGACAAAAAAGTGCATTTCAGAAATGTTGGGTACTTCCAGGTACCTATGCACAGGAAGTAGGAAGGCAATTGCACAAGATGAGGGGTTGGGGAAAAAAAAAAATTAGAGCTTGTTCTGAAAAATACTATATGTCAGTATCTTAGTTTTAATTCCCAGCCTCCCAGCACCCAGGGCATGAGTTTCCATTGAATCACAGACAAAAGCATTTTCTGCTTCTTTCTGACAATGCTTCCTCTATGAACTATTGTGCAGAGAAGATATTCAAACACTCAGTTTGAAGACAGTTTGGGAGTATTTCTTGGTGTCGGTAAGAAGTGGCTCGTTCCTAAATCTAGGGGGCAGCAATGAAAGAGAGTTTTAAAAGACAATGTTTGGAGGTATATTGGGGGTATAGAAGAAACAAGATTTTGACTCTCAAATTTAATTCTGAGTTTCTGGGTGACCATTTATATCAATGGAGATGCAGTTAACCCAAATGAAATAATTTTAGCAATTGCAGACCCCTCTCTTTCACACACACACACACACACACACACACACACACACACACACACACACACACAACTCCCAACACAGAAACAGAGTTTGAAGGATGAAAACAAAAACCAACATTGAAAACACTAAGAACAAGGGTTCTATGACAGCGAGCAAAGGTGCTCATGGCTTGTTCAGATTGGTGAGCTTCGTAGAGACCTCCCCCAATAGAATACCTATCAGTTTTCTCTAATTGTTTTAAGATCACCAGATTATCTTCTTTGTCATTTCTACAATGTATGCTGCCTTCTGTTTTTAACTGGCTTTCCACGTGGTTGGTTACATCTGTTTTAAATCAACTTTATTAAGTTACAAAAAAAAAAAAAAAACCCCAGTTGGGGTTGAGTCCATTCCAACTCATCGTGACCCCCTGGGATGGAGTAGAACTGCCCCATGGGGTTTCCAAGGCTGTAAATCTTTATGGAAGCAAACTGCCATATCCTTCTCCTGCGGAGTGACTGGTGGGTTTCAATAGCCAACTTTTTGGTTAGCAGCCAGCGGCTTTAACCACTGCATTCAAACCAAAAAAACCAAACCTGTTGCCATTGACTCGATTCCGACTCATAGCGACCTTATAGGACAGAGTAGAACTGCCCCACAGAGTTTCTAAGCAGCGGCTGGCGGATTCGAACTGCCGACTTTTTGGTTAGCAGCCATAGCACTTAACCACTACGCCACCAGGGTTTCCACCACTGCATCACCAGAGTATAATTTCTGTATAAAATACGCCCTTTTGAGGGACATAGTTCAGCTTTGACAAATGTCTACACCTGTGGAATCAACATCATATTCTCCAGCCCAGAAAGCAATTTGGTTCCCTTTCCTTTAAACGCCTATTCATCTCGTTATGATTGATCACCGCTGTGCTTTTTCTCACCTGTTCTACAATTTTCACAAAATGCAACTACACAGAATATTGTCCTTTAGACTGGCTGCTTTCATTCAACATCATGTTTCCTAAATTTATCCTCATGGCTGCATATATCAGCAGATGTGTTTTTTCATTGCCAAGTAGTGTTACATTGTTTAGATACATCACAATGTATACACTCTCCCCCTTAGTAGACTATTGGGTTGTTTCCGTGTTGTGGTTACTGTGAAAAACTTCACTAGGAATCTTTCTGTTGTAGCGTTCGTGTTGACATAGATTTTCGCGTCTCTTGGAAGACACCTAGGTGTGGGATTACTGTGTCATAGTACAACGGCATAACCAAAACCAATCCCACTGCCGTCAAGTCGATTTCGACTCATAGCAACCCTATAGGACAGAGTAGAACTGCCCTGCCCCATAGAGTTTCCATGGAGCGCCTGTGGATTCGAACTGCCGATCCTTTGGTTAGCAGCCGTAGCACTTAAGCACTAGGCCACCAGGGTTTCCATACCTGACTATAAAAGAAGAGTCCGTAGTTTTCCAAGTGGCTGTGCCATTTCACATTGTCTCCAAGTATGGGTGAGAGATCAGGTGCTTCCCATCCCATTTAACACTCGTTTTTTTTCTTTCTATCCTCCTCGTTTGTAATTTTACACATTCTAGGGCAAGTCGTGTCTCACAGAGGTTTTAATTTGCCTTTCCATAAGGTACTTAATCTCATCTTGCCGTTCTTTTGCAAAGTATCTGTTCAAATAATTTGCCCATTTTTGGTTGAGTTGTTTGCTTTTCATTACTTTTGTTGCATGCGTTCTTCGTATATCCTGAATACTCATTTTCTCTGACACACTCAACTACCAGCAGAAGGATTGGCAGTTTGAACCCACCCAGAGATACCTTGGAAGACAGACCTGGTGATTTGCTTCTGGAAGGTCGCAGCCTGGAAAACCCTATGGAGCACAGTTCTCCTCTGTACACGTGGCCTCACCATGATTCAGAATTGACTCAGTGTCAACTGACAGCAATAATACATATATAAAATTTTCAGATACACATAGGCATATGAATATGCCTACGTGTAATGCATGTAAAGAAACAAGTTAAATCCTGGTTAGATACTGAATGGCTTCATTGTATTTATCAATTCCTTGGAAATGTTTGGTTTTCCAGATACAATGGACAATGCCTACCCGTTACTTCTACTGGTGTGAGAACACAAGGAAACTTTTTCAGTGCTGATTGTAAGTACCAATGGTTTTCTGGAAAATGTATATTAGGGTTGACTTAATTGTTTCCACTTCTTACAGAAACCCCATAGACCTGAATTCTAGCCCTACTAAGCATTAGGAGCTAAACCGGGCAAACTCCTCTAAATTTTCCAAGCACTTAATTGTGTTATGTGCAAGGAGATAAATCATATTACTTCTATGGGTTCTTCCAACTTTGAATATGGTTCACTGAGAGACTAAAAATATATGCTTAGAATGTTTATTTCATGCTGTGCTCGGGCAGAGGAAAATGTTCTGAGCTAACGAAAAAGTAACTTCAAGTATTAAAGGCTAACGGGTCTAGCTTGAGTATAGATATCAAGGTCATTCCATCTTGAATGGAGTAAACTTTTAAAAAAAGCCTTAACTCAATTAATCAGTTTAAGATACGATTGGATTAACTTAATGTTCAAGGAAATCATATGAATATCAAGCACCAAGAACATTTTTTCATATCCGAGCTGCTCTTACAAGTAGTGTGGCTGTTGGTTCAGATTTCTAGCTCTAGTTTTTTTTGTTGTTTTTAATGGTCCTCGAGAATATTCTGAATTTTAAATGGCTCAGTGTCTAAATATTTGATTAAAATTTAAATGTCTTAAGTGCATGGCATAATAGCACAATGAAAATACGATGAACATACCAAATATGTTTGGCACACAGGTGGACACAACCTAGCATACGTTTACTATATAATACCAACATGGGTAATAATTTAATATAATACTAACATAGCAGGCATCCAAAAAATATTAGTAATTTTCTTTCTTGTAGAATATGTGGGACATTCTCTGTGTAGAAAATGTGGTATATAGTAAAAATGTAGTACCCCGACACTGACCAAAAATTTTATAATCCGGTTCATCTCACTGAACTAAAATGGCATAACACACTTTTGAGTTCAATCGCTAATATTATTGAGTTCAATCGCTAATATTACAGTCGCATTTAAAAAGAAGTTACATCAAGAATAGTTAAGACAGACATTCCCTAAAAAAAAAAAAAAAAAAAAAAACCATTGCTGTCCAGTCGATCCCCACTTATAGCCACCCTATAGGACAGAGTACCAACTGCCCCAAGAGGTTTCCAAGTCTCTAAATCTTTACGGAAGCAGGCTGCCACATTATTCTCCTGTGGAGCGGCTGCAGGGTTTGAACTGCCGACCTTTTGACTAGTAGCCCAGCGCTTAACCACTGTGCCATCAGGGCTCCTGTAGAGATGCACATACACACACACACACACACACAAAATTACGTATGTAACCTATTGTCATCAAGTCAGAACTGATTCATAGGGACCCTATAGGACAGAGTAGAACTGCCCCATAGGGTTTCCAAGGAGCAGCTGGTGGATTCCAACAGCCGACCTTTTAGTTACCAGTCCAGCATTTAACCACTGCACCACCAGGGCTCCTGAGCTCCTATAAAATACCAAAAACCAAACCCAGTGCCGTCGGGTCGATTCTGACTCACAGCAACCCTATAGCCTGGTACGCTTATTTGATTTTTTTTTTTTTTTCTCTCACAGATGCAGGTGTAAATCACTTCCAAATTGTTTATGTAACAAGAAATGCTTTTATAGTAAAGAACACAAATGTGGATGAAGACGGTGTAGTCAGCAAATTCATTGCACTCTTGGGTAGGTAATCCGTCATGTTGAACAATAGCAGTGATTCTATTCACAACGTTGCCGTGGAGTGACATCACGTGTTATTAAGTCCACAAGGATTCCAGTTCCACTTGCCATCCAGTCGATTCCAACTCATGGCGACCCCACCTGTGTATCAGAGTAGAATTGTGCTCCACAGGGTTTTGCAGGGGCTGGTATTTCCACAGTAGATCACCAGGCCTTTCTTCCAAGGCATCTCTGGGTGGACTCAAACCTCCAACCTTCCACTTAGCAGACAAGTATATTAACCGTTTGCATCCCCCTAAGTTTCCAAAGCCAAACCAGTTGCTCTTGAGCCCATTCTGTCTCCTGGTGCCCCCACGTGTGTCAGAGTAGAACTGTGCCCCGTAGGGTTTTCCAGGCTGTGTGACCTTTCCAAAGCAGATTGCCAGGACTTTCTTCCCAGGCACCTCGGGGTGGGTTCAAGTCACCCACCTTTCAGTTAGTAGTTGCTTGCTTAACTGTTTTTGCCACCAAGGGACTCCTTCTTAAGGACAAGGACTTTGCGTTTACTGAGTCAAAACCAAAACCAAACCCACTGCCTTCAGCACCCCTGAGATGTAGTCTAGAAAGAAAGATGAAAAAAATAGCTGCTGGTCACCATAGTAGTCATCAGAAGAAGACTCTAAAAAATACTCCCATTTATCGCAATTAAAAATTAAAATATTATTGGAAATAAACTCGGACTAGATCGAATGGTGTCAAGAAATGTCTATATTCAGGTCAACCCCATTTTCATGACAGCTGGAAAATCAATTCCAGGCTTGGAACTGAAACTTTCACATGAAACCTTTGTAAGGTTTTATCCTTCAAATGCATTGTTCTCATCCCACTAAAAAACCCACTGTCATCGAGTCAATTCCGACTCACAGCGACCCTATAGGACAGAGTAGAACTTTCCTATATGGTTTTCAAGGCCATTGATCTTTATGGGAGCGGATGGCAACATCTTTCTCCTGAAGAGAACCTGGTGGGTTCAAACCGCCAAGCTTTTTGGTTAGCAGCTGAATGATAAACCACTGTGCCACCAGGGCTCCTTTTTGTTTTCATACCGGAAAAGAAACTCATTACTGTTGAGCAGATTCCAACACATAGCGACCCTATTGCAGAGTAGAGCTGCCCCATAGGGTTTCCAAGGAGCTGCTGTTGGATTCGAACTGCTGACCTTTTGGTTAGCAGTGAAACAGTTAACCACTACGCCACCAGGGCTCCTTATTGTTCTCATACAACTTGGCAATTCCCACCCCCAAATAACCACACGGGCCTTTGAGAGGTGTGCTTTAGTCTTTGTGATATAAAATGCATATTTGAAAGAGGTATAAGGAGACCTGGTGGTGCAATGTTTAAGCACCCAGCTGCTAACCGAAAGGTAGGTGGTTCAAACCCAGCAAGTGCCTCCGCAGGAAGAAAGACCTGATGATCTGCTCCCGTAAAGACTTATAGCCTTGGAAACTCTATGGGGCAGTTCTACTGTGTCCTATAGGGTGGCTATGAGTCAGAATCAACTGGACAGCACGCAACAACAACATCATGAATGTTTGTCATACCGTGGTGGCTTGAGTGTTGCTATGATGCTGGAAGCTATTCCACCGCTATTTCAAATAGCATCGGGGTCACCCATGGTGGACAGGTTTCAGCAGAACTTCTAGACTATGAAAGACTAGCAAGAAAGGCCTGGTGATCTGCTTCTGAAAAGCAGCCCCTGAAAACTCTATGGATCACAACAGAACAGTGGTTGATATAGACACGGAAGATGACCCCCCTACGTTGGAAAGCAGGAGCCCTGGTGGTGCAATGGTTAAGCGCTCACCTATCAGGTGAATTGATATATCTGAGAAGGTAAATGTGAACTAGTTACTAGTACTAGTTGCTGTCGAGTTGACTCCAACTCATGGCGCCCGCATGTGCACCAGAGTAGGACTGTGCTCCATGGGATTTTCAATGGCTGGCTTTTCAGAAGTAGATCTCCAGGCCTTTCTTCCCAGGTGCCTACAACTGGACCTGAACCACCAAGCTTTTGTTTAGCAGCTGAGCAGGTTAATCATTTGTATCACCCATGGACTTCATGGAAACTAGTTAGAGTGTGTTAACTTGCACCTAGTGAAAGCTTGATATTCATACTCTGTGAACTTGTATATTCACGATTTCTTACGTATTGTAACGTGCAACCTTCTGCCTTATAATGTTGATATTCAGGGACAACAAACACTGTAAGTGATCTAGTCTTTGCGAAGTTCAAGAAATGGAGTAGAAAAGAGGGGATTCCAGAAGAAAACATTGTAAATGTCTTCAGTAAAGGTAACTGGACCACACTTTTTCATATCTATGCAACTCACCTGACATGTAAGTAGATTATCAGGAGACCCATGGATCCATTTCAAATTCCCTTCTCCATAAAGTACCTGTTACGAAATCTGTTATTTGAAAATAATCCTTAGAGATATTGGGATTTGGTGTTGATCGGCTGCCCTGTTTTCTTTTTCCTTCTTTTTCACAGATGACTGTCCTGTTACCTTCCCAAATTAAGCCATTGGAAAGAGTTATTTCAAGGTATCCTGTATTTTGTTGGTAAGTAAGAACTACCAGTTTTCAGTGTTGCTGTATCAAACATTTTGTGATTTAACATATGCTGAATTTTTTTTAAGTAACTTAGTTTTTCTTCTCCAAAATTTGGAGGCCTGGTGATGTAGTGGTTAACAGCTCATCTGCTAAACAAAAGGTTGGCAGCTCAAATCCACCAGCACTCCTTGGAAACCCCATGGGGCAGTTCTACTCTGTTCTATAGGATCAATGAGTCGCAATTGACTCGACTGCAGTGGGTGTTTTTTGGTTCCTGAGGTCAGGAGCCCTGGTGGTGGTTAAGCCCTCAGCTGCTAACTTTAAGGTCGAACCCACCAGCTGCTCCGCAAGAAGTGTCAGTCTACTTCCATAAAGATTATGGCCTTGGAAACCCTATGGGGCAGTTCTACTCTGTCCTACTGAGTTGCTGTGAGTCGAAATCAAGTTGACATCAACAGGTTTTGGTTTTTTGTTTTGTACTTTAGAGGAAGGCTTACAGAACAAATTAATTTTTTATTAAACAATACATATTGTTTTGAGACATTGGTTGCCAACCCCACAACATATCAGCACTCTCCCCTTCTCGACCTTGGGTTCCCCATTACCAGCTTTCCTGTCCCCTCCTGCCTTTTAGTCCTTGCCCCTGGGCTGGTGTGCCCATTTAGTCTCATTTTGATTTATGGGCCTGTTTAATCTTTGGCTGAAGGCTAAGCCCCAGGAGTGACTTCAGTATGGAGTTAAAAGGGTGTCCAGGGGTCATACTCTTGGGATTTCTCCAGTCTCTGTCAGCTCAGTAAATCTGCACTTTTTTTAAGAGTTAGAATTTTGTTCTACATTTTTCTTCAGTCCTCTCTTGGACCTTCTATGGTGATTCTTGTCAGAGCAGACAGATTTTTTTTCTTTTTTTTTTTTTTTAAGTAAAAAAATTTTTTTTGTCCCCCAAAATTATGCTACCAGAAAAAATTTTCCTCTGGCATGTTAAAACAAAACAAAACAAAAACCTATTGCCATAGAATCTATTTCAACTCATTAGCTTTTGTTCAAGTGCAACTCGATTTGGGTGATTCATGCTGAAGTCTTTTGGTGATGAAGTACCAACACTTAAGAATCACGCAGATGCAAGCCATGTAGGGGAAATCCATCAACAGAAACCCTAGGGAGCACAGTTCCACTCTGAAATACACGGTGAGTGGGATTGACTTGAAGGCAACTATTCTCTTCAATAAGCTGCCAGTGGTTGAAGTCAAAAAGAGCAAAATAACAAAGCGCGGTAAAGGCTTTCTTCCATAATATTTTTAAAGAACCCAACCTCATAAAGAATTTCTCCATACTCTAGGAAGTTCAGGCTTAAGAGCAATGGTTTCTCACGTAGTTTGTGATTTTAGATAATCATGACAACCTCAGGTGTGGTCTTCCAATCACACCAACTTACACACATATTGTATTTCTTTTTCCCTTGCTAAAGAGGTTTCAATAGGAGCCCCTGGGTGGTACAAACACTTAAGTGCTAGATGATTAGCTCAAATTTTGGTGGCTCCAACCCACCTAGAGGTGCCTTGGAAGAAAGGCCGAGCAATCTGCCCCCCAAAGGTCACTACCTTGGAAACCCAATGGAGCCAGTTCCACTCTACACGGACGAGGTCTCCAAGAGTCGGAATCGTCTTCACAGCAACTAACAATCACAAGATGGTTTCGTTAAGCTTGGGAGTTTTTGTGTTTTTTTAAAATAATTTTTATTGTGCTTTAAGTGAAAGTTTATAAATCAAGTCAATCTCTCACATATAAACTAATGTACACCTTACTGCATACTCCCACTTACTCCCCCGCAATGAGTCAGTCTGCTCCCTCCTTCCGGTCTCTCCTTTCATGAACATTTTGACAGTTTCTAACCCCCTCTACCCTCCCATCTCCCCTCCAGACAGGAGATGCTAGTATAGTCTCAAGTGTCCACCTGATGCAAGTAGCTCACTCTTCATCAGCATCTCTCTCCAACCCATTGTCCACTCCAATCCGTGTCTGATGAGTTGGCTTCAGGAATGGTTTCTGTCCTGGGCCAACAGAACGTTTGGGGACCATAACGGCTGGGATTCTTCTAGTCTTAGTCAGACCATTAAGTCTGGTCTTTTTATGAGAATTTGGGGTCTGCATCCCACTGTTCTCCTGCTCCCTCAGGGGTTCTCTGTTGTGTTCCCTGTCAGGGCAATCATCAGTTGTGGCCGGGCACCGTCTGGTTCTTCTGGTCTCAGGATGATGTACTCTCTAGTTCATGTGGCCCTTTCTGTCTCTTGGGCTCATAATTACCTTGTGACCTTGGTGTTCTTCATTCTCCTTTGATCCAGGTGCGTTGAGATTCATTGATGCATCTCAGATGGCTGCTTGTTAGCGTTAAGACAACATGGGAGTTTTTTAAACTTCCTGAAGGGAGATACCCTCAGCGAACGACATTGATATGGGCTGAAGCCTGTCCATTTTTTTTTAATTTTTATTTTTGTTGGGAACAACTGGAAAGAAAAAATAAAAACAAAAACGCCAACCCCCAGGGTGAATATAAGGTCTTGAAACCACACATCCTCTTATTAGAGGAGCCAAGACTAACTCAATCATAAAATCAGTTGGCATCGAGTTGACTTCAACTCGTGGAGGCACCGTGTGTGTGTGAGTAGAACCGTGCTCCACAGGGTTTTCAATGGCTGATTTTTTAGAAGTAGATTGCCAGGCCTGTCTTCCTAGGTGTCTTTTGGTGGACTTGACTCTCCAGTCTTTTGTACCCCTCAGGGATTCCAACTCAGTCATGTTGTTTATTGTTGTTAGGTGTCATGGAGTTGATTCTGACTTATAGTGACCCCACGTACAACAGAATGACCTTCTAAATTGTGTTTACAAGTCTTATAGCCAAGAACAAGCAATCTGGAATTGTGAAACTCTTGGTCCCACCATATCAGTAGCCTTGGAAACATTACAAATAGACTCTCCCCTATTATAGAGACAGAATCCATTAAGTTCCACATGAGAACACGTCCACTACTCCATCCTTGAAACCATATTACCTATAAGGCCTATAGGATCAACTCAACTACCTATAACATCATCTATTCAACTCAATGTTTTGTCCTGGTTTTTCTCACCTACAGAGTATACGGCATTGAGAATCAAGCACGTCCTCTTCACCATGGAACCAGCATCACCAATATGAAGAAATATTCTTTGTTCCCATATAGCTTATCTTTCTCTCCCACCAGATGGGTTCCCTTTCCCATGGCATCTTCCTCAGTCACCACTCATATCTTGTTTGGTGTCACTGGATCTCTAAATGTTTAAATAAATTGATTTATCATATGTGCTGTCCATGTGTCTCTGTGCAGAAAAAGGGTTAATTCTGTGAGCCAATAGATATCCACTTTAAATAAAGCTATCGCAGAAGGTATATCTATCATGGAATGGATGGCCTCTTGGGGACAATATTGGTTAGGGCTGGATAGAGAATCCTTAGAAGTGGACAGGTGAGAAGAGATGAAGTGTCTAACCATCATGGGGGAGGGGCATTTTTATTGAAGGGGTATAAGGCAGTAGTATGGATTGAATTGTGCCCCCCCTAAAATATATATCCACCTGGCTAGGCCATGATTCCCAGTACTGTATGGTTATCCACCATTTTTTAAAAAAAATTTTCTCATTCAGAATTGATACACTTATTGTTTTGTGACATTGGTTGAAATCCCCACATTGTGACAGCTCACTCCACCATTCCCTTTCCATCCCAGGTTCCCTGTTGTTACCAAAGCAGGGAAAGTGGGTCCTTGTCCAGCACACTCAGGCTTGTTAATACTTTGGACACCAGCCTTTGAGAAAGAGAAAGTAACTTCATTGCAGCTCCAAGAGCAAGGACTTAGGAGGAAGTCCCTCAGATCCGACTCCCCGAGCTATGGGGAAGCAGGTCTTCTATGTGATTTGGGCAGTAACATGATGGCCGAGCTGGCATACTGGGGAAGGAAAATTTTAGAATGCAGCCAAGAGGTGATGTGGTCCTTGTTGGACTTCTTGATTCGGAATAGGGTCTGAGTGATGATTTTCCTTCTGATTTGCTCCATCTCTGGCTGCATCTTCTGTTGAGATCAATTAGCAATCACAGCTGGCCCTTCTGCATATGCCAGGTGATACAAATCTGGCTTGGGCTCCTTTAACAGCCAGTGGAAATTTACTGGCATTCCTAGGGTCGGGTTACACTGATTTATTCCCAAGTATTTTATTTTTTTAGGGGCTATTATAAATGGTATATACATATTTTTTTTTCTGATTTCCTTTTTGTTGTTCTCTTTATTGGTGTATAAGAACCCAACTGATTTTTGTATGTTTATCTTGTATCCTGTAAGTCTGCTGAATCTTTCTATTAGTTCCAGTAGTTTTCTCACGGGGTCTTTTGGATTTTGTATGTACAGTATCATATCATCCACAAATAGGGACAGTTTTACTTCTTTATTACCAGTTTGGATGCCCTTTATTTCTGTTTCTTGCCTTATTGAGCTAGCTAGGACTTCCAGCACAATGTTAAATAGGAGTGGTGATAAAGGGCACCTTTGTCTTATTCCTGTTCTCAAGGGGAATGTTTTCAGCCTCTCTCCATTAAGAATGATGTCGGCCATTGGTTTTGCATAAAAACCAAAAAAAAAACCCAAACCCAATGCCATCGAGTCGATGCCGACTCATAGCGACCCTATTGAACGGAGTAGAACTGCCCCATAGAGTTTCCAAGGAGCACCTGGCGGATTTGAACTGCTCACCCTTTGGGTTAAAGGCCGTAGCACTTAACCACCATGCCACCAGGGTTTACACAGATGCCCTTCATTATGTTGAGGAATTTCCCATCTGTTCCTATTTTATTGGGAGTTTTTTTTTTTTTTTAAATCAGGAACGGGTGCTGGGCTTTGTCAAATGCCTTTTCTGTGTCAGTTGAGATGAGCATCTTTTATTTATGTGCTGGGTTATGTAGATTGTTACCTAACGTTGAACCATCCTTGCATACCTGGTATGAATCCTACTTGGTTGTGGTGTATCATTTTATTATTATTTTCAAATGATGCTGAATTCGATCAACTAGAATTTTATTGAGAATTTTTGCATCTATATTCATGAGAGCTATTGGTCTGTAATTTTCTTTTTCTTTTCTTTTTTGTAGTGTCTTTGCCTGGTTTTGGTATCAGGGTTATGCTGGTTTCACAGAATGAATTTGGAAGTATCGCTTCCTTTTCTACATTCTGAAATAGTTTGAGTAGTACTGGTGCAAGCTCTTCTCTGAATGTTAGGTAAAATCCTCCAGAGAAGCCATCCAAGCCAGGGCTTTTTGTTGTTGTTGTTGTTGTTGGGAGTTTTCTTATTACCTTTTCAATCTCTTCTCTTGCTATGGGTCTGTTTAGATTTTCAACATCATTTTGTGTTAGTTCGGGTAGGTAGCGTGTTTCTAGAAATTTGTCCTTTTCCTCTAGGTTTTCAAATTTGTTGGAGCATAGTTTCTCATAATACTCTGTTAGGATCCTTTTTATTTCAGTTAGGACGGTTGTAATGTCCCCCCTTTCATTTCTTCTTTGGCTTATTTGCATCCTCTCCTGTTTTTCTTTTCTCAGTTTGGCCAGTGGTTTGTCAATTTTGTAGATCCTTTCAAAGGACCAACTTTTGGTTTTGTTGATTCTTTCTATTCTTTTTCTGTTCTCTAGTCCACTTATTTCTGCTTTGATCTTTATTATATCCTTTCTTCTAGTGTCTGTGAGCTTCTTTTGCTGTTCTCTATTTGTTCAAGTTGTGTAGCTAATGCTTTAATTTTGTCCCTTTCTTCTTTTTTGATGAGTGCATCTATTGCAAATAAATTGAACTCTGAGGACTGCCTTTGCTGTGTCCCACCACTTTTGGTAAGATGTGTTTTCATTCCTGTTTGAGTCTAGGAATTTTTTAATTCCATCTCTGATTTCTTCTATTACTCAGTGGTTTTTAAGGAGGCTGTTATTCAGTTTCTATGTAGTTGATTTTTTTTTTTCCTTGCTCTCCCTGTTGTTAATTTCTACTTTGATGGCATTGTGGTCAGAGAAGATACTTTGTATTATCTCAATGTTTTGGATTTTGTTTTTGAGGTTTGCTCTGTGGCCTAAGATGTAGCCTGTTTTGGAGAACATTCTATGTGTATTGGAAAAGACTGTGTACTTTGCAGCTGTTGGGTGGAGTGTCCTATATATGTCTATAAGATCAAGTTGGTTGATTGTGTCTTTTAGATCTTCTGTCTCTTTGTTGAGTTTCTTTCTAGATGTCCTGTCCCTTACTGAGAGTGGTGTGTTGAAGTCTCCCACTATTACTGTAGAACTGTCAGTTTCTCTTTTCAGTGCTGTTAGAGTTTGTTTTATGTATTTTGGAGCCCTGTCATTGGACGCGCAGATATTTATTATGGTTATGTTTTAACCCTGTTGGAGTAGTGGTTAAGGGCTCTGGGTGCTAACCAAAAGGGCGGCAGTTTGAATCCACCAGGCACTCCTTGTGAACCCTATGGAGGTGGTTCTATCCTGTCCTATACGGTCTCTATGAGACTGAATCTGCTCGATGGCAATGGGTTTTTTTTTTCTTTGTCTTTTATGGTGGATTTTGCTTTAACGTCTATTTTATCTGAGGTTAGCATTGCCACTTCTGCTTTTTTTTGGTAGCTGTTTGCTTGACGTATTCTTTCCGTCCTTTCATTGTTAATAAGTCTACATCTTTGTTTCTAAGATGGATTTCTTGTAGATGGTATATTGTCTAAGGCATACCTCTCAAAGTCCCTGTGTGGTTATTTGGGGGTGGGAATTGCCAAGTTGTATGAGAACAATAAGGAGCCCTGGTGGAGTAGTAGTTAAGAGCTCGGCTGCTAACCAAAAAGGTCATCACTTCAAATCTGTTAGCCATACCTTGGGAGAAAGATGTGGTGGTCTGCTCCCGTAAAGATTTACAGCTTTGGAAACCCTATAGGAAAGTTCTACTCTAACCCGTAGGGTCGCTCGGAGTCAGAATCGGTTTTTTTAGTGGGATGAGTACAAGGGATTTGAAGAATAAAACATTATGAAGGTTTATTGTAAAAGCTTCAGTTTCAGGACTGGAATGGATTTTCAAACTGTCGCTAAATGAAGTTGACCCGAATATAGACATTTCTTGACACCAGTTGATCTATTCAGAGTTTATTTCAAATAATATTTCAATTGTAATAAATGGGAATATTCGTTAAAGTCTTCTTCTAATGATTGTGATGGTAACCATCAGCTATTTTTCACCTTTCTTTCTAGACTACATTTCAGAGGGGCTGACTTGATAAAGACAAAGTCCTTCTCCTTAAGAAGAAGTCCCTCAGTGGCATAAACAGTTAAGCAACTGACTACTAACTGAAAGGTTGGTGATTTGAACCCACCCCAAAGTGCCTGAGAAGAAAGTCCTGGCAATCTGTTTCAGAAAGGTCACACAGCCTTGAAAATCTTATGGGGCACAGTTCTACTCTGACGCACATGGGGTGCCATGAGACAGGGTAGACTCGACAGCAACTGGTTTAGCTCTGGAAACTTAGGGTGGTGCACTTGGTTGCTAACTGAAAGGTTGGAGGTTCGAGTCCACCCAGAGACACCTCGGAAGAAAGGTCTGGTGATCTATTCTGGAAATACCAGCCACTGCAAACTGTGTGGAGCACAGTTCTACTCTAACACACAGGCGGGCTCGCCAAGTGTTGGAATCGACTGGACGGCAAGTGGAACTGGAGTCCTCGTGGACTTAATAACACGTGATGTCACCCCATGGTGACGTTGTGAATAGAATCACTGCTATCGTCCATGGTGTTTCACCTTTTGAGGTGAGAATGGAATACCTACCCAAAAGTCTGGTGAATTTGCTGGCTATGCCGTCTGCATCCACATTCACACCTTTTCCTGTGAGAGCATCTTCCGTTACATGAACAATTTGAAGGTGATTTACACCTTCATTTGTGAGGAAAAATAATAATTAAATAAACATGTATATAGGAGCTCAGAAGCTCTGGTGGCACAGTGCTTAAGAACTCGGCTGCTAACTAAAAGGTTGGCAGTTCGATTCCACCAGCTGCTTCTTTGGAACCCTATGGAGGCAGTTCTACTCTCTCCTCTAGGGTCCCTATGAGTCAGAATTGACACGACAGCAACAGGTTTGGTTTTGATTTTTTAATAGATGCCTTGGTGGCTTGACTGTTAATTGAAAGTTTGGTGATTTGAACCCACCCAGGGCTCTGCTGGAGAAAGACCTGGCCATCTGCTCCCATAAAGATAACAAACAAGGAGGCGGGGCCAAGATGGCGGACTAGGTAGACGGTACCTCGGATCCCTCTTGCAACAAAGACTCGGAAAAACAAGTGAATCGATCACATACATAACAATCTACAAACCTGAACAACAAGCACAGATTTAGAGACAGAGAACGAACAATAACGGGGAAGCAGCGACTGTTTTCGGAGCCTGGAGCCAGCATCCCAGTCAGGTAACCTTGGCGCCGGGCTTAGGTCTGGGCCCAGGGGAGCTGAACTCAAAAATCTTGTGACGGCGCAAACAAGGGGTTCAGCTCTACTCCCCTGAACTAACCCCGGGAGGGGGCCTAGCTGGTCTGCGGGGCAGCGCAGCGACGCGGCTGGAGGGAGAAGTCCCCAGGAGGCAGCGACTGATTTTGGAGCCAGGAGTGCAGCGTCCCAGCCAGGGAACCTTGGCACCGGGCATCTGACTGGGCACTGTCATGGCGCAAGCACGGGGCACAGCCCTATTCCCCATAACTAACCCTGGGAGGAGGCCCAGCCGGTCTGCGGGGCGGCGCGACGACACGGCTGGCGGAACGAGAAGTTCCCGGGAGGCAGCGACTGATTTTGGAGCCGGGAGTGCAGTGTCCCAGCAGGGGAACCTTGACGCTGGGCTTTGGACTGGCAGCTGAGGATCTGACCGCGGCTTCAGCGGGCCAGACCCCGGGGGCAATCTCCACACAGCCATCACACATAGGCGACACGCCCCTCGGGAATCTCAGATAAAACAGTCATTCCAAGCAAGACAAGCAACTTTGGCTATATTCCGAGGTGCTACTCTCCAAACTCTCCGAACCTTGCCCCACCCTTCCCAGGTGGCTTCATTAACATTGGAATTTCCTGAGCCAGAGGGAGAGCTGCTCCGGCTCCGTGGCGGCTTTGCTCCCCCCCCTTTTTTTTTTTTTTTGGTCTTTTCCTAACCCATTCTTCTGGCCTGAGAGAAGGAACCACAAAAAAAACAGGGACCAAAAATCCATCCCTAATTGGACTAAAAACACAGAACCAGCTACAGCCAAGCATATATGATCCAAATCTCGGACTTTCATCCTTACAGGGAACAAGGTGGAGGTTATAATCCAAAGGCAGTTCTGATAGGGATCTGACTGCATTTATTTTTTTTAACGGATTTTCTGGAAAAACAAGTTTCCCAGGTCTGATATCTGCGCTTATTCAACAGAGCCCTAACTGACCCACAACAGGGAGCTGAGGGCTGAAGCTCCCCTCAGACCACCTAGCCTCTTGCTTTAGAGCTCTAAGGAGGGTGACACCTACCAATCAGTAGAGGCACTTGCATTGGGGGCCTAAGGTACAGCGGCAGTGCTCTCCCACCATGGTGCTATAGGAATAGAGACACACCTACCTCACTGACACTTGGGGGAAGCCTGTCAGCATCCTGCCCCCCCAGAGGGTGAACCCCAGCTGCTAATAGAATCTGGTGCACACAACTATCACCACTGCTTCTCAAGGTGGATAGGTGTTAGGGTGCAGCACACGCTTGATGACCCCAAATCAGATTCTACTCAAGAATAGTGAATAGACTCAGGCGTATATATCTGGCAACAGCCCAAACCAGCTGGTAATAGGTCATAACTAAGTCAAGGGCTACAACAAACAAGACAGCACAATCTAGTAGCCCATCCACGTATATGGAAAGAAAACAAAACAAGATAAAACTCGGTGAGCAATTACAGAATAAACCATTACTGTATCTTAGTGATGGCTCAGAGACAGCAGTCCATATCAAACCACATAAAGAAGCAGACCTTGACAGCTTCTACAACCCCCCAAACAAAAGAATCAAAATCTTTCCCAAATGAAGATACAATCCTGGAATTATCAGATACAGAACATAAAAAACTAATTTACAGAATGCTTCAAGACATCAGAAATGAAATAAGGCAAACTGCAGAAAAAGCTAAGGAACACATTGATAAAACAGTTGAAGAACTCAGAAAGATTATTCAAGAGCATAGTGGAATAATTACTAAGTTGCAAGCATCCATAGAGAGACAGCATGTAGAAATCCAAAAGATTAACGATAAAATTACAGAATTAGACAACGCAATAGGAAGTCAGAGCAGCAGACTCGAGCAATTAGAATGCAGACTGGGACACCTGGAGGACCAGGGAATTAACACCAACATAGCTGAAAAAAAATCAGATAAAAGAATTTAAAAAAATGAAGAAACCCTAAGAATCATGTGGGACTCTATCAAGAAGGATAACTTGCATATGACTGGAGTCCCAGAACAGGGAGGAAGGAGAGAAAATAGTTGAAGATCTGCTGACAGAAAACTTCTCTGACATCATGAAAGACGAAAGGATATCTTTCCAACATGCTCATCGAACCCCATTTAAGATTGATCCAAAACGAAAAACACCAAAACATATTATCATCAAACTTGCCAAACCAAAGATAAAGAGAAAATTTTAAAAGCAGCCAGGGAGAAAAGAAAGGTCTCCTTCAAGGGAGAATCAATAAGAATAAGTTCAGACTACTCAGCAGAAACCATGCAGGCAAGAAGGCAATGGGATGACATATACAGAGTACTGAAGGGGAAAAACTGCCAGCCAAGGATCATATATCCAGCAAAACTCTCTCTCAAATATGAAGGCAAAATTAAGATATTTACAGATAAACACAAGTTTAGAGAATTTGCAAAAACCAAAATAAAGCTACAAGAAATACTAAAGGAAATTGGTCAGAAAACCCATAATATCAGATACCAGCACAACACAAGGTCATAGATCAGAACATCCTGATATCAACTCAAATAGGAAAATCACAAAAACAAATTAAGATTAATTAAAAAAAAAATGCTCATAACAGGGAATCACAGAAGTCAATATGTAAAAGGTCACAATAATCAAAAAGAGGGACTAAATACAGGTGGCATAGAACTCCCACATGGAGAGTGATACAAGGCGACATAGAACAATACAAGTGAGGTTTTTACTTAGAAAAATAGGGGTAAATATTAAGGTAACCACAAAGAAGTATAACAACTCCATAACTCAAGATAAAAGCCAAGAAAAACGTAATGACTCAACAAACATGAAGTCAAACACTACGAAAATGAGGATCTCACAATTTACTAAGAAAAACATCTCAGCACAAAAAAGTAAGTGGAAAAATGAAATGGTCAACAACACACATAAAAAGGCATCCAAATGACAACACTAAACACTTATTTATCTATAATTACGCTGAATGTAAATGGAATAAATGCACCAATAAAGACACAGAGAGTCTCGGACTGGATAAAGAAACACGATCCATCTATATGCTGCCTACAAGAGACACACCTTAGACTTAGAGACACAAACAAACTAAAACTCAAAGGATGGAAAAAAATATATCAAGCAAACAATAAGCAAAAAAGAAGAGGAGTAGCAATATTATTTTCTGACAAAATAGACTTTAGACTTAAATCCACCACAAAGGATAAAGAAGGACACTACATAACGATAAAAAGGACAATTGATCAGGAAGACATAACCATATTAAATATTTATGCACCCAATGACAGGGTTGCAAGATACAAGAATCAAATTTCAACAGAACTGAAAAGTGAGATAGTCACCTCCACAATTATAGTAGGAGACTTCAACACACCACTTTCGGAGAAGGACAGGACATCCAGTAAGAAGCTCACTAGAGACAAGAAAGACCTAATTACAACCATCAACCAACTTGACCTCATCGACTTATACAGATCTCTCCACCCAACTGCTGCAAAGTATACTTTTTTTTCTAGTGCACATGGAACATTCTCTAGAATAGAACACATATTAGGTCATAAAACAAACATTTGCAGAATCAAAACACCGAAATATTACAAAGCATCTTCTCAGACCACAAGGCAATAAAACTAGAAATCAATAACAGAAAAACTAGGGAAAAGAAATCAAATACTTGGAAACTGAACAATACCCTCCTGAAAAAAGACTGGGTTATAGAAGACATCAAGGAGGGAATAAGGAAATTCATAGAATGCAATGAGAATGAAAATACTTCCTATCAAAACCTCTGGGACACAGCCAAAGCAGTGTTCAGAGGCCAATTTATATCGCTAAATGCACACATACAAAAAGAAGAAAGAGGCAAAATCAGAGAACTGTCCCTACAACTTGAACAAATAGAAAGTGAGCAACAAAAGAATCCATCAGGCACCAGAGGAAAACAAATAATAAAAATTAGAGCTGAACTAAATGCATTAGAGAACAGAAAAACAATTGAAAGAATAAACAAAGCCAAAAGCTGGTTCTTTGAAAAAATTAACAAAATTGATAAACCATTGGCTAGACTGACTAAAGAAATACAGCAAAGGAAACAAATAACCCGAATAAGAAACGAGAAGGACCACATCACAACAGAACCAACTGAAATTAAAAGAATCATATCAGATTATTACGAAAAATTGTACTCTAACAAATTTGCAAACCTAGAAGAAATGGATGAATTCCTGGAAAAACACTACCTACCTAAACTAACACATTCAGAAGGAGAACAACTAAATAGACCCATAAAAAAAAAAAGAGATTGAAACGGTAATCAAAAAACTCCCAACAAAAAAAAGCCCTGGCCCGGATGGCTTCAAGGCAGAGTTCTACCAAACTTTCAGAGAAGAGTTAACACCACTCCTACTAAAGGTATTTCAAAGCATAAAAAATGATGGAATACTACCCAGCTCATTCTATGAAGCCACCATCTCCGTGATACCAAAAAGCAGGTAAAGACATTACAAAAAAAGAAAATTACAGACCTATATCCCTCATGAACATAGATGTAAAAATTCTCAACAAAATTCTAGCCAATAGAATTCAACAACATATCAAAAAAAATAATTCACCACGACCAAGTGGGATTTATACCAGGTGTGCAAGGCTGGTTTAATATTAGAAAAACCATTAATGTAATCCACCATATAAATAAAACAAAAGACAAAAACCACATGATCTTATCAATTGATGCAGAAAAGGCATTTGACAAAGTCCAACACCCATTTATGATAAAAACTCTCACCAAAATAGGAATTGAAGGAAAATTCCTCAACATAATAAAGGGTATCTATGCAAAGCCAACAGCCAACATCACTCTAAATGGAGAGAACCTGAAAGCATTTCCCTTGAGAATGGGAACCAGACAAGGATGCCCTTTATCACCGCTCTTATTCAACATTGTGCTAGAAGTCCTAGCCAGGGGAATTAGGCTAGACAAAGAAATAAAGGGCATCCGAATTGGCAAGGAGGAAGTAAAATCATCTCTATTTGCAGATGACATTATCTTATACACAGAAAACCCTAAGGAATCCTCCAGAAAACTACTGAAACTAATAGAAGAGTTTGGCAGAGTCTCAGGTTAGAAGATAAACATACAAAAATCACTTGGATTCCTCTACATCAACAAAAAGAACATCGAAGAGGAATTCACCAAATCAATACCATTCACAGTAGCCCCCAAGAAGATAAAATACTTAGGAATAAATCTTACCAAGGATGTAAAAGACCTATACAAAGAAAACTACAAAGCTCTACTACAAGGAATTAAAAAGGGCATACTTAAGTGGAAAAACATACCTTGCTCATGGATAGGAAGAGTTAAGATAGTAAAAATATCTATTCTACCAAAAGCCATCCATACATACAATGCACTTCCGACCCAAATTCCAATGTCATTTTTTAAGGGGATAGAGAAACAAATCACCAACTTCATATGGAAGGGAAAGAAGCCTCGGATAAGCAAAGCATTACTGAAAAAGAAGAAGAAAGTGGGAGACCTCACTCTACCTGATTTCAGAACCTATTATACAGCCACAGTAGTCAAAACAGCCTGGTATTGGTACAACAACAGGCACATAGACCAATGGAACAGAACTGATAACCCAGATATAAATCCATCCACATATGAGCAGCTGATATTTGACAAAGGCCCAGTGTCAGTTAATTGGGGAAAGGATAGTCTTTTTAACAAATGGTGCTGGCATAACTGGATATCCATTTGCAAAAAAATGAAACAGGACCCATACCTCACACCATGCACAAAAACTAACTCCAAGTGGATCAAAGACCTAAACATAAAGACTAAAACGATAAAGATCATGGAAGAAAAAATAGGGACAACCTTAGGAGCCCTAATACAAGGCATAAACAGAATACAAAACATTACCAAAAATGACGAAGAGAAACCAGATAACTGGGAGCTCCTAAAAATCAAACACCTATGCTCATCTAAAGACTTCACCAAAAAAGTAAAAAGACCAACTACAGACTGGGAAAGAATTTTCAGTTATGACATCTCCAACCAGCGCCTGATCTCTAAAATCTATATGATTCTGTCAAAACTCAACCACAAAAAGACAAACAACGCAATCAAGAAGTGGGCAAAGGAGATGAACACACATTTCACTAAAGAAGATATTCAGGCAGCCAACAGATACATGAGAAAATGCTCTTGATCATTAGCCATTAGAGAAATGCAAATTAAAACTACGATGAGATTCCATCTCACTCCGACAAGGCTGGCATTAATCCAAAAAACACAAGATAATAAATGTTGGAGAGGCTGCGGAGAGATTGGAACTCTTATGCACTGCTGGTGGGAATGTAAAATGGTACAACCACTTTGGAAATCTATCTGGCATTATCTTAAACAGTTAGAAATAGAACTACCATACAACCCAGAAATCCCACTCCTCGGAATATACCCTAGAGAAACAAGAGCCTTCACACAAACAGATATATGCACACCCATGTTTATTGCAGCTCTGTTTACAATAGCAAAAAGCTGGAAGCAACCAAGGTGTCCATCAAGGGATGAATGGGTAAATAAATTGTGGTATATTCACACAATGGAATACTATGCATCGATAAAGAACAGTGACGAACCTCTGAAACATTTCATAACATGGAGGAACCTGGAAGGCATTATGCTGAGCGAAATGAGTCAGAGGCAAAAGGACAAATATTGTATAAGACCACTATTATAAGATCTTGAGAAATAGTATAAACTGAGAAGAACACATACTTTTGTGGTTACGGCGGGGGGAGGGGGGAGAGGGTTTTTTACTGATTAATTAGTAGATAAGAACTGCTTTAGGTGAAGGGAAGGACAACACTCAATACATGGAAGGTCAGCTCAATTGGACTGGACGAAAAGCAAAGAAGTTTTCGGGATAAAACGAATGCTTCCAAGGTCAGTGGAGCAAGGGCGGGGGTTTGGGGACCATGGTTTAAAGGGACTTCTAAGTCAATTGGCAAAATAATTCTATTATGAAAACATTCTGCATCCCACTTTGAAATGTGGCGTCTGGGGTCTTAAATGCTAACAAGCGGCCATCTAAGATGCATCAATTGGTCTCAACCCACCTGGATCAAAGGAGAATGAAGAACACCAAGGTCACACGACAACTAAGAGCCCAAGAGACAGAAAGGGCCACATGAACCAGAGACCTACATCATCCTGAGACCAGAAGAACTAGTTGGTGCCTGGCCACAATGGATGACTGCCCTGACAGGGAGCACAACAGAGAACCCCTGAGGGAGCAGGAGATCAGTGGGATGCAGACCCCAAATTCTCACAAAAAGACCATACTTAATGGTCTGGCTGAGACTAGAGGAATCCCGGCGGTCATGGTCCCCAAACCTTCTGTTGGCACAGGACAGGAACCACCCCAGAAGACAACTCATCAGACATGAATGGGACTGGACAGTGGGTAGGAGAGAGATGCTGATGAAGAGTGAGCTAATTATATCAGGTGGACACTTGAGACTGTGTTGGCGTCTCTTGTCTGGAGGGGGGATGGGAGCATAGAGAGAGTTGGAAGCTGGCAAAATTGTCACGAAAGGAGAGACTGGAAGGGCTGACTCATTAGGGGGAGAGCAAGTGGGAGTAAGGAGTAAGATGTATATAAGCTTATATGTGACAGACTGACTTGATTTGTAAACGTTCACTTCAAGCTCAATAAAAGTTAATAAAAAAAAAAGATAACAATCAAGAAAACCCTATGGGGCACTTCTACTCTGTCACCTGGGGTCCATATGAGTCATAATGGACTGGATGGCACCTAATGAAAATCACAACATGTATGTATACCCATATCTATATATTGATGTGAACTGAATTTGCTAATATACAAAAACTGTCTACCTACGCCCTTTCTCCTTGCTTCGTTCGTTTTTATCCTCGGTTACATCTTCCAAGATCATGTACACAAGGGTGGATTACCCAAAAAGCAAGGTAAGCACACGTTCAGGGCATCAACAAAACAGGGGCACAAAACAGGCAAACCAGTTACCCAAAGCAAATACCCCCAGATGCCAAACAGACATGCCCCAAGGAAAAGAGACCACCACAGTGGGAGGGACCTGTCAGGGCAAGAAATGAAAATGATACCAAGTCCAGAGCATGAGAATGTGGCAGTTGGAAATAAAGTTCACGAAAGGCTACAAGGGTGCCCGTGTGCAAGGTTCTTTAATCTCTGAGGCGCCTATCACTTCAACACCTTCACTGACCTCTGTCTCCTATGGTCCTCTCCCACATAATGGAAACTCCTTATCTTGACAGGTCTCTCGAAAATAGAATGTTTCTTTCTAATGGGGAAGTGTTGGGGGTGTGCTGTCAAGTCTAACTCTTGCTCCCTTCATCTAACATGCAGCCGGATCCAACATGAGCAGTTGCTGGGCAAGGATGGGTTATACTAAGAGACAACAGGTCTCTGATTCATTTTGAGGGAACCATTTTGTACACCCACATCCGTCAACTCCAGCTAGGAGGGCTAGCAATGCTCTTTGCCATGATATAAACACAAGGGTATGCTCTCGTGCACATCCCGGTAAACAACCCATGGGAATTCCAGTGAGTCCCCCTTGTCTTCCTCCCTCCTTCAGCCCCTGTTTTTGTTGTCGTTAGACGCCACCAAGTCGGTTCCCACTCATAGCAGCCATGCAGGACAGGGTAAAACTGCCCCATTGGGTTCCCAAGGAGTGACTGGTGGATTCAAAGAGCCGCTTGACCAGAGGCACCCCGTCCTCTGAATGGGATGTGAGAGTTAGATATATATACGCGTACATGTGTGTGCAGCCCTGGTGGCATAGTGGCTAAGAACTCGTATGCTAACCGTAAGGTCAGCAGTTCAAATCCACCAGTCACTCCTTGGAAACCCTTTGAGGCAGTTCTACTCTGTCCTACAGGGCCGCTGGGAGTCAGGTTATGTGTGTGTGTGTGTGTGTGTGTGTGTGTGTGTGTGTGTCAATAGGGGCCCTGCTCGCATACTTGAGACATTTAAATTTAATCACATATTCAGGTACTCAGCCATTTAAAGTTGATACTATTCTTCAGGACCATTAAAAAAAAAAAAGTAGAGATAGAAATCTGAACCAACAGGTACATTATTTGTAACAGGAGATTGGATATGAAAAAATGTCCTTGGTGTTTGATATTCCTATGATTTCCTTGAATATTAAGAGAGCCAAATGATACCTTAAACTGATTAATTGAGATGTTTTAAAATTATTTTTAAAAGTTTACTTTGTTGAAGATAGAATGACCTTGATGGTTATACTCAAGTTAGACCCATTAGCCTTTAGTACTTGAGGTTGCTCATTCGTTACTTCAGGTACCTCAGGATACCTCAAGCACCACATGAAGTAAACATTCTAAGCATATATTTTTGGTCTCTCAGGGAATAATATTTGAAGTTGGAAGAACCCATAGAAGTAATATGATTTAGCTCCTTGCATGTAACACAATTAAGTGCTTGGGAAATGTAGGGGAGTTTGTCCGGTTTAGCTCCTAATGGTTAGTAGGACTAGAATTCAGGTCTATGGGGTTCCTGTAAAAAGTGGAAACAATTAATTCAACCCTAATATACGTCTTCCAGAAAAACATCAGCACTTACAAACAATATTGAAAAGGATTCTTTGTGTTCTCACACCATTGGCAGTTCTGGGTGTGCATTGTCCATTGTATCTGGAAAACCAAACATTTCCAATGAATTGATAAATACAATAAAGCCATTCAGTATCTAACCAGGATGTAACTTGCTTCTTTACATGCATTACACATATGCATATTCATATGCCTATATGTATCTGAAAATTTTATACATATCCCCGCCTATGCCTATGAAGAAACATGAATCTTTCCCCATGCAGGAACTTTTAAAAACCCAGGCAAGTCCTTTGTTTTGTGAGACAGGGGTATGCGTTGCTTAGGCCCTCCTCGTCTCCAGTTGCAAGTCTCTTCAATATAAGTTTGCTTGTGTGGAAAATTCTGCGCGCCTTCCCTGCTCATTCTTGACTGATGAGGAGCAAGAACCTTATTCAATTCTGGTAACATTTGCAGAGTAGAAGTTTATTTTCTCTCAATTCTGGCGGCAAGAAGTGCAAATTCAGGGCCTTCAAAATGCGGTGCTCTGTGTCAGCTCTAGGGGAAAAAAACCACGGGTATTTCTTAGCAGTCCCTGCTTTGTAGAAGGGGTTGTGTATGCTGCCTTCCCCCTGTGTGAGACTATTTCTTTGTCTGTCCTTACCTCTTATAAAAGGCCAAACAGAAGGGATTAGTCTTAGGACCTCGGGTGGTCTGGTGTGACTTTATTAACCCTGTCTCCCCACAGAAGGTCCCACTTACTTGTACAGGGTTTGAGGATTGACTGTATGATAGAGGAGACCGTCCAACCCTTTCAAGCCACAGTGTACTCTGCGGTAAAATTTCTTCTAGGGTGAAATCACCGCAGAGTTATAGGAAAGCAGAAAGAAAGGTTTTGCAGAGCATGTCTTCACAGAGGCAAAAGTGGGAAAACGGACAAGCTGCCAGCCCCATGTCTGTCTGAGTCCAAGGAACGTTATAGAATCATCCATATATACTGTTGTAGGGTAAAATACATCACAAAGTTCGGTAAAGCAAAAAGAAAGTTTTATTTGGTGTATATTTAAAAAAGCCAAAGTGGGACTCAGACATGCATGCTGCTAGAGCCATGTCTGCCAGAGTTCAAGGAAATACTACAGAAGACAGAAGTGGGAAAACGGGCAAGCATGCTGCCACAGCCCTGTCTGCCCAAGTCCAAGGAATGGTACAGAACCATTGTAAAAAAAAATTATATTAATGTTACAAATGGGCAAAACCATTGAAAATTTTACCTTTTCACAGATTGGCTAGAAACTGTCATCCTACATTTTGAATTGTCTTTCTTAACAATCATTGGTGCAGCTTTCAGGTTTCAGTAAGGACAATCAGGAGGGTCGTCTTCATTGGTCCAACAAGTTTTCCATTCACTAAATGCAACAGAAAAAGATAAGAGGGGAAAATCTTTTGGGTTCTGGTTGATTTGTTGACGTGAAAGTTTCCCCAAAAGATATTTTCCAAGATTATCATAGCTAGGATCCTTATGGAAACCCTGGTGGCGTAGTGGTTAAGTGCTACAGCTGCTAACCAAGAGGTCTGCAGTTCGAATCCGCCAGGAGCTCCTTGGAAACTCTATGGGGCAGTTCTACCCTGTCCTATAGGATTGCTATGAGTCAGAATCGACTCGACGGCACTGGGCTTGTTTTTTGGCCTTTTTATTGTCTTTATACCTCAGGGCCGAGCTGATGTGTCCTTGTGAGTCCTTATGACACCAGCTCCAGCTGGGTCACATTCTCTACACTCCAGGACAGGGAATAACGACTTCAATATTATTTCCTAAATCAATATTAACATCACAAATGGATAAAATCATTGAAAATTTCACCTTTTCACAGATTGGCTGAAAACTGCCAAATCACTGTGATTCTTCATTTTGGATTGTCTTTCTTACCAATCCTTGGTAGAGGTTTCATTCTTGACAGTCAGGAGGGTCTTCACTGGTCTGACAAATCTTACTATTCACTGAATGCTAAAAGGTGAGAAGAACTCCCCAAATTCCTATACCCACCTTAATGCCTTTTCCACAAAAAAAGGGCCTGAACAGAACTGAAAAACAATTTGTGTCAGGAAGGGTCTTCATGCAGCTTTGTCTCCAAGAACAATTAAAATAATTACTGATTTACCTCAAACACAGCTCCCAGTCTGACCTTTGGAGTTTCCTGAAACTGAATGAATTCTTCAAAAAAGCAAAATGCCTGAGGGAAAATGGTCTTACTAGTTTATCTAGACAATTGTTTGACTCAAAGGTGACTTTTAAAAAATGAGTTTCTTCGAGGCTCATGGTTCAAAAGAACACCTAAGGGCACCCCGACTCCATGGACTCAGAAATCTGGATTCTGGGAGAATTAAAAACGATTTCTCAATTCTCTCACACACACACACTTTTTTTTTTTTTTTTCATCTTTCCTAATTAGAGTTGCCTGGAATTTAAGTATTGAATTCATCTTTGCAACACGCCAATTTTTAAAACATTTTTATATTATTTTTTCTTATGTGTATGAGTATGTCAGGGTGTGGGTGGGTGGGTGTGTGCATGCACCTGCAGGTAAAATTCTGAATTCCAAGACATCTTCTCTCTTTTACATTCTTGCAAAAGACACCAAACTGGTCTAACCGCATTCTCTCTACCTCCTTACAACCCAGCCTCAGACACCAGCCAGTGGGGACCCCTGAAGAGACTTTTTTAACCTATGAGTTGAATTACTGTGAAACCTGTGAGAGCTGGAACTCTAAGGGACTGCCTTGTTTTTTCTGGCCTGGCAAGTTTTCTGCCTTTGACAAGGCGCAGTCTTACCATTTTCCTATTGCTCTCTGGTGGTGTCATGGTTAAGTGCTACAGCTGCTAACCAAAAGGTCAGCAGTTCAAATCCATCAGGTTCTCCTTGGAAACCCTATGTGGCAGTTCTACCCTGTGCTATAGGGTCGCCCTGAGTCAGAATCGACTTGATGGCAATGGGCTTGATTTGGTTTATTGTTCTCTATTAAACCCAAGTGCCGTCAAGTCCATTCCGACTCAGCAACCCTATACGACAAAGTAGAACTGCCCCATAGAGTTTCCAAGGAGCGCCTGGTGGATTTGAACTGCCGACCCTTTGGTTAGCAGCCGTAGCACCCACTATGCCACCAGGGTTTCCTGTTCCCTATTAGTGGAAAATATTTGAGTTTTCCTTCTCTGGCAGGTTTCTGCCTTACACAGGTCCCAGCTTTCGCAGGTTTTACTGTGTGTTTTTTATTCTTTCAGTGAAAAGCAAAGCGGTTTGATGTAAAGTCTGATAGAATCACTGAATTCAAATTTTAAGAGATTTATCAGAAATCAGTCTAATGGCAAGGCATCTCCAGCTATAGGAAAAAGAATGATCAATTCCATTGCCATTTGACCCTGGTGGCAAAGAGGCTAAGTGCTACAGCTGCTAACCAAAGGGTTGGCAGTTCGAATTCATCAGGCGCTCCTTGGAAACTCTATGGGACAGTTCTACTCTGCCCTATAGGGTCACTATGAGTCAGAACTGACTCGACAGCAATGGGTTTGTTTTTTGTTTTTTCAGCATGACCAAGGAGGCTGCTGGATTTCCAGTGGTATTAAAACATATCCTCAACTTATTTCTCTAAGTTTCCATTGGAACTAGGCTGTTTTTCCTTCCAATGGATTAGTGTGGAGGATTTTGTGTCTTCAGGTTAGTGTGGCTCTCAATTTTGACGTTAAAGAATACAGACTGATAAAGACCTTCATTGTGTAGTGAAAACCAGTTGCCTTGGAGTTGTTCCAACTCATGGTGACCCCGTGTGTGTCAGAGTAGAACTGTCCTCCATAGGGTTTTCGACAGCTGACTTTTTGGAAGTAAATCCCCAGGGCTTTCTTTTGAGGTGCCTCTGGGTAGACTGGAGCCTCCAACCTTCACAGCAGCAGCCAAGTGTGTTAATTGCACCACCCAGGGACTTTTTATTGTAAAGAACCCCCTCGCCAAAAAAAAAAGTCAAACCCATTGCCATCGAGTAGATTCCAACTCATAGTGACCCCCTAAGACAGAGTAGAACTGCCCCATTGGGTTTCTAAGGCTGTAAATTTTTACAGAATACTACCACATCTTTCTCCAGTGGAGCTGCTGGTGGGTTGGAACCACTGACCTTTGGGTTAGCAGTCAAGTGCTTAACCATTGTGCCACCCATTGGAAAACTCAACCTGATTCTCACCACAGGGTCTCTACACGACTGAGTAGAACTGCCCTATAGGGTTTCCAAGGAGCAGCTGGTAGATTTGAACTGCTGACTTTTTGGTTAGCAGCCAAGCTCTTAAACACTGTGCCACCAGGGCTCCTTGTACACATACATACGTAGACACACACACACGTATATTTATATTGACTACCCCAAAAAACGACTCTATCTTCACTCCCATCATGTTTTGGTCAGCTCAGAGTATGGATGATGTAAGACACTTTTCCTTCAGGTTGTTTATCTGCCTCCTAATTGCTGTATTAGCCAGGGTAGCTTCATTACATCTTAATGTGTTGACCTATCCCTTTCAGGAATTGTTTTCTTACTTCTCTCTTTGCGGGTTAAATACATGCATCAGCTGGGCATAAGTAACATTCACTAAAGCAAAATAGGAATCCCTTGGTGATGCGGATGGTTAAGCATTTGACAACTAACTGAACGGTGGATGGTGTGAACCCAATCAGAGGCACCTTGGAGGAAAGTCCGGGCGATCTGCCTCCTTGAGAACCCAAAGGAGCATAGTTCTACTCTGCACAATAGGGTTGCCATGAGTCGGAATCAACTTGACAGCAACTGGTTTAGAAGGAAGATAAGGATACTCCGGGTGATGGAAACAGTTAATGTGTTTGCTAACAGAAAGACTGGAGGTTCAAATCCACTCGGAGGTGCCTGGGAAGAAAGATCCGGCAGTCTACTTCCAAAAAAACCAGTCCTTGAAGACCCTATGGAGCAAAGTTCTGCTATGACACACATGGGGTTGGTCCACAGCATTTTCTTTCTTTCTTTCATTTTTATTGCGCTTTTTTTTTTTAAGCAAATGTTTACAAATTGTCAGTCGCTCATACAAAAATTTATATACACCTTGCTGTATACTCCTAGTTGCCCTCCCCGTAATGAGAGAGCACACACCTTCCATCCACTCACTATTTTGGTGTCCATTTGACCAGTTTCTGACCCCCTCTGCCCTCTCATCTCCCCTCCAGACAGGAGCTGCCCACATAGTCTCGTGTGTCTGCTTGATCCAAGAAGCTTACTCTTCGCCAGTATCATTTTCTATCACATAGTCCAGTCCGATCCCTATCGGAAGAGTTGGCCTTGGGAATGGTTCCTGTCTTGGGCTAACAGAAGGTCTGGGGGCCATGACCTCTGGGGTCTTTGCAGTCTCAGTCAGACCGTTAAGTCTGGTCTTTTTACAGGAATTTGGGGTCTGCATGCCACTGCTCTCCTGCTCCCTCAGGGGTTCTGTGTTGTATTCCCTGTCGGGACAGTCATTGGTTGTAGCCAGGCACCATCTAGTTCTTCTGGTCTCAGGCTGATGCAGTCTCTGGTTTATCCACAAGGTTTTCAATGCCTGATTTTTCAGAAGTAGATTGCCAGGACTTTCTTTCCAACCTGTCTTATGCAGGTGACACAACCTTGTTTGCTGAAAGTGAGGAGGACTTGAAGAACTTACTGATGAAGATCAAAGACCTCAGCCTTCAGTATGGATTGCACCTCAACGTAAAATAAAAGTCCTCACAACTGGATCAACAAGTCACATCATGATAAAAGGGGAAAAGACTGAAGTTGTCAAAGATTTCATTTTACTTGCATCCACAATCAACACCCATGGGAGCAACAGTCAAGAAATCAAATAGACACATTGTGTTGGGCAAATCTGCTGCAAAACACCTCTTTAAACTGTTAAAAAGCAAAGATGTCACCTTGAAGACTAAGGTGCGCCTGATCCAAGACATGGTGTTTTCAATCATCTTATATGCATGCAAAAGCTGGACAATGAGTGAGGAAGACAGAGGAAGAATTGACGCCTTTGAAATGTGGTGTTGGCGAAGAATATTGAATATACCATGGATTGCCAGAAGAACAAACAAATCTGTTTTGGAAGAAATGCAACCAGAATGCTTCTTAGAAGTAAGGATGGCAAGACTGCCTCTTTCATACTTTGGACATATTGTCAGGAGGGATCAGTCCCTGGAGAAGGGCATCATGCTTGGTAAAGTACAGGGTCAGCGGAAAAGAAGAAGTCTCTCAACAAGATGGATTGAGACAGTGGCTGCAACAATGGACTCAAACATCACAACAATTGTAAGTATGATGAAGGACCAGGCAGCATTTTATTCTGTAGTACATAGGGTTGATATGAGTCAGAACCAAACTCAATAGCACCTAACAACAACAACAACATCTGGAGACCTAGTGGTGCAGTGGTTAAGCATCCCATGGCTAACGAAAGAGCTTGCAGTTCAAATCAACCTGCCACTCCTTGAAAACCCTATAGGGCAGTTCTACTCTGTCCTATAGGGTCGCTATGAGTCAGAATCGACTTCAAGGCAATGAGTGAGTGGTGCTGGTACTCTCTATTTAAAGACAGCCACTCAAATTTCTTCTCTAGGTTAATAAATGTTGACTTGGCATATAAAAATGTAGTGGTGGTTGTTTGGATTCTACTTGCCCAATTTCTAATGTCCTTCAAAAGCTACTGGAGAGAAAGCCAGTCCAAGGAACCTCCCAGAAGGAGCCCAGGCAGTCTCAACCATCTTCACTAAACCAGCTGCCATTGAGTCAGTTTTGACTCATGGTGCCTCCCCGTGTGTCAGAGTAGAACTGTGCTCCATAGGGTTTCCTATGGCTGATTTTTGGGAAGTAGATTGCGCTTAACTCAAGACTGAATTCTCTAGGGAAGTTGTCTGAGGTGTATGATATTAGAGGGAGGAAATATGGAGCGTATACTCCGGGATTAGATATCTTCTCCCCTTTGAGAGTGAAAAAAAATAAATTCATATGCATATTTCACTTCTGTTTTTTCTCTCCACAGTTCCATCCCCATTGTAGTTGCAGCTCCAAGTCTTCTAATTGCAAATTCATGTTCTGCCTTGCTTTTACTCTTGCATGTACACTAATTTGAAAACTCCATAGTTCACTGCCTTACTCATGACTCCCTGCTTGCTGTGGACTCCCCTCTCCCATTATTTCATGAAAAAATGATGGCCAACAACTCGATGTAATTTTCCTGATTTGGGGCAAAGAACATCCTTACATGCCTTTAAAAAAAACTCGTGCTGTTGATTCCAACTCCTAGTGACCCATAGGACAGAGTACAACTGTCCCATAGGGTTTCCAAGGAGCTGCTGGTGGATTCAAAATTCAGACCCATTGGTTAGCAGCCTGAGCTCTTAACGATTGAGCCACTGGGGCTCCTTACATTCCTTAGGCTTGATATAATTCTTTAAAGAGGTATGATGTTGTAGCCATCAAGTTGTTTTCAACTCATACTGACCCCACGTGACAGAAGATAACTACCTCATAGGTTTTCCTAGGCTGTGTTCTTTTCAGAAGGAGATTGCCAGGTCTTTCTCTCGTGGAGCCCAGGAGTGGGTTCAAACTGCTGACATGTTGGTTAGTAGCCAAGTGCTTAACCATTGAACCACCAAGGCTCCTTTAAACAGGCATACTGTTCCTATGTTTTATGAGAAAGGTAGAGATTATTACTAAAATTACTCTGAGGGAGATAGGAAGGCACTTATATGGAAACCCAGGCATCCATTACTCTTTGGGATCCTTTCCAAAGGTGTGATATGCAGTGAGGCCCGTGTGCCATGGCACGGGGAATGGTGGAAATGGTGGGAAAGGGTTTGGGGTGGAAACGGCAAGAGAGGAAAGTATATCCACCAGGAGGATAAACAGCTGCAGGGAGTCCCAGCTGAGGGCACTAAACACTGGGGCTGGTTTGCTCCTTTGGCCAACTTTCCATTGTGTTCATAGGAAACCGTCAACACCTGGTCTTTGTCTCCTAGTGTTGCTATAATTGAAATACCACAAGTGGGTGATTTTAAAGAACAGACGTTTCTTTTCTCTGGAGCTGGAAGTTGGAATTCAGGGCACTGGCTGTAGGGGAAGTCTTTCTGTCTGTGGGCTCTTGGGGAAGGTCCTTGTCTCAGCTTTTGTAGCCCTGGAATTCCTTAGTTTCTTGGTAATTTCCACAAGGCATCTATCTTCTGCCACTTGTCCTTGCTTGTTTCTGCATCTGTGCTCCTCCTAATAACTCGGAGGTGATTAGATTTATGACAAACCCTACACTGATATGACCTCATTAACACAACAAAGACAATTCCCAAATAGGATTACTTGCACAGGTAAATGGTTGTTAGGTACCGTTCTCTCAATTTTTCACTCATAGTGACTCCATGTGACAGAGTAGAACTGCCCTGTTGGGCTTTCTAGGCTGTTATGTTTATGGAACTGTCCCATACAGGATTTCCAAGGAGGGGGTTGTAGATTCGAACTGCTGACCTTTAGGTTAGCTGCCGAGTTCTTAACCACTGGGCCAGTCTGTCTTATAGGGTTGCTATGAGTCGGAATCCACCCAAAGTCAATGGTGCTTTTTTTTCTGTTGTTTGTTTGTTTTTTAATCTTTATGGGAGCAGATCACCCATTCTTTATTGCCTGGAGAAGCTGGGTTGATTTCAACCTCCAACCTTTCCCTTAGCAGATGAGTGCTTAATCATTGGGCCACCGGAGCCCCTTTATACAGGCATAGGGGCTAAGATTTCCACACATATTTTGGGGGGACACAATTCAATCCATTGCATGTACACAGCAACATGTGCCTCAAAGTTTATAGAGTTCAAAAGTCAGAATTAGCCATAACAGGCAGTTGCCAGCTCTTTAAAATCTATTCTATTGCGATCCAAGACTCAACTTTTCATATACTTTGAAAATACATATTTTATATATACACTTATATATAACACAGATATTTATACATATATACACATTTGAAGATACATCTTTCACGTATGTAAGCCAAAGAAACCAAACCCGCTGCCCTCAAGTCGATTCCAATTCATAGCGACCCTATAGGACAGAGTAGAACTGCCCCATAGGGTTTCCAAGGAGCCGACCTTTTGGTTAGTAGCCATAGCTCTTAACCACTGCACCACCAGGGTTTCCTCACATATATATTTCACACATATTTTGAGCATACTTGAAAATTACAAAAATCCTCACAACTGGACCAATAAGCAACATCATGATAAATGGAGAAAAGATTGAAGTTGTCAAGGATTTCATTTGACTTGCATCCACAATCAATGCCCATGAAAGCAGCAGTTAAGAAGTCAAGAGACACATTTGCATTGGGGAAATCTACTGCAAAAGTGTTTAAAGTGTTAAAGCTCTTTAAAGTGTTGAAAAGCAAAGATGTCACTTTGATGACTAAGACACACCTGACCCAAGCCATGGTGTTTTCAATCGCCTCATATGCATGCAAAAGCCGGACAATGAATAAGGAAGACCAAAGAAGAATTGCTGCCTTTGAATTATGGTGTTGGTGAAGAATATTGAGCATACCATGAACTGCCACAAGAATGAACAAATCTGTCTTGGCAGAAGTACAGCCAGGATGCTTCTAAAAAGCAAGGATGGTGAGACTTTGTCTCAAATGCTTTGGACATATTATCAGGAGCAACCTGGCCCTGGAGAAGGATATCCTGTTGGTAAAGTGGAGGGTCAGCAAAAAAGAGGAAGACCCTCAAGATGGATGGACACAGTGGCCGCAACCACAGCCTCAAGCATAACAGCGATTGTGAGGATGGCACAGGACCTGGCAGTGTTTCTTTCTGTTACATGTAGTGTCACTATGAGTTGGAACTGACTTGAGAACACCTAACAACGACAACAACAATTTGAAAATCATACATTAGCATTTTTTTTAAAGTACCGACACTGCTTTTCAAAATGCTATCTTTTCATAGCATGTGATCTAACCAATACAAATAACAGTTTAGAAGCATTACTCAGAGAGGTAAGTTTTAAAGTGATTGAGATGTCTTTCCGAACTATGTGATCTACTCAGTAAAAATTACAGAAGCTTAACACAGAAGACTAAGTTTTGATAAGCCAGTCCGTAGTTCAAAACTCACATCCCAAACCCTTATATTCTCCGGGTGAGCTTGTGGGCTCATTTCTAATTGAAATGAAGTGTTAGGTGAGACATTTATTATTCACTGGGTTTTAGTCCTGGCTATCTATCACTCCGATAATGCGGCAAGAGGGAACAGGAATTTCCTACTCCGTGGTTTTGCAGGATACACTTAACCTCCTTTATCTTTCCATTATTTAAAATATAGCAGCAAGAGTCATTTTGAAACACAATCCACCTATTATAGCAGACGACGCCAACTGACATTTAAATTGGTTCAGGTTCTGGTTCCAATGGCAGAGGAGAACAATGACTCACTGTGCTGTTTCAGAAGGTTCATTAGGGGCTGTCCAGGCAGTAAGCAGACACATCTGCTGATGGGAACTGCAAGAGAAGAAACTGAGCCAGTTAATTACAGCATCAGCTAATGATGGCACAGTACAGCAGCCCAGCAGAGCTCCAGCTCCTTCTGCATTTGGTCTTTGGGGTTCATGAAGAATCCTCCCACCATATTTGCGTTGGGTAGGTTATGGGAAAGGAGCCCTAAGGGCACAGTGGTTAAAGCACTTGGCCGTTAACTGAAAGGTGGGTAGTTGCAACCCATCAGGCACTCCATGGAGAAAGATGTGGCAGTCTACTTCTGTAAAGATTTACAACCTTGGAAACTCTGTGGGGCAGTTCTACTCAGTCCTATAGGATGGCTATGAGTCGGAATCAACTCAAAGGCCACAGGTTTGGTTTTTTGGTGTGGGTCTTTGCTGTGGGGGCTGTCCTGCTCACTAGACGGTGTTGAGCTGCACCCCTGGTCTCCACCCACTAGATGCCAGTAACACCTAAGCCCAGTTGTGACCACGAAAAATGTCTGCAGACATTGCCCTGTGTCCCCTGGGGGATAAAATTACCCCCGGTGGAGAACCAAAAAAAACAGAAAGATGAAGTAGATCACTTTAAATCTAGAAATCAGGTCACATTTCCTAGATCTGGGTTGTTACCACTCTACTGTTCTGTTTATAGTAGACTGGTGCAGGTCCAGGGAGATACATGTCTTATAGCAAATTTTTAACAGAGTACTTTTATAAACCCTTCCTAGACTTCTTTTTCCTCCATATTCAACGTTCAATGGGCCTTCATTTCTGATGCAATTCGTACTCAAAATTCAATTTCATTTCCTAATTTGTGGCTTATTCTATGAAGACGTGCCAGGCTCATCAATTTCTCTGCCCTGCCTCATATAATTCTATAGATGCATTAAAATGAAATTTTAACAATTAGACATAAAATTAAGTTTTTACGCTTTTGCCCAATATGCAGACCAAAAAAACCAAACCAAACCCTTAATAACTTCTGAAACAATGCCAAATAAGGTTTACTTGACGTGGTACATTCAGGAGCCATGATGGTGCCATGGTGAAACATTTAGCTACTAACTGAAGGGTCAGCAGTGAGAACCCACCCAGTGGCTCTGAGGAAGAAAGACCTCATATACTCCAGTATATATTCCACTAAAGATGACAGCCTAGGAAACCCTATGGGGAAGTTCTACTCTGTTGCATCGGGTCACTATGAGTCGGAATCAACTCAATGGCACACAATAACCACAACCACGATGCTTTTGGAGAAATACTCCTGAGCTTTTGGCTTAAAATTTGGAATAAGATAGCATCTCTCTTACTGAAATGTATATCATCTCCTGTCTCACATCAAGTCTTACATAACAGGACATACGAATGAAGTATTGTTACTGCTTCTGCTATGTTAAATTTCAATTTATCCTAGTTGACTCAGGATCCTAATAGGTACCTCAAAAATACTTTTTCTTCCCATTCACAACTGTAACAGCACATCCCCTAAATCGTTATTTTAGTTTGTAAAGTGAAACCGTTGCCATTTCCTTAACACCGCTTATTAATCACGCGTAGATTTAGTTCTGGCTGTAGTTGGCCATTTTTAAATCTGGCTGACACTATGCTAGACAATCTTGTTTCAACGTTATAATAGAAAGAGACTGTGGCTAGCTATTGAAATGAAACCTTCATTGATGGAAGCACCTTTCGTTGTTGATGAGTTCTACCTGTAAACAGTTTAGAAAACAGACGTCTGTACGTGCTACCGATTTCATTTATATGCATCAGCTGTTTGCCACAAGAAGTCAATTCTGAGTTCTCTTAACCCTGAAACATGCAAACGGTTGTCCATGTTCACTTTTCTTGATGAGATCCATTGCATTTTCAGGAGAATGTGAGGATTTACAGGGAGTTGACATGATTGAGAAGGAGCCCCGGTGGTACAACATTTAAGCACTTGGCTGCTGTCATGTCCCCCCCGAAATGTGTGTATCAATTTGGCTGGGCCACAGTTCCCAGTACTATGTGGTTGTCCTCCATTTTCTGATTGTAATTTTATGTTAAAGAGGGTTAGAGTGGGATTCTAACACTTTTACCAGGTCACATCCTGATGCAATGTAAAGGGAGTTTCCCTGAGATGTGGCCTGCACCTCCTTTTATCTTTCAAGAGATAAAAGGAAAGAGAAGCACGCACAGAGTGGGGACCTCATACCACCAAGAAAGTAGTGCCGGGAGCAGAGTGCATTCTTCAGACCTGAGTTTCCTCCTCTGAGATGCTCCCAGACCAAGGGAAGACTGATGCATCACAAGGACCTTCCTCCAGAGCCGACAGAGAGAAAACACCTTCACCTGGATCCGGCACCCTGAATTTGGACTTCTAGGCTACCAGACTGTGAGAGAATAAATTTCTCTTTATTAAAGCCATCCACTTGTGGTATTTCTGTTACAGCAGCACTAGCTGACCAAGACAGCTGCTAATCAAACCCACCCAGCAGCTCTGCAGGAGAAAGACCTGGCAATCTGCTCCCATAAATACTAGAGCCAAGGAACTCTATGAGGCAGTTCTACCCTGTCCTAGAGGGTCGCCATGAATCTGAATCAACGCTATGGCACATATCAACAGCAATGATGTGACTCAGGAAGCAATGGTGGTTCAGTGGGAGAATTCTTGCCTTCCTTATGGGAGACCCCGGATCGATTTCAGGCCAATGTACTTCGTGCGCAGCCATCACCTGTTTTCAATGGAGGCTTGCACGTTGCTTATGATGCTCGACAGGTGTCAGCAGGGTTTCTAGACTAAATGAACGAAGAGGAAAGACCCGGCAGTCTACTTCCAAAGATCAGCTAGAGGAAGCCTTGTGGATCACAACGGTACAATCTGCAACTGATCATGGGGTTCGTGCAGGACCGGGCAGAGTTTCGTTCCACTGGGTCTAGGGTCACCATGCGTTGTGGGCTAGATTGATGGTGGCAATTGCAACAAAGGTGTCAGGGGCTTCAGAATAGGGAGCTGCAAATGTCTATTTGAACTCTTTCAAGGTGGAAGGTGCGATCCCTTTGCCCCACCCCAGAACCTCTCGAGAGTCTTCTCTTTCCTACTGGCTCTCTGGAGGATGCATAGTGAAGACCACACCCATATGATGCATGACTTTTGGACTTCTCGTTGGAATCCCCAAAAAGGGACTGTTATGGCTTGCATTGTGTCCACCCAAAATGTGTGTAGAATCCTAACCCCTATACCTGTGTGTGTAATTCATCTAAAGTAATGTAATCACTTTCCATAATGTAACCTAGTATAATGTAATCAATTGCACAGTTTTGGTCATACTAGTGTATGACCAAACTGGATCCTAAACCTAATCACTTCTGAGTTATCTAAAGAGCAACAGAGACAGGCACAGGCTCAAGAAGACAAATGCCCTTTGAGGGTGCTCTACAAGTCAAGGAACGAAGTTAATGCCCGAGGCTACATATACGCACAGAGGGATTCCCACGCTTTTAGCCTCCAGAGCTGGGGAAAAATAAATTTCTGTTCTTTACAGCCGTCCATTTGTGGTCCTTGTGTTACAGCAGCTCTAGGTAACTAAGACACCATTCTAATTTAATGTGTTCTTTTTTCTTTGGAAACTTGTTGATCCAGCCCATAAATGCTATATGCCATATGTCTTTTTTGTTGTTGTTGCTGAGAATATAAGCAGGAAAACATGCCCTAATTCAACCATTTCCACATGGAAATTCAGTCACATTGGTTGCATCTTTTGAGTTGTACAACCATTCTCACCCTCATTTTCTGAGTTGTTGCTCCCCCGTTAATATAAACTCACTGTTCCCTAAGGTTCCTATCGAATCTTTGGAATTGCTGGTGTCAAGTTGATCCCATATAGACAGTTCTCAAAAGAGGATGATGCTCAAGGCAGACATTTTTACTACTTAATCTGGGCTACTGTTTGGTTTTAAGAAGACATAAGGGGATATTTTTTGGTTTAAGGTTTAAAGATTATCTCAGGGCAATGGCTTTGGGGGTTCATCCAGCCTCCATGGCTCCAGAAAGTCTGGAGTCCATGAGAATTTGAAATTCTGCTCTACATTTCCCCCCTTTTGATTAGGATCCTTCTGTACTATCTTTGATCAAAAAGGTCAGTAGTGGTAACTAGGCACCATGCAGTTCTTCTGATCTCATGTTAATGGAGGCAGTTGTTCGTATTCCATATGTCTTTACCATTAGAGTAGAGAGAATGGAACAGAAGGAACAGGAGATGGCACCATTCCCAGAGAGGCTGAGCCCTCAGGCACCATTCCCAGAGCTGCTGCTGTGGAGGTGGGGGCTGATACTAGCATTCGGCAGTAGTTTCCTCACGGAGAAACAGCCAGCCACACAGCCCACTCGCACCTCCGGGACCTGAGGAGAACTGCGCTCTTGGAAAAAGCTAAGTACCTGCATACATTTTACCACGTCCCCTCCCCCCCCCCACAAACCGGATTCAGCAGCTGAATCCCTGGGCCTGAGATAGGCCCTGCTGAGCACCTAGAGCCATCTTCCAGGCCTTGGGGAAGGAAAAAAATTGCAACTGGAGGGAAAAGATAATTTTCTAGCTCCACTAACCCGGGGAGCTCAGGACAGAAGCAGTACCTGTCCACAAATAAACTGTCCATGGCCCTTGAGCACCTCTCCCTTCTGCATGGACCTGCGTGGGCCTATTTCAGGAGAATAGGCCCTTGTTGGCAAACTCCAACCATTTCAGCTGTGTGGTGGAGAGATGGGTGTTTGATGTTTGACATTGCTTTGCCTGTTAAACAAGGTCCTCACCTACCCACATCAGGGACCTAAGGAATGATAGCTCCACTTAGGTCACCCAGCCACCCACGATAGGAGTCGAAAGTTAACTGGTACCTCCCAGTCCTTACAACCAAAAACTTAGGGTGCCCATGGACCATCTGCAGAACCCACCCACCTGCACGCTGTAGGGAACAGGGATGCGTTTTCCTCAGAGGCACTCGGGAGTCAGTTCTCAGCCCCCTGCCTTGTTCAGAGCATGAGCCCCTGCTTCAATCAGATACTGGTATATACGTCAATGACCACTGCCCCTCTAAGTCTGTAGGACAGAGCCTGTACCACACACTTGATGATCAGCTACCTGGACACCTGAGCTGAATTCACACAAGAAAACTGAAAGGACTCCTTGACTGATATACCTTATAACAGCTCTAGCCAGCTGGGGACAGGACACCAGAACTCCAAAGGCGAAAATAATCAAGCTAGCTCACTCAAGCAACCCATAGGGGTATACCAGAGCAAAACAAAGCAAGCGGCTACAACACAGTAAGCAAGCATAAAGTAAGACAATAACTTATAGATGGCTCAGAGACAACAAGTCACATAAAGAAACAGACCACGATCACCTCAATAGGCTCTCAAAACAAAGAATCCAGGGATCTTCTAGATGAAAGTGCATTCCTGGAATTACCAGAAGCAGAATACAAAAGATTAATATACAGAACCCTTCAAGACATCAGGAAGGAAATGAGGCGATACGCAGAACAAGCCAAGGAACACACGAATAAAGCAACTGAAGAAATCAGAAAGATTATTCAGGAACATAATGAGAAGTTTAATAAGCTGGAAAAATCCATAGACAGACAGCATTCAGAAATTCAGAGGACTAACAATAAAATTGCAGAAGTAGACAACTCAATAGAAAGTCAGAGGAGCAGAATTGAGCAAGTAGAAGCTAGAATTTCTGAACTCGAAGATAAAGCACTTGGCACTAATATATTTGAAGAAGAATCAGATAAAAGAATTTAAAAAATGAAGAAACCTTAAGAATCATGTGGGACTATATCGAGAGAAATAACCCATGAGTGATTGGAGTACCAGAACAGGGAGGGATAACAGAAAATACAGAGAAAATTGTTGAAGATTTCTTGGCAGAAAACTTCCCTGATATTGTGAAAGATGAGAAGATATCTATCCAAGATGCTCATCGAACTCCACATAAGGTAGATGTTAAAAGAAAGTCACCAAGACATATTATAAAACTTGCCAAAAACCAAAGATAAAGAAAGAATTATAAGAGCAGCGAGGGATAAACAAAAAGTCACCTACAAAGGAGAGCCAATAAGAATAAGCTCGGACTACTCGGCAGAAACCATGCAGGCAAGAAGGCAATGGGATGACATATTTAAAAAATTGAAGGAAAAAAATTGCTTGCCAAGAATCATAGAACCAGCAAAACTGTCTCTTAAATATGAAGGTGAAATTAAGACATTTCCAGGTAAAACAAAGTTCAGGGGAATCATGAAACCCAAACCAAAACTACAAGAAATAGTAAAGGGAGTTCTTCGGTTAGAAAATCAATAATATCAGGTATCAACCCAAGGCTAGAACACTGGGCAGAGCAACCAGAAGTCAACCCAGACAGTGAAATCCAAAAAAAAAAAGCAAGATTATTTAAAAAAAGAAAAGAAAAAAAAAGCTCAAAACAGGGTAACAGCAATGTTATTATGCAAAAAAAGACAACATTAAAATAATAAAGAGGGACTAAGAAATGTAATCATACACCTTCCATATGGAGAGGAAGATACAGCAATAAAAAGAAATAAAAGTTAGGTTTCAATTTAGAAAAATAGGGGTAAATAATAAGATAACCACAAAGGAGACAAACTATCCTACTCATCAAAATGAAATACAAGGGAAAAATACAGACTCAGCAGGAACAAAATCAACAACAACAAATGTGAGGAAAGGACAATATATAAAGAAAATCTACTCAGCACATACTATTAAGTGGGAAAAAGAAACTGTCAACAACACACAAAGACATGAAGATGATAGCACTAAATTCATACCTGTCCATAATTACCCTGAATGTAAATGGACTAAATGCACCAATGGAGAGACGGAGAGTGGCAGAATGGTTTAAAAAACAAGATCCATCTATATGCTGCCTACAAGAGACACACCTTAGACTTAGAGACGCAAACAAAGTAAAATTCAAAGGACGGAAAAAAATATATCAAGCAAACAACCATCAAAAAAGAGCAGGAGTGGTAAGATTAATTTCTGACAAAAGAGACTTTAAATTTAAATCCATCAGAAAGGATAAGGAAGGACACCATATAATGAGTAAGGGACAATACGCTAAGAAGATATAACCGTATTAAATATTTATGCACCCAATGACAGGGCTTCAAGATGCATAAAACAAACTCTATCAGCATTGAAAAGTGAGATAGACAGCTCCACACTAATAGTAGGAGACTTCAACACACCACTTTCAGTGAAGGACAGGACATCCAGAAAGAAGCTCAATAAAGACACCGAAGACCTAAATGCCACAATCAACGAACTTGACCTCATAGACATATACAGAACACTCCACCCAACGGCAACCAAGCACACTTTCTTTTCTAGTGCACATGGAACATTCTCTAGAATAGATCACGTATTAGGTCATAAAACAACCCTTAGCAGAATCTAAAACATTGAAATATAACAAAGCATCTTCTCTGACCCTAAGGCCAGAAACGTGGAAATCAATAACAGGAAAAGCAGGGAAAAGAAATCAAACACTTGGAAACTGAACAATACCCTGCTCAAAAAAGACTGGATTATAGAAGACATTAAGGAGGGAATAAAGAAATTCATAGAATCCAATGAGAATGAAAATACTTCGTATCAGAACCCTTGGGACACAGCAAAAGCAGTGCTCAGAGGACAATTTATATCAATAAATGCACACATCCAAAAAGAAGAAAGGCCCAAATCAAAGAATTATCCCTACAACTTGAACAAATAGAAAGAGAGCAACAAAAGAAACCTGCAGGCGCCAGAAGAAAACAAAGAATAAAAATTAGAGCTGAGCTAAATGAAATAGAAAACAGAAAAACTATTGAAAGAATTAACAAGACCAAAAGCTGGTTTTTGAAAAAAATCAACAAAATTGATAAACCACTGGCCAAACTGACAAAAGAAAAACCCGAATAAGAAATGAGATGGCTGATATTACAAAATAGACCCAACTGAAATTAAAAGAATCATATTAGATTACTATGAAAAACTGTACTCAAGCAAATATGAAAACCTAAAAGAAATGGAGGAATTCCTAGAAACACCCTACCTACCTAAACTAACACAAACAGAGGTAGAACAACTAAATAGACCCTAACAAAAGAAGAGATTGAAAAGGTAACAAAAAAACTTCCAACAAAAAAAAGCCCTGGTCCAGATGGCTTCACTGCAGAGTTCTACCAAACTGTCAGAGAAAAGTTAACACCACTACAACTAAAGGTATTTCAGAGCATAGAAAAGGACGGAATACTACCAAACTCATTCTGTGAAGCCACCATACCCCTGATACCAAAACCAGCTAAAGACACCACAAGAAAAGAAAATTATAGACTTACATCCCTCATGAATGTAGATACAAAAATCCTCGACAAAATTCGAGCCAATACAATTCAACAACATATCAAAAAAATAATCCACCATGACCAAGTGGGGTTCATACCAGGTATGCAGGGATGGTTCAACATTAGAAAAACAATTAATGTAATCCACCACATAAATAAAACAAAAGACAAGAATCACATGATTTTATCGATTGATGCAGAAAAGGCATTTGACGAAGTTCAACACTCATTCATGGTAAAAACTCTCAGCAAAATAGGAATAGCAGGAAAATTCCTCAAGATAATAAAGGGCATTTACACAAGGCCAACAGCCAACATCACCCTAAATGGAGAGAGTCTGAAAGCATTCCTGTCGAGACTGGGAACCAGACAAGGATGCCCTTTATCACCACTCTCATTCAACATTGTGTTGGAGGTCCTAGCCAGAGCAATCAGGCTAGATAAAGAAATAAAGGGCATCCGGCTTGGCAAGGAAGAAGTCAAAGTATCTCTATTTGCAGATGACATGATCTTTACACAGAAAACCCTAAGGAATCCTCCAGAAAACTACCGAAACTAATAGAAGAGTTCAGCAGAGTATCAGGATACAAGATAAACACACAAACATCAGTTGGATTTCTCTACACCGACAAAAAGAACATCGAAGAGGAAATCACCAAATCAATGCCATTTACAGTAGCCCTCAAGAAGATAAAATACTTAGGAATAAATCTTACCAGAGATGTAAAAGACTTATGCAAAGAAAACTACAGTACGCTTCTGCAGGAAACCAAAAGAGACTTACCTAAGTGGAAGAACATACCTTGCTCATGGATAGGAAGAATTAACATTACAAAAATGTCTATTCTACCAAAAGCAATCTATACATTTAATGCAATTCCGATCCAAATCCCAAAGACATTCTTTAATGAGATGGAGAAAGAAATCACCAACTTGACATGGAAGGGAAAGAGGCCCCGGATAAGGGAGGCCTTACTTTACCTGATTTTCGAACCTATTACCCCGCCACAGTAGTCCAAACAGCCTGGTTCTGGTACAACAACAGATACATGGACGAATGGAACAGAATTGAGAACCCGGATATAAATCAACCCACATATGAGCAGCTGATATTTGACAAAGGCCCAGTGTCAGTTAATTGGGGAAAAGACAGTCTTTTAAAAAAAATGGTGCTGGCGTAACTGGATATCCATCTGCAAAAAAATGTAACAAGACCCATACCTCACTCCATGCACAAAAACTAATTCAAAATGGGTCAAAGACCTAAACATAAAGACGAAAACGATAAAGATCACGGAAGAAAAAAATAGGGACAATGTTATGAGCCCTAATACATGGCACAAACAGTATACAAAACATTATTAAGAATGCAGAAGAAAAGCTAGACAACTGGGAGCTCCTAAAAATCAAACACCTATGCTCATCCAAAGACTTCACCAAAAGAGTAAAAAGACTACCTACTGACTGGGAAATAGTTTTTAGCTATGACATTTCTGATCAGTGCCTGATCTCTAAAATCTACATGATACTGCAAAAACTCAACTGCAAAAAGACAAATAACCCAGTAAAAAAATGGGCAAATGATATGAATAGACACTTCACTGAAGAAGACATTCAGGTAGCTAACAGATACATGAGGAAATGTTCAGGATCACTAGCCATTAGAGAAATGCAGATCAAAACTACGATGAGATTTCATCTCACTCCAACAAGGCTGGCATTAATCCAAAAAACACAAAATAAAAAATGTTGGAGAGGCTGTGGAGAGGTTGGAACACTTCTACACTGCTGATGGGAATGTCAAATGGTACAATCACTTTGGAAATCGATTTGGCGCTTCCTTCAAAAGCTAGAAATAGAACTACGATACGATCCAGCAATCCCACTCCTTAGAATATATCCTAGAGAAATAAGAGCCTTTACACGAGCAGATGTATGAACACCCGTGTTTATTGCAGCACTGTTTACAATAGCAGAAAGATGAAAGCAATCAAAGTGCCCATCACCTGATGAATGGTTAAATAAATTATGGTATATTCACACAATGGAATACTATGCATCGATAAAGAACAGTGAGAAATCTGTGAAACATTTCATAAGATGGAGGAACCTGGAAGGGATTATGCTCAGTGAAATTAGTCAGTTGCAAAAGGACAAATATTGTATAAGACCACTATTATAAGAACTTGAGAACTAGTTTAAACTGAGAAGAAAACATTCTTTTGTGGTTACAAGGGGGGGGACGGAGGGTGGGAGGGGGCATTCACTAATTAGTAGATAAGAACTATTTTAGGTGAAGGGAAAGACAGCACACAATACAGGGGAGGTCAGCACAACAGGACTAAACCAAAAGCAAAGAACTTTCCTGAATAAACTGGATGCTTCGAAGGCCAGTGCAGCAGGGGCAGGGCTCTGGGGCCTGTGGTTTCAGGGGACATCTAAGTCAATTGGCATAATAAAATCTATTAAGAAAACATTCTGGATCCCACTTTGAAGAGTGGCGTCTGGGGTCTTAAACGCTAGCAACCAGCCATCTAAGGTGCATCAACTGGTCTCAACCCACCTGGATCAAAGGAGAATGAAGAACACCAAGGGCACAAGGTGATTATGAGCCCAAGAGACAGAAAGGGCCACGTGAACCAGAGACTACATCATTCTGAGACCAGAAGAACTAGATGGTGCCCAGTTACAACTGATGACTGCCCTGACAGGGAACACAACAGAGAACCCTAAGGGAGCAGGAGAGCAGTGGGATGCAGACCCTAAATTCTCATAAGACCAAACTTAATGGTCTGACAGACTAGAAGGACCCCAGTGGTCATGGCCCCCAGACCATCTGTTGGCCCAGGACAGGAACCATTCCCAAAGCCAACTCTTCAGACATGGATTGGACTGGACAATGGGTTGGAGAGGGATGCTGGTGAGGAGTGAGCTTCTTGGTTCAGGTGGACACTTGAGACTATGTTGGCATCTCCTGCCTGGAGGGGAGATGAGAGGGCGGAGGGGGTTAGAAACTGGCAAAATGGACATGAAAAGAGAGAGTGGAGGGAGAGAGCAGGCTGTCTCATTAGGGGGAGAGTAATTGGGAGTGTGTAGCAAGGTGTATATGGGTTTTTGTGTGAGAGACTGACTTGATTTGTAAACTTTCACTTAAAGCGCAATAAAAATTATTAAAAAAAAAGAAGCAGACACCTATGACCTAACTTGCCCAAAATTTCCTCACTCAGTGAATGACACCGTCTACGTTGTACTCAGTGTCAGACTAAACGGATTCAGATAACTCTATCTGAATTGCATTTCAATTTTAATCTCTAACAGGTTTTATGATGTCTTAAAACCCCTTGTCATCAAGTTGATTCTGACTCGTAGTGACCCTATAGGACAGAATAGAACTGCTCCATAGTGTTTCCAAGAAGTGGATGGTGGATTCCAACTGCTGACCTTTTGGTTAGCAGCCGAGCTCTTACCCACTGCACCACAAGGCTCCAGTCACGATGTCTTAGGTCTTAATTTTCCAATAATTGTTGTTGTTTTTAGCTACCATCAAGTTGGTCCACCAACTCATGACACCATACATAACAGGATCAGACAGTTGTGCTCTACAGAGTTTTCAATGGCTGATTTTTTGGAAACAGAGAGCCAGGGCTTTCTTCCTAGTCCATGGGAATCGAACCCTTGTCTCTCTCATGGAAGGCAAGAATTCTACCACTGAACCACTAATGCCCCCATATAGTTGGTCATAAAAAAGAAAAAAAAAAGTTGCCATGGAGGTGATTCTGAATCCTGGCATCCCCATGTGTGTGGAAGTAGAATTGAGCCCCAAACGGTTTTCAAGGGCTGATTTTTCAAAAGTAGATTGTCTGACCTTTCTTCTTAGTCCAGCTTAGTCTGGAAGCGCCACTAAAATCTGTTCAGCATCACAGATAAATGCAAGGCTCCACTGACGGACAATGACTGCATATGAGGTGTATTGGCTGGGAAATGAACCCAGGTCTTCAGCTTGGAAGGTGAAAATTCTGCCACTGAACCAGCAAAGCCTGCAATCTCCAATTATTAAGTATATTAAAACAGGATCTCAGAACCTCTTACTATTGGAAAATATCATCATTGTTGGACAAGATTAATGAAATTGATTAGTCTCTATTTAAATCGATAATGAAAAGAGACAAATGATACCAACTCTTTACATTGGGAGCATAATAAAAAGACATCACCAAAGATTATGAGGTCAAGTTGGTTGATTTTGGCCTTTACATCTTCTGTATCTTTGCTGAGTTTCTTTGTAGATATTCTGTCCTTTACTGAGAGTGGTGTGGTGAAGTCTCCTTCTGTTATTGTGGGACTATCAAATTCTCTTTTCAGTGCTGTTGGAGTTTGTTTTATGTATTTTGGAGCCCTGTCATTGGGTGTCTAGATATTTATTATGGTTATGTCTTCATGATGGGCCATCTCTTTAATCACCATATAGTGCCCTTCTTTCTCTTTTATGATGGATTTTGTTTTAAAGTCTATTTTATATGAGATTAGTATTGCCACGCCTTCTCTTTTTTGGTAGTTGTTTGCTTGATATATTTTTTTCATTCCTTTGATTGTCAATAAATTTACACCTCTGTTTCTAAGGTATGGCTCTTTTAGACAGCATATTTTTTAAAAAAATTGTTATTGTGCTTTAAGTGAAAGTTTACAATTCAAGTCAGTTTCTCATACAAAATCTTATACACACATTGTTATGTGACCCTACTTGCTCTCCGTACAGTGTGACAACACACTCCTCCTCTCCACTCTATTCCCATGTCCATTCAACCAGCTCCTGTCCCCCTCTGCCTTCTCATCTCATTCTGGACAGAGCTGGCCACACCGTCTCATCTGTCTTCTTGAGCTAAGAAGCACAATCCTCATCAGTATCATTTTATTTCTCATAGTCCAGTCTGATCTTTGTCTGAAGAGTTGGCTTTGGGAATGGTTTTAGTTCTAGGCTAACAGAGATTCCAGAGGCCATGTGCCCTGGGGTCCCTCCAGTCTCAGTCAAACCATTAAGTTGGTATTTTTACTAGAATTTGAGTTCTGCATCCCATTTTTCTTCTGCTCCATCAGGGGTTCTCCATTGTGTTCCCTGTCAAGGCAGTCATTGGTGGTAGCCAGGTCCATCTAGTTCTTCTGGTCTCAGGCTGATGGAGTCTCTGGTTTATGTGGCCCTTTCTGTCTCTTGTTTGAGAGAAAGGAGGGGGAGGAGGTGAGAGACAGAGAAAAAAAAACAAAAGAAGTCAAAAAAAGCAACATCAACAACAAAGAAATGGCACTGAACGAGCCAGCTGTGTTAGCTGATAGAGGACCTCTGCTCGCATCTCTCCTCGCTCTCTGTTCTTTGTTAGTTTCTTATTCCATTCTGTGCTTGGTTCAGTTCTTTATCTCCTCGTTCGATGCTTAGGTTTCCAGGATTGACATTGGTCTCTGTTTTACATAGTTCTTCAGGTCTTTGCTGTGGACAGTCAGGGTGGTGCTTTCATCTAGAGAACCATGTTGGCTCCTCCTCCTCCTCCCTGACAGAAAATGAATAAACGTTTTCAACCAACTGCTCTCTCCTTTGAAACAAATGTCTTAGCTTTTTACCATCTTTCACTAAAAGTCTACTTCTGAAAGGTCACTGCCATGAAAACCCAAAGGAGCACAGTTCTACTCTGAATCACATGGGGTCACCATGAGTCAAAGTCAACTCCAGGGCAATTGATTATTGGTTACTAAAAATCTAAAGAAGATTGAAGAAAAATTGATGCCTTTGAATTAGGGTGTCGGTGAAGAATATTGAATATACCACGGACTCCCAGAATAGCAAAATTATCTCATAGAAGAAGCACACCCAGAATGCTCCTTAGAAGTGAGAACGGTGAGACCTCATCTCACATGCTTTGGATGAGTTATCAGGAGGCACCCGCCCTTGGAGAAGGACATCATGCTTGATAAAGTAGAGGGTCACCAAAAAAGAGGAAGATGCTCAATCATATGAGTTAACACAGTGGCTACAACAATGGGCTTAAACATAGCAATAATTTTGAGGATGGCATGGGATCAGGCAGTGTTTCATTCTGTTGTACATAGAGTAGCTATGAGTCAGAACTGACTAGACGACACCGAACAACAACAAAAGTCTATAATAAATGGAAAGTCAACGTAACATCTAAACAAGGCTTACAATTTGAACTTAGTTATCTTTCACGTGTTGATAGCTAGTCTATAAATTTAAACATTTTCCATTCTACAAAACAAGTTGAACTTAGCTCCTGTTTCCAGGAATTTAAAATATTGATGATTTTGATGCGTTCATTGGGATTTCTGTATGATATTATTCCCTTACTATTATTCCCATTAACAATACATGGAAATACATTGAGAGTTTTTTGTTTTTTTAATTCAGTTCCTTTGTAAAGTCCCTAATCTCTCCCGGAAACGAAGCAAAAATAAACATTCTTTTACTGAACTGCAGTTTACAAGGAATGGTTAATAGGAAATATTCATATTTATGTGCAGATTAGAGGAAAAAAAAAGATATTTGCAGAAATGTCAAGTGTATTCAGTGCAACGAAGACAGTTATCAAAAAATCAAAATTCAGATACAATGTAAAGGGGGAATAGTAGAAAAGTGTCCATTTTTGACTGGCCAAGCAGAAAGGATTTCAGAAACTATCTGAAGTGCAATTTTTAAAAAAAGCATTTTTTTTTTTTTTTGTTTAAGGAAGTGTGTTAAATAAGCCACAATCAAGCATCCGGAGTGTTTGTGTAAAGAAGCCTTAAAAGATGAGGGAAGAATTATTGAATGAAGTAGGGGACAGCAACTCATTTGAATAGAACTTCTTGTCACTGGTATGAGATATAAAATAGCTCTTTCTCACTGTGAATTCTCTGGTTTGGCATGGCAAGGCTTCAAAGTTATTTCATTGCTTATTGTCACATTCAGTACAATCCATAGGTTGCAGGGGAAAACCTGGAAATTTGTTAGTGGGTGTCAGCTCAGCCACATTCTCCCTACTGAGAGTTGTTCAAAGTCCGGCAGTCTGCCTGTGGAGAGATGATTGCCAATAAGATGGACTGTTGTTTTCACGTAATATGTATATACACACAGGGATGAATAAGTCGAGAGTCTTCTGATCGTGTTGACGTTTAATACCAAGAACTACTGAACCACAGCAAAACATGCTTACTGGCTTCTAATGCCCAACATAAAAGAGCAGTTTTATGGATTTTCAAGCTCCTTTTTTTCCCCCTTGTCAAATAAACTCAGCCCCAGTTTCAATCCATATGTTTAAATTTTGTTGTCTGTATAAGTTTGCGGAAACCCCAGTAGCACAGTGGTTAAGAGCTATGGCTGCTAACCAAAAGACTGACAGTTCAAATCTACCAGGTGCTCCTTGGAAACCCTATCGGGCAGTTCTACTCTGACCTATAGGGTTGCCATGAATTGGAGTTGACTCAAGAGCAAGGGTTTTTTTTTTTTTCTTGGTTTCCTACATATCGGACTCTGGTGGCTCAGTGGTTAAGCATTTGGCTGCTAACCAAAAGACTGGCAGTTCGAATCTACCAGCCACTCCTTGGAAACCCTATAGGACAGTTCTACCCTGTTCTCTAGGGTCACTATGAGTCAGTATTGACAAGATAGCAACGAGTTTGGTTTGTTTCCTAATTTTTTGGCGGGGGGGTGTGGTTCCTACATATAGGATCCCTGGTGCTTTCGTGGTTAAGCGCTCTACTGCTAACCAAAATGTTGGTGATTTGAACCCATCAGCCGGTCTGAGGTAGAAAAATGTGGCAGTCTGCTTCCTTAAAGATTACAGTCTTAGAAACTCTATGGGGCTGTTCTACTCTGTCCTATAGGGTTGTTATGAGTTGGAATCAACTCAGTGGGAATGGGTTTGGTTTTTGTTTGATTTCTTACATATAAGAATTTTTTTTTAATCAGCTCAAGTTTCTCTAGGAATATCAAAGTAGTGTACTTTGGTCAACTTAAATTGTATATATTATATTCTAATAAGTTGTTCATTCTTTATACTGTAGATAATGAATGGTCAATGGCTTTCAGTGAATAAAGGAAAGTACCCATATATCAATAGTAAGAACACTACAAATGAGTAAATCAATTATTTAATTAACCTTAACTCTACTGCAATAGTCTTTAAATGCATTTATGCCACTTTTATTTCATGACACCAAACAATACGTTTTTGTTCCGTTGAACCTTGTCTACATCTCAGTTTTCAAGTCAAATAAACTTGAATACTAGGTTCTGTTCATCATCCCAGAGAACTGATACGTGTTCGTCAGAGTGGTGTAATCACAGAATCATAGGCACGTACAGGTATGCACGTTCGTTAATGAAGGGAAAATCTGTGGCAATAGGCCTCTTTAAATTTTTAAAATACAAAGATGTCGTTTTGATGGCTAAAGTGCACCTGACCCAAACCAGCATGCGAAAGCTGGAAAATGGAAAAGGAAGGCAGAAGAATTGATGCATTTGAATTGTGGTGTTTATGAAGAATAAAGAATATGCTATGAACAGCCAGAAGAACAAACAAACTGGTCTTAGAAGACATACAACCAGAATGCTCCTTAGAAGCTAGGGTGGTGACATTTTGGCTCACTTACCTTGGGGATATCGCCAGTAAAGATTAAAATCTAGAGAAGGACATTAGGACTGATAAAGGAGAGGGTCAGCGAAAAAGAGGGAAACCCTCCGTAAGATGAATTGATAGAGTAGCCTCAACGGTGGACTCAAACACACCAATGATCATGAAGATGGCCAAGGACCTGGCAACATTTTATCCTATTGTATACTGGGTCGTCATGAGTGGGAGCCAACTTGACAGCTGTTTATTGTTTTGGATTTTTTTTTATTAACTTTTATTGAGCTTCAAGTGAACGTTTACAAATCAAGTCAGTCTGTCACATATAAGTTAATATACATCTTACTCCTTACTCCCACTTGCTCTCCCCCTAATGAGTCAGCCCTTCCAGTCTCTCCTTTCGTGAAAACTTTGGCAGCCTCCAACTCTCTCTATCCTCCCATCCCCCCTCCAGACAGGAGATGCCAACACAGTCTCAAGTGTCCACCTGATATAATTAGCTCACTCTTCATCAGCATCTCTCTCCCACCCACTGTCCAGTCCCTTTCATGTCTGATGAATTGTCTTCGGGGATGGTTCCCATCCTGTGCCAACAGAAGGTTTGGGGACCATGACCGCCGGGATTCCTCTCGTCACAGCCAGACCATTAACTATGGTCTTTGTATGAGAATTTGGGGTCTGCATCCCACTGATCTCCTGCTCCCTCAGGGGTTCTCTATTGTGCTCCCTGTCAGGGCAGTCATCCATTGTGGCCAGGCACCAACTAGTTCTTCTGGTCTCAGGATAATGTAGGTCTTTGGTTCATGTGGCCCTCTCTGTCTCTTGGGCTCTTAGTTGTCGTATGACCTTGGTGTTCTTCATTCTCCATTGCTCCAGGTGGGTTGAGACCAATTGATGCATCTTAGATGGCCGCTTGTTAGCTTTTAATACCCCAGACACCACATTTCAAAGTGGGGTGCAGAATGTTTTCATAATAGAATTATTTTGCCAATTGACTCAGAAGTCCCCTTAAACCATGGTCCCCAAACCCCTGCACTTGCTCCTCTGACCTTTGAAGTATTCAGTTTATCCCAGAAACTTCTTTGCTTTTGGTCCAGTCCAGTCCAGTTGAGCTGGCCTTCCATGTATTGAGTGTTGTCCTTCCCTTCACCTAAAGCCGTTCTTTTCAGCTAATTAATCAGTAAAAAACCCTCTCCCTCCCTCCCTCCCTCCCCCCCTCGTAACCACAAAAGTATGTGTTCTTCTCAGTTTATACTATTTCTCAAGATCTTATAATAGTGGTCTTATACAATATTTGTCCTTTTGCCTCTGACTGATTTCGCTGAGCATAATGCCTTCCAGGTTCCTCCATGTTATGAAATGTTTGACAGATTCGTCACTGTTCTTTATCGATGCGTAGTATTCCGTTGTGTGAATATACCACAATTTATTTACCCATTCATCCGTAGATGGATACCTTGGTTGCTTCCAGCTTTTTGCTATTGTAAACAGAGCTGCAATAAACATGGGTGTGCATATATCTGTTTGTGTGAAGGCTCTTGTTTCTCTAGGGTATATTCCGAGGAGTGAGATTTCTGGGTTGTATGGTAATTCTATTTCTAACTGTTTAAGATAATGCCAGATAGATTTCCAAAGTGGTTGTACCATTTTACATTGCTACCAGCAGTGTATAAGAGTTCCAATCTCTCCGCAGCCTCTCCAATATTTATTATTTTGTGTTTTTTGGATTAATGCCAGCCTTGCTGGTGTGAGATGAAATCTCATCGTAGTTTTAATTTGCATTTCTCTGATGGCTAATGATCGAGAGCATTTCCTCAAGTATCTGTTAGCTACCCGAATATCTTCTTTAGTGAAGTGTGTGTTCATATCCTTCGCCCACTTTTTGACTGGGTTGTTTGTCTTTTTGTGGTTGAGTTTTGGCAGAATCATGTAGATTTTAGAGATCAGGCGCAGGTCGGAGATATCATAGCTGAAAATTCATTCCCAGTCTGTAGGTGGTCTTTTTACTCTTTTGGTGAAGTCTTTAGATGAGCATAGGTGTTTGATTTGTAGGAGCTCCCAGTTATCTGGTTTCCCTTCGTCATTTTTGGTAATGTTTTGTATTCTGTTTATGCCTTGTATTAGGGCTCCTAAGGTTGTCCGTATTTTTTCTTCCATCATCTTTATCGTTTTAGTCTTTATGTTTAGGTCTTTGATCCACTTGGAGTTAGTTTTTGTGCATGGTGTGAGGTATGGGTCCTGTTTCACTTTTTGGAAATGGATATCCAGTTATGCCAGCACCATTTGTTAAACAGACTATCTTTTCCCCAATTAACTGACACTGGGCCTTTGTGATGCATCAGCTGCTCATATGTGGATGGATTTATATCTGGGTTCTCAATTCTGTTCCATTGGTCTATGTGCCTGTTGTTGTACCAGTACCAGGCTGTTTTGACTACTGTGGCTGTATAATAGGTTCTGAAATCAGGTAGAGTGAGGCCTCCCACTTTCTTCTTCTTTTTCAGTAATGCTTTGCTTATCCGAGGCTTCTTTCCCTTCCATATGAAGTTGGTGATTTGTTTCTCTATCCCCTTAAAAAATGACATTGGAATTTGGATCGGAAGTGCATTGTATGTATAGATGGCTTTTGGTAGAATAGACATTTTTTCTATGTTAAGTCTTCCTATCCATGAGCAAGGTATGTTTTTCCACTTAAGTATGCCCTTTTTAATTTCTTGTAGTAGAGCTTTGTAATTTTCTTTGTATAGGTCTTTTACATCCTTGGTAAGATTTATTCCTAAGTATTTTGTCTTCTTGGGGGCTACTGTGAATGGTATTGATTTGGTTATTTTCTTTTCGGTGTTCTTTTTGTTGATGTAGAGGAATCCAACTGATTTTTGTGTGTTTATCTTACAACCTGAGACTCTGCCAAACTCTTCTATTAGTTTCAGTAGTTTTCTGGAGGATTCCTTAGGGTTTTCTCTGTATAAGGTCATGTCATCTGCAAATAGAGATAATTTTACTTCCTCCTTGCCAATCCGGATGCCCTTTATTTCTTTGTCTAGCCTAATTCCCCTGGCTAGGACTTCTAGCACGATGTTGAATAAGAGCGGTGATAAAGGGCATCCTTGTCTGGTTCCCGTTCTCAAGGGAAATGCTTTCAGGTTCTCTCCATTTAGAGTGATATTGGCTGTTGGCTTTGCATAGATGCCCTTTATTATGTTGAGGAATTTTCCTTCAATTCCTATTTTGGTGAGAGTTTTTATTATAAATGGGTGTTGGACTTTGTCAAATGCCTTTTCTGCATCAATTGATGAGATCATGTGGTTTTTGTCTTTTGTTTTATTTATGTGATGGATTACATTAATGGTTTTTCTGATATTAAACCACCCTTGCATACCTGGTATAAATGCCACTTGATCGTGGTGAATTATTTTTTTGATATGTTGTTGAATTCTATTGGCTAGAATTTTGTTGAGGATTTTTGCATCTATGTTCATGAGGAATATAAGTCTGTAATTTTCTTTTTTTGTAATGTCTTTACCTGGTTTTGGTATAAGGGAGATGGTGGCCTCATAGAATGAGTTGGGTAGTATTCCGTCATTTTCCATGCTTTGAAATACCTTTAGTAGGAGTGGTGTTAACTCTTCTCTGAAAGTTTGGTAGAACTCTGCCTTGAAGCCGTCCGGGCCAGGGCTTTTTTTTGTTGGGAGTTTTTTGATTATCGTTTCAATCTCTTTTTTTTTTTATGGGTCTATTTAGTTGTTCTCCTTCTGAATGTGTTAGTTTAGGTAGGTAGTGTTTTTCCAGGAATTCATCCATTTCTTCTAGGTTTGCAAATTTGTTAGAGTACAATTTTTCGTAATAATCTGATATGATTCTTTTAATTTCAGTTGGTTCTGTGGTGATGTGGTCCTTCTCGTTTCTTATTCGGGTTATTTGTTTCCTTTCCTGTATTTCTTTAGTCAGTCTGGCCGATGGTTTATCAATTTTGTCAATTTTTTCCAAGAACCAGCTTTTGGCTTTGTTAATTCTTTCAATTGTTTTTCTATTCTCTAATTCATTTAGTTCAGCTCTAATTTTTATTATTTGTTTTCTTCTGGTGCCTGATGGGTTCTTTTGTTGCTCACTTTCTATTTGTTCAAGTTGTCGGGACAGTTCTCTGATTTTGCCTCTTTCTTCTTTTTGTATGTGTGCATTTATCGATATAAATTGGCCTCTGAGCACTGCTTTGGCTGTGTCCCAGAGGTTTTGATAGGAAGTATTTTCATTCTCGTTGCAGTCTATGAATTTCCTTATTCCCTCCTTGATGTCTTCTATAACCCAGTCTTTTTTCAGGAGGGTATTGTTCAGTTTCCAAGTATTTGATTTCTTTTCCCTAGTTTTTCTGTTATTGATTTCTAGTTTTATTGCCTTGTGGTCTGAGAAGACGCTTTGTAATATTTCGATGTTTTGGATTCTGCAAAGGTTTGTTTTGTGACCTAATATGTGGTCTATTCTAGAGAATGTTCCATGTGCGCTAGAAAAAAAGTATACTTTGCAGCAGTTGGGTGGATAGTTCTGTATAAGTCAATGAGGTCGAGTTGGTTGATGGTTGTAATTAGGTCTTCCGTGTCTCTATTGAGCTTCTTACTGGATGTCCTGTCCTTCTCCGAAAGTGGTGTGTTGAAGTCTCCTACTATAATTGTGGAGGTGTCTATCTCACTTTTCAGTTCTGTTAAAATTTGATTCATGTATCTTGCAACCCTGTCATTGGGTGCATAAATATTTAATATGGTTATGTCTTCCTGATCAATTGTCCCTTTTATCATTATGTAGTGTCCTTCTTTATCCTTTGTGGTGGATTTAAGTTTAAAGTCTATTTTGTCAGAGATTAATATTGCTACTCCTCTTCTTTTTTGCTTATTGTTTGCTTGATATATTTTTTTCCATCCTTTGAGTTTTAGTTTGTTTGTGTCTCTAAGTCTAAGGTGTGTCTCTTGTAGGCAGCATATAGACGGATCGTGTTTCTTTATCCAGTCCGAGACTCTCTGTCTCTTTATTGGTGCATTTAGTCCATTTACATTCAGCGTAATTGTAGATAAATAAGTGTTTAGTGTTGTCATTTTGATGCCTTTTTATGTGTGTTGTTTACAATTTCATTTTTCCACTTACTTTTTTGTGCTGAGACGTTTTTCTTAGTAAATTCTGAGATCCTCATTTTCGTAGTGTTTGACTTGATGTTTGTTGAGTCGTTACGTTTTTCTTGGCTTTTGTCTTGAGTTATGGAGTTGTTATACCTCTTTGTGGTTACCTTAATATTTACCCCTATTTTTCTAAGTAAAAACCTAACTTGTATTGTTCTATATCGCCTTGTATCCCTCTGCATATGGCAGTTCTATGCCTTCTGTATTTAGTCCGTCTTATTGATTATTGTGACCTTTTACATATTGACTTCAATGATTCCCTGTTATGAGCATTTTTTTTAAATTAATCTTAATTTGTTTTTGTGATTTCCCTATTTGTGTTGATATCAGGATGTTCTGTTTTGTGATCTTGTGTTGTGCTGGTATCTGACATTATTGGTTTTCTGACCAAACAATATCCTTTAGTATTTCTTGTAGCTTTGGTTTGGTTTTTGCAAATTCTCTAAACTTGTGTTTATCTGGAAATATCTTAATTTCGCCTTCATATTTCAGAGAGAGTTTTGCTGGATATATGATCCTTGGCTGGCAGTTTTTCTCCTTCAGTGCTCTGTATATGTCGTCCCATTGCCTTCTTGCCTGCATGGTTTGTGCTGAGTAGTCTGAACTTATTCTTATTGATTCTCCCTTGAAGGAAACCTTTCTTTTCTCCCTGGCTGCTTTTCAAATTTTCTCTTTATCTTTGGTTTTGGCGAGTTTGATGATAATATGTCTTGGTGTTTTTCTTTTTGGATCAATCCTAAATGGGGTTCGATGAGCATCTTGGATAGATATCCTTTCGTCTTTCATGATGTCAGAGAAGTTTTCTGTCGGTAGATCTTCAACTATTTTCTCTGTATTTTCTGTCCTCCCTCCCTGTTCTGGGACTCCAATCACACGAAAGTTATCCTTCTTGATAGAGTCCCACATGATTCTTAGGGTTTCTTCATTTTTTTTAATTCTTTTATCTGATTGTTTTTCAGCTATGTTGGTGTTAATTCCCTGGTCCTCCAGATGTCCCAGTCTGCATTCTAATTGCTCGAGTCTGCTCCTCTGACTTCCTATTGCATTGCCTAATTCTGTAATTTTATTGTTCATCTTTTGGATTTCTACATGCTGTCTCTCTATGGATTCTTGCAACTTAGTAATTTTTCCACTATGTTCTTGAATAATCTTTTTGAGTTCTTCAACTGTTTTAGTAGTGTGTTCCTTGGCTTTTTCTGCAGTTTGCCTTATTTCGTTTTTGATGTCTTGAAGCATTCCGTAAATTAGTTTTTTATATTCTGTATCTGATAATTCCAGGATTGTATCTTCATTTGGGAAAGATTTTGATGCTTTTGTTTGGGGGGTTGTAGAAGCTGTCATGGTCTGCTTCTTTATGTGGTTTGATATGGACTGCTGTCTCCAAGCCATCACTGGGAAACTAGTTTTTCCAGAAAATCCGCTTAAAAAAAAATGCAGTCAGATCCCTATCAGAACTGCCTTTGGATTATAACCGCCACCTTGTTTCCTGTAAGGATGAAAGTCTGAGATTTGGATCATATATGCTTGGCTGTAGCTGGTTCTGTGTTTTTAGTCCAATTAGGGGTGGATTTTTGGTCCCTGGGTTTTTTTTTTTTGGTTCCTTTTCTCAGGCCGGAAGAGTGGGTTAGGAAAAGACCAAAAGAAAAAAAACAAAAAGGGCGGAAAGCAAAGCCGCCGCGGAGCCTGAGCCGTTCTCCCTGTGGCTCAGGAAATTCCAATGTTAATGAAGCCACCTGGGGAGGGTGGGGGAGGGATCAGAGAGATAGGAGAGTAGCACCTCAGAATATAGCCAGAGTTGCTTGTCTTGCTTGGAATGACTATTTTATCTGAGATTCCCGAGGGGTGTGTCGCCTATGTGTGCTGGCTGTGTGGAGATTGCCCCCTGGGATCTGGCCCACTGAAGCCGCAGTCAGATCCTCTGCTGCCAGTCCCACGCCCAGCGTCAAGGTTCCCCTGCTGGGATGGTGCACTCCCGACTCCAAAATCAGTCGCTGCCTCCTGGGGACTTCTCGTTCTGCCAGCCGCGTCACTGCGCCGCCCCCACGAACTGGCTGGGCCCCCTCCCGGGGTTAGTTCAGGGGAGTTGAGCAGCTCCCCGTGCTTGTGCCATGACAGCGCCCAGTCAAATGCCCGGCGGCACGATTCCCCAGCTGGGACGCTGCTCTCCCAGCTCCAAGACCAGTCACTGCTTCCCGGGGACTTCTCCCACCGGCTGTGTCGCCACGCCGCCCACGCGAACTGGCTGGGCCCCCTCCCGGGGTCAGTTCCGGGGGGTAGGGCTGCTCCCCTTGTTTGCGCTGTCAGCTCCCCTGGGCCCTGCCCTAAATCGGGCGCCAAGGTTAGCTGACTGGGACGCTGGCTCCAGGCTCCGAAAACAATCGCTGCTTCCACGTATTTATTCGTTTTCCATCTGTAAATCTGTGTTTGTTGTTCAGGGTTCGTAGATTGTTATGTATGTGATCGATTCACTTGTTTTTCCGAGTCTTTGTTGCAAGAGGGATTGAGATAGTGTCTACCTAGTCCGCCATCTTGGCCCCGCCTCTGTTTTTGATTTTTAATGTGTCAGAAGCAACACTACACATTCTGCAACAGGAAATTTCTCTGTACCTTATAGTTATGATACATTGAGGAGATTACAACAACTTCATTAAAATACAAGAAAGCAAAGAGGGACAGCTGAAACAGGCTTGAAGTATGGAAAACCTTGAGCAGAATAAAGAATACAACTTTATGGCACCCGAGTCCTTATTTTAAACTTTTCCACGGGCTACGCCTGTTTCCTATATTTAGCTGTGCTTTGCTTTAACACTGAGATTACTGCTAAGCTCTGCCTACACCTGTTTCGATTTATTCTTGAGAGAACTCTTCAGGTACATTACTTATTCAGAGAAGCCAATGAAGACAAAGAGACACGGAGTAAGGAGAGAATGGTGACGGGTAATTTACCTGCCATTTAAAAATCCTCAGTCCTTATACCTTCCAAAGAGCTAATTTTTCACTCATAAAACTAATTGGCGACAAAGGTGTAGACATTTTAAGCTACTACTGTGATTTCATTTTCACTGTGATTTTTTAAAATGTTGTGTTCTGAAGAAAAACATGCCACGTAGCTTGTGGTACTATCTCAGTAAAAGCAATTAGACATTCCATGGAATGAATGAGACAATGCTCCATACATGTAACTCTCACCCAGAAGTAAGGGACTTCTAACAATGTAATTTTTGGAGCTCTGGTGGCACAGTGGTTAAGTGCTCAGCTACTCACTGAAGGGACAGTGGGTAGAAGTCACTAGCTGCTCCGTGGGAGAAAGATGTGTCAGTCTGTTTCTCTAAAGTTTACAGCCTAAGAAGCCCAATGGGCCCCTTCTGCTCTGTCCTATAGAGTCAACTATGAGTCAGAATCCACCAGATGGCAGTCAGTTTTGGGTTAACCATACAATTTCCACCCTCCATCTGTCAGTTGGTTGTGTTCCGGTGGCTTTTATGCTGCTATGGTGCTGAAAGCTATACCATCCATTATTTCAAATACCAGCAGGGTCACCCATGGTAGGCAGATTTCATGGGAGACTCCAGACTAAGAAGAAAGTCCCGACAATCTTCTTCTAAAAATCAGCCAATGAAAGCCCCATGGATCACAACAGAACATTGTCCAACTGGCTTGCATTGGACACGTCATCAGGAGGAATCAATAGCTGGAGGAGGGCATCATGTTTGGTGAAGTAGAGGACCACCCAGGGTGAGGGAGGCTGATGGACATGGACTGGTGATGAAATCAAACAAGCTGGTGTTCCTGAGGATGACGAAGGACCAGGGAATGTTCTGTTCTGTTCTGTTCTGTTCTGTTCTGTTCTGTTCTGTTCTGTTCTACTGAAGGTCAGTCACCATGAGTTGCAGCCAACTCAACAGCAGCTATCTGTTGCCATCTCTTTAACAATGCCCTTTAATGTATTTTAGCAAAAATATGTTTTTCTGGATATTTGTTATCTGATGAATTTCATATCACATATAAACATCAAACATGTTGTTTCTTTATAGCTTCATGGTCTTGACTAACGTTGTCTATTAATTTCCTACAACTTGGTTCCAAGGCAGGCAACTTGCTTTTTCTAAACTAGCCACTATGTTTCTGATGGAGTCTCTGGGTGCAAACAGTTAACATACTCACCTCCTGATAATAGAAATGTTGACAGTCCAAGTCTACCCAGAGGTGTCTCAGAAGAAAGGCCTGGTGATCTATTTCTGAAAAATCAGCCTTTGAAAACTTTAAGGAGCTCAGTTCTACTCTGACGCACATGGAGGCACCATGAGTCGAGGTCAACTTGACAACAACTGGTGTCAGTGGTGGTGGTATTATTATTATTATTTTGTAATACTTCAGTTTGAATTTCTAACACATTTTTATTTCCACACCTGCAAAGCTTATTTTATTTTGTAGAATTCATTCCTATTTTTGAGCGTTCCATCAATCATATAACCTCCAGTCTCGAATTTTTTTAAATCTTTTTCATTTTTTTCCTACTATAAAATTCAATGTTTATCTTTTATATCCATCTCAACTTGCAATAAAAGTGTGTGAGATCTGTGATGGCAGAGTTAAAAAAAAAAAAAAAAAGAATAAAGAACTCATTGCTTTCAAGTTGATTCTGACTCATGTCATGGCACCCCCATGTGTGTCAGAGTAGAACTGTGGCCCATAGGGTTTTCAGTGGCTAACTTTTCATAAATAGATCCCCCGGACTTTCTTCTGAGGCACCCCTTGGTAGACTTGAACCTCCAACCTTTCTGTTACCAACAGAGCAAGCACATTAAGTGTTTGCACACCCAGGGTCTCCAAAAACCAGTTGCTGTCGGTCGAGTCAACTCCAATTCATGGCGACACCACGTGTATCAGAGTAGAACTGTGTTCCATAGGGTTTTCAGTGGCTGATTTTTTTTTCCTTCACAACACTCACCTGACTAAATGCCTACCTTGCTCTTTGCTATACTTTCTAATACTTATTTAATTAAAGAATCAGAGACATCCGATTCATCCAGAAGGCAGTGTGCTCTCCTTCAAGCACTAGCTTCCTGCTAGGGTGAACCTGAGATGGAGCCCTCATGCTCAGCGTTCTTCTGTGGTTGATTTTTGTGGATAATAGCTCTTTCATCAAACAGGGGATTAGTTGACATTGATCAATATCTCATGGGAAAGAAAAGGCAATCCGCAGTTCACCGTTGGTAAACATTTGGCTACGCTAAAGAGCTATGCCCAGGGACATGACACCTGCATGAATCCAAAGCCTACCATTTGGCAGAACAAATGTACCCATTAGAACTCAAATAAAGAACTAGCCAAGAGGAACTCAGTGAAATCACAGACATGAAGCTGTAACCCAAAGTCGACAGTAGGAGACACACTGGTCCCCTTTCTGCAGAGAGCTGCTCCCTCTGACATTGGCAGAAACCATCGAATATCTTAAACAAAAAAACGAACGAAAAAACCTGTTGCTTTCAAGTCAATTCCAAATCATGGTACCCTCGTGTGTGTCAGAGTAGAACTGGCTCTTTTCAATGGCTGATGTTTTGGAAGGAAATCACTAGGTCTTCCTTCCAAGGCCTCTCTCACTGGACACGAACCTCCAATCTTCCAGCTGGTAGCTGAGCACGTTAACCATTTGCACTCCCCAGAAACTCTGTATGTTCTCTAAACCAAACCAAACCAAAACCTGTCGCTGTTGAGTCAATTCTGACTCAGAGCTGACCATATGGGATAGAGTAGAACTGCCCCATAGGGTTTCCTAAGCTCCAATCTTTACAGAAGAAACCCTGGTAGCGTAAGGGTTAAGAGTTACAGCTGCTAACCAAAAGGTCAGCAGTTCGGATCCACCAGGTGCTTCTCGGAAACCCTACAGGGGAGTTCTACTCTCTCCTGTTGGGCTGCTATGAGTTGAGATTGACTCGACGGCAATGGGTTCTTTCATTTAATCTTTACAGAAGCAGATTCCCAGGTCTTTCTCTTGCAGAGCCACTGGTGGGTTCGAACCACTGACCTTTCAGTTAGCAACAGAGCACTTAATCACTGCACCACCAGGGGCTCTTTGTATCTTCTCGAGGCTTGTCAATGTCTATTCTTATGATGAAGGACGGTCCTGGGATGTGCTGCAGGCTTTTGATTTTTCTCTTTCCCTCTCCACATGAATAGATTTGTAGGATATTTTTATGGCTTAACAGGAGTAAAGAGGGTATAGAGAAGAGAGGCTTTCTGGAGATAAAACTGTGTGAGTTCAAGTGAAGGGTTTTGCCCTGACTGTTGACATTTGGGGATCCATGGCAGGCCCCGTCTTAGACAGAACTCCTTGCTACCTCAGATTTGTTTCCTAACTTAAAATCAATTTTTGGTGTGCAACAATAGGCAAGTTCTGCGTGGGGTGTGTCAGTCATCCATTAAATTCCCTATTGAATGTTGTGATGGAATATGGCATTCAAAAAATTACTTAGAAGAAACTTTCCTGGTAAATGCATTCTCAGCAGGGATGATACTGACCCCAAGGGGGCAAAAATTAATTCTTGGTCCATGAAAATACCACACTCATTTTATGTATGTTGTTGTTGTTAGGTGCTGTCGAGTCAGTTCCAACTCATATGAACCCTACGTACCACAGAATGAAACACTGCCTGGTCCTGCGCCATCCTTACAATTGTTATGCTTGAGCCCGTTGTTGCAGCCACTGTGTCAGTCCATCCCATTGAGGGTCTTCCATTTTACGCTCACCTTCTCCCAAGCATGATGGCCTTCCCCAGGGACTGGTCCCTCCTGATAACATGTCCAAAATATGTGAGATGCAGTCTGACCATCCTTGCTTCTAAAGAGCATTCTGGTTGTACGTCTTCCAAGACAAATTTGTTTGTTCTTCTGGCAGCCCATGATATACTCCATATTGTTCGCCAACTCCATAATTTGAAGGCATTAGGTCTTCTCAGGTCTTCCTTATTTGTTGTCCAGCTTTGTCATGCATATGAAGTGATTGAAAACACCATGCCTTGGGTCAGGCGCACCTTAGTCCCCATTTTATGTATAAAGCATGCATATACAGAGTGTGCTTTACCAGATATACCATGATCTGTGCTGTTACATTTCATGGGGGGCCTGTAAAAGATACATACTGTTTGATTCCAATTATATAACACTGGAAAAAGCAAAACCATAAAAGACAATGAAAAGATCAGCATGGCCAGGAGATCACAGGGAGATTTGGAGGTGAACGGGTAGAGCGCAGGCATTTTTAGGGCCGTGGAACTATTCTTTTTTTAATTCTGAGTTTTTATTTCATTATTATTTTTTATTATTGTACTTTAGATGAAGGTTTACAGAACAAACCAGCTTCTCATTAAAGAGTTAACACATGTATTGTTTTATGATATTGGTTGCCAACCCCACGATATGTCAACACTCTCCCTTCTCAACCTTCCATTTACCAGCTTTCCTATCCTCTCCAGCCTTCTAGTCCTTGCCCCTGGGCTGGTGTACCCATCTTGTTTTCTTTTGCTTTATAAGCCTGACAGATCTTTGGCAGAAAGGTGGACATCAGGGTTAACTTCAGTACTGAGCAAAAAGGGTGTCCGGGGGCCATACTCTCTGGGTTTTCCCAGTCCTTTCAGCCAAGTAAATCTTGTGATATTGTAATGATGGACACATGATATTAAGTGTTTGTTAAAGTCCATATAGGAATGTACAAGGCAAAAAGTGAGCCTTCATGTAAACTATGGACTTTAGTTCATGATAACATACCATACGGGTTCATCAGTCTTAGGAAATGTATCTTAGTTATCTAGTGCTTCTATAACAGAAATATCACAAGTGAATGGCTTTAACTAACAGAAATTTGTTTTTTCACAGTTTAGAATGCAGGACATCACCTCTGGGGGAAGGCTTTCTCTCTCTGTCTGCTTTGGAAAAAGGTGCTTGTCATCAATCTTCCCCTGGTCTAGGAGATTCTCAGCACAGGCACCCCAGTCCAAAGGATGCACTCTGCTCCTGGTTCTTCTTGCTTGATGGTAATGAGGTCCCTCTCCTCTCTGCTTGCTTCTCTCTTCTATGTCTCAAAAGAGATTGACTCAAAATACAACGTAATCCTGTATATTGGGTCCTGCCTTATTAACATAACCGCCTCTAATCCTGCCTCACTAACATCTTAGAGGTTAGGATTTACAACACATAGGACAAACACATCAGATCACAAAATGGTGGACAACCACACAATACAGGGAACCACAACCTAGCCAAGTAGACACACATATTGGGGGGGACACACTTCAATCCATAACAAAATGTTAGCAGTTAATAATATCAGAACCCGTATGCAGGAGGAATGGGGATTATACAGGAACTCTGTGTTTTCTGCACAACTTTTTTGTACACCTAAAACTTCTCTAAAAAACAAAGTGCATTAAAAAAAAAATCAGTAAAGGTTAGAGAAAGTATCCTTGAGAGTGGATAATAACGGAAAAAGGTTGAGAAACACTACTTACTATAGGATTCCGATTCTGGCATCTTTCTCCTTCCATCACTCCATCCATACACCTTGTTCAATGTGAGTTTCAGAGTATGCACACCTCTTGAACATCTTAGCCATTCCCTCACTGTGTTTCAGAACATCTATGGATAGAGTGGTCCCTGGGTGATGTAAACCATTAATGTGCTCAGCTGCTAACTGAAAGGTTGGAGGTTCAAGTCCACCCCCCCCCGAGAAGAACTACCTGGCGCTCTATTTCAGAAGAAACCAGCCGTTGAAAACCACACGGAGCACAATTCTAATCTGACACACATGGGGTTGCCATGAGTGGGAGCCAACTGGACGGTAACTGGTTTGGTTTGGTTTTTGGTTATGCCTAGGATGAGGCTGTGTAACCTACTCAGACTCTGTTCTAAGCCCCCCAGGCCAGGCGCAACGCACCCCCTAGGGAGCTGTTTAATGTGTTCCTGTGCATATGAAGCCTTTAGGAGTCTCCTTAGAAGCAAGGGTGGTGAGATTTCCTCTTGCTCACTTTGGACATGTTATCAGAAGGGGTCAATCTCTGGAGAAGGACGTCATGCTTGGTAAAGTAGAGGCTCAGTGAAAAGGAAGAAGACCCTCGACAAGATGGACTGACATAGCAGCTACAACAATTGTCTCAAGCATAGCAACGATTGTGAAGATGGTGCAGGACCAGGCAGTGTTTCATTCTGTTCTCCTTAGTGTCGTTATGAGTCGGAACCTACTCCATGGCACCTATCAACAACAACATGCGTTTGTATCACCTGTACATCTTCTGAAATTCCGGTTTTGTTCCAAGGGTTCCTGGGATTCTTGATTTCTACCAAGTGTGCAGAGAATCTTCATGTTTTTTACGTCAATGTGGCTAGACCATGATTCCGAGTTTTGAGGGATTGCCCACCATTCTGTGATCTGCTGTAACTATCCTAACCTCTATGATGTTAATGAGGCAGGATTACAGGCAGTTATGTTAATGAGGCAGGATACAATCTACAGGCTTAGGTTGTATTTTGAACCAATCTCTTTTGAGATATAAAAGAGAGAAGGGATCAGAGAAAAGAAGGACCTCAAAACACCAAGAAAGTAGCACCTGAAACAGAGTGTGTCCTTTGGACGTGGGGGTCCCAGCTCTGGAAAGCTTCTAGAACAGGGGAAGATTGATGACAAAGACCTTCCTCTAGAGAGAGAAATCCTTCTCCTAGAGCTGGTGCCCTGAATTTGGACATCTAGCCTCCTAGAGTGTGAAAGAATAAAGCTCTGTTTGTTAAAGCCATCCACTTGTGATATTCCTGTTATTGCGGCACTAGATAACCAAGACAATGCTGCTGTTCTTGGGACCACACTTTGAGTAACAAGAGGAGAGATTAGTGTGTCCCATACTCACCCAATGATGTGACTCACAAGAAAGTCCTCCCACATTCTTCCATCCATCTATCAGTCATTCAAAGATATTTTCTGGGATCCAATTCAGGGTTTTTAGGTTTAGCAATTAAAAATACAGGATTCTCGGGTGCATTTTAGATAAACAGCATTTTTTTATATGCAAGTATTCCCATGCAATATGTGAAATTCAAATTTAACTAGCCATTCTATATTTTGTCTGGAAGCCCTACCAAGGGTTGTTAGCCCTGAGGCTACAGCAGAAAAGCATAAGACAAAGATCTGGAGGAGATATTCCCATGGAAGGATCTGGAATATCACGAGGAAAGTCAAGGAGGAGAGGAGAGAGTAGGGAGCTTTGAGGGGTTTTAGTTTTAGATCGATGGGCCAGGGAAGGTGGTGTTTCGGGCAAGACCTGAAAAAGGCACAGACCCAGGCACACGGACGTATTGAAGAACAGTGCTCCAGAAGGAGAGAAGAGCAGATATAAACTCAGTGAGTCTAGGGCCAGGCTGTCTGCCGTTGAAAGAATCTGGTGCGCCTGGGTCAGAGTGTGGGGGTACAGGTAGTGCTGGAGGAGACCTGGGGAGAGAGGCCAGAGTGGAGAGAAAAGCAGCAAAAATCGTGCAGTGTGTTATAGGACTTGTCGGAACGATGGATTTACTCTCAGTGAGAGGAACTGGTCCAACACACAGTTAGCAAGGCCAGGTCGCAGAATAAGAGACTCAGAATCTCCAGGAGAGGGTAAAGAATGCTGTGTGGTTGACCAGCCCTCCAGGCAGCCTTATGATCATAAGTACATATTTGAGGACAGTGTTAAGGTGACTGGCTGTGCCTCTTTGCCCAGGAATAAAGGATTTCGCAGGACATGGCACTAGTAGGGCTGAAATCAGGAAAGTCCCAAACAAATGAGTTGATCACCTTCTTTACCCTTAAATTCAAATCTCAAAGAGAGATGAAAATTAGCATTTCTCAGATCCTTAAAAACATGAATGTTGGTTGGGAATGTTTGAGGAATTAATACAAAGATATTCATATGGAGACCAAAATAGGCAAGATTTCTGGGGTAAGCAGGGACAGAAGCTTTCAACTTTCTTTTTTTAACTTATTTTAATCTTGTTGTCGTTGTTGAGAATATACACAGCAGGACGTACACCAATTCAACAGTTTCCACATTTACAATTCAGTGACATTGACTATATTCAAGTTGGGCAATCTAGCTCAGCTTCCTTTCCAAATTACTCTTCCCCTATTAACATAAACTCCCTGCTCCCCAAATTTCCTATCTTGTCTCTCAAGTTACTGTGGTCAGTTTGAGCTCAGATATTTTCAGCTTGAAATAGCAAGACTCTTTTACATCTTTGAGAATCTCTGTCCTCTACTTTCATTGAAGTCAGTGACCTTATACACTTGACCAGCCAGAGAGGACTGAGTGGGCAGGTGTCCTTGCCTAATCTTGAAAAATAACTTACACAAATCAGAAAAATGGAAGAAGAAAAATATATACCTAGCTCCTCGAGGTGATTTTAGAAAAAGAGGAAGACATTTACCAATTGCAAAACCAGAGGCATGCCTGGTGCCTGAAAAATCTAACAGAGTTACAAAGAAAGCCAAGAATTTAAAACACAAACAACAGCAACAACAAAAAAACTTGACTAATGGATCATAACTACTACAGGCTCCACCAGACTGAGCCCAGCACAACTAGATCATGCCTGGTTTCCACCACCAACTACTCTGACAGGGATCACAATAGAGGGTCCGGGACAGAGCTGGAGAAAGATGTAGAACAAAATTCTATCTCAAAAATAAGTACCGGGCTTGGTGGCCTGACAGAGACTGGAGAAACCCCGAGAGTATGGCCTGTGGACACCCTTTCAGCTCAGTAATGAAGTCACTCCTGGGGTTCACCCTTCATCCAAAGATTAGACAGGCCCATAAAACAGAATGAGACTAAAGGGGCACACCAGCCCAGGGGCAAGGACTAGAAGGCAGGAGGGGACTGGAAAGCTGGTAATAAGGAACTCGAGATTGAGAAAGTAGAGTGTTGTCATGTCTTGGGGTTGGTAACCAATGTCACAAAGAAATACGTGTACTAATTTTTTAATGAGAAGCTAGTTTGTTCTATAAACCTTCATCTAAAGTACAATAACAATAATGAAGAAAAGATTTATGCAAAAAAAAATTACCAACGGGGGGAGCTATGATAGATGTCTAAGGAATTCTAGATCTATGTGAGAAGCAAAGAGGACAAAAATCTGTCTAGAGAATACTTTGAATTTTGGTAACTAAACCTCAAGGTAACTCATCTCCTGTAATCCAGTGTGCCTTCAGGAATATGCCCAGGAAATTTATGGAGTTAGGAACCTAAGGAAAACTTCAGGGAAGACCAGATATATATAATAAAGGGAGCCAGTCAGGACAACTTCAGCCTGTGGCCCCATTTTGACAGATGGAAGGGTATTATCCATCTCAAGATGGTGAGAATGGACGAGATGGGAAGAAACATTTTCAGGTAATGTTACCTTTCATGCAACTGGCAACCCCTCAAGAACACATATAGATGAATATGTAAAAGAAAGAAAGAGAGAGAGGGAGGGCGGGTGGACGGGCGGGCAGGCAGGCAGGCAGGCAGGCCGGCCAGGAAGAAGGTCCAAAAGCAAGAAGAAACAGGAAGGAAAAGAAAAAAAGTTGACCATTTATGAGTAAAGACCACAAGAGGCCAGTTTAAGCAACAGGTGGGGTGTAATTCTTTTAGCTGAACCTTTGTGCGAATTCAAGAACCAAACAAGACACAATCAAATATTATTAAAAAAAATAATAAATCGCCATATAAAAGAGAATGGCTCTTATTTGGAAATAAGTTCCAAAGAGCAGTCCATTGCAATCACCAAGGCCTGGTGATTTCATCTTGTGTAATTTTACCTTTGGCCGCTCAGTTCTGACCCACGGAAATCTCATGGGTTACAGAATAGAACTATACCCTGTAGGGTTTTCTTGGCTGTGATCTTTACAGAAGCAGAAAGAAATGAGGGAAGGACCTTGAGTCAACGCTATGGGCAACGACTTACACACATTTGCCTGGGAAATCACTCATCGCAAACACTTTTGTTTCTTTGGGGGCAAATGTCTGCAGGGCGTTCACCTGGAGGACAGCAAACACACAAGGACATGAGGAAAGCCAGAAAAGACTCTCTGGTTGACCAAGTTCCCAGAACACAACCAGATCTTTGGAGGGATGAGGACCATACTTTCTTCTTGGAGAAGTACATGGCTGTTGTGAGAAATAATGGAAGCAATGATTTTTACCCATTACCAAGTTAAATTTCTATGCAAATATCAAGAAACTAAAAGCAATGGAAATTAATTGTTTATCTCCTTTATTACAATGAAGGTGAACAGGTACTTGCAGGGAGGGTTTCCTAGCACATTCAAAGATGTTTTGGTGGGGAAAACGTTAATTTTTATCTCCTGATTTCCATAAATCAAAAAGAATTCACCCTAGGAAACCCTATGGGGTAGTTCTGCTCTGTTCTATAAGGCCATTATGAGCCCAAATCGACTCGATGGAACACAACAAAAACAACAACTACAATGAGATCTTAGCCTCAGAAAAATATGCATCTTCTCTAGGCCCAGTCAGCTCAGCCACAAACTAAAAGATCTGGCAAGGATTTTAACCAAATGGCCAAAATTAAAACTATACAAGATGAAATCATGTGGGGTTATTGCAATGGATTGGTCTTTGGGCCCTAATACTCAACCCAGTGCCATCCAGTCCATCCCATCTCCTGATGACCCCATGTGTTACAGAGTAGAACTGCTCCATACGATTGCCCTGGCTGTGATCTTTATGGAAGCAGATCACCAGGCCTTTTTCCTGCAGTGCCTCTCAGTAAGTTCAAACCACCAACCTTAGATTAGTAGTAGAGCCCAAATATTTGTGTGTCACCCAGGGACCTATTCTGGACCCTATCCATCCTGGTCTTTTCTTATTCACAAATAGACTTATTTGCCCATGGCATCCCATTCTTATTCTGGACTTTATTCTTATCCTGTTCTTATTCTGGAGCTCACTCATTACTCCTGTTTAATAGTTGACTAACTGTGAGGAAGGGGATTGTAAAGATGTCTGCTGTCATTGTCGTTGTTTCATTTTTGTTTCAATTGATTAGCCTGTACAACAACCTAGTGTCTTAGTTATCTAGTGCTGCTATAACAAGAAGACCACAGTTGGATGGCTTTAACAAATAGAAATTTATTCTCTCACAGTCTAGAAGGTTAGCCATCCGAATTCAGGGTGCCAGCTCCAGAGGAAGGCTTTCTCTCTCTTTTGGCTCTGAGAGAAGGTCCTTATCATCTGTCTCCCCTGGTCAAGAAGCTTTTCAGTACAGAGACCCCAGGTCTTAAGGATGAGCTATGCTCTTGGTGCTTCTTTCTCGGTGGTATGAGGTCCCCCTGTTTCTCTGCTTGCTTCTCTCTTGTATCTCAAAAGACATTGGCTGAAGGCACAACCTAATCTTGTAGATGGAGCACTGCGTCACCAACATAACTGCCGATAATTCCACCTCATTAACGTCATAGAGACAGGATTTATAACACACAGAAAAATCATATCAGATGACAAAATGGCAGATAATCACATAATAGTGGGAACCATGGTCTAGCCAAGTTGACACATATTTGGGGGGGACACAATTCAATCCATAACATCTGGTGATCTGCTTCCGATAGGTCATAGCCTTGAAAACCCTACTGAGCGCTTCCACTCTGCACTCATGGGGTCGCCATGAGTCAGAATTGACTTGAAGACAACTAATAACAACAAAAAATGGTGAAGAACAATTCGACTAAATTTTGAACAAATTAACCGTGGTACCATAAGCCAAAACCAAAGTTGTTCCCATAGAGTCGATTTCAACTCATGGCAACCCCGTGTGTCAGAGTAGAACTGTGATCCCCAGGGTTTCCTGGGCTGTGATCTTTATGGAAGCAGATTGTAGGCCATGGTGACATCACCCAAAATAATTCTCTTGTTCTCCTGGCTGATTTGCTGCTTTCCTGAAGAGACAATAACCAAAAACCAAACCAAACCCATTATCATCGAGTTGATTCTGACTCATACTATAGGACTGATCAGAACAGCCCCATAGAGTTTCCTAGGGGTGGGCTGGTGGATTCAAACTGCCAACCTTTTGATCAGCAGCTGAGCTCTTCAACACTGAGCCACCAGGGCTCCTGAGGGGATGACAGCAACACAAATGCCTAGGTCACCAACTGTTTCTTCTAAGCCAATTACTATTCTACGAGACACAGACAAGAAATTACGTATTATCCATGATAGGCTCAAAGGACTAGGCTGAGGAACAAAGGGGTAACACAGTACTCCTCCCCACTACAGAGGGATAGGCACCCTCAGAATATTTTGACATCCTTGACCCTAACAGGGTCTCCAAATCTATGTGCCCACCAGCAAGTCCCTCACCTGCTATGAGCCTAGAGTATAACTGCAGACCGGAGGTTTTCTTTTCTGGATTTTAGCACTTTCATCACTTGGCCAGAGCTGTGGTGGCTCAGTGGTTAAGTGTTTGGCTGCCAACCAAAGGGTCAGTAGTTCGAATCCACCAGGCACTTCTTGGAAACCCTATGAGGCAGTTCTACTCTGTCCTATAGGGTCACTATGAGTTGGAATCGACTCGATGACAATGGGTTTATCACTTGGCATCTCTCAAGGCTCATAGCACAGTTCTTTCGGCCCTTCAACAAGAAAAGAGATGGGCTGGGGCAAAAAGCTTTTTCCTCCAAAAATTAACTTGGATGGAGTGAAGGGCAGAATTCCTTCCAAGAAAGGATAAGTATCCTATATCTATGTAGGCACATGTCAGCTCACACTAGCCAACTTGGTCCAACTGACTCAAAACCCCCAGAACCTGAACTTCTTTCAAAGAAGGCAGAGAAGAAGGCGTCATGTGCCCAAGGCCTAATATGTCTTCACATCCCTGCCAACCGAGATGTTTATTTTTGATGTTTCAGGATGATGTCATCTGATTACTGAGAAGAACATGACAAATAGCCACGCCCACAGACAAAGGGGGATAAAAAGAGGCAAGCATTCAGGACCTCCTCAACAGCTTATGTTCTGTTCACTTCTCCAGAAGAGTGAGACACCACCAACAAGATGAAGATTCTACTCTTGACTCTGGCATTTGCTGTCCTTTGTGCCGGCGAAATATCCGTGTTTCCGAAACAATTTGCAAAGGTGCTAGGGGCAGCCTGACAGGAGGAGGTCTTATTGTATGCATGTGTTTGTACCTTTGGGGGATTTCATTTCTGTTTCCAAGTGTGTGTACACCTCCGTCTACCCACCTACCTCCCAACCCTGCTATCCCTCTATTTATTGGATACTTTAAGTTTCTTCTTCCTGTGAAGGTATTTTGGTTCATGGCAGCCTCATGTGTTGAAGAGTAGAACTGTGCTCCATAGGGTTTCGAATGCCTCATTTTTTGGAAGTAAATTGCCAGGCCTTTCTTTTGAGGTACCTCTGTTGTTGTTGTTCAGTGCCATTGTGTCAGTTCCGAGTCATAGTGACCCTATGTGCAACGGAATGAAACACTGCCTGGTTCTGTGCCATCCTCACAATTGTTGTTATGCTTGAGCCACTGTGTCAATCCATCTCCTCAAGGGTCTTCCTCTCTTTTGCTGATGCTCTGCTTTCTCAACCACCAACCTTTTGGTTACTAGTTGATTGGTTAATCATCCACACAGCCAACTAACTGCTGAGTTTCTACACTTGTCTGTAAGTGTGTTAACAAACGAGCCCAGACATTGGGTCATTGAATTTGAGTTCTCCAGAGTATTTGATAAGAAGGTATAAGCTATTACAGGAATTTCTCAATTTCTTTCTTTACCATTGACATTGGATTTTTACATTCTTTTTATAGATCTTGCTTTGTTCAATAAATTTAGATTTTTTGCAGTGACACAAAAAGGTAAGAGCATTCATGATAGATGATAGTGGGGAAAGAAAAAGGAGTGTCTAAAATTTCTCAAAAGAAATTTTGCTTTCAGCTTTCAGGAAATTGGCTCCTTCTTTACATTGCCTCCAATAACACAGAAAAGATGAGGGAAAACAGCCCACTTGTTATTTACGTACGCAGTATTGATTTTGACTCGGACGGCAAAAACGTCACCGCCAAGTTTTATAACAAGTAAGTTAAAATTTCACAGAACAAAACACACACACACATGCACAATGATCTAACTCCCACGGAAGGGTTTGACTTTCATGTTTGCAGAAAAATCGCTGGACTTGAACAATGCACTTAGAAGGGTCTTTGAAGTTGCATCTTTGGTGTTCAGAGAATGTCAGAGACATTTTCTTAGAGGACAAAGAGTTAAAGATGAAATCATCTCAGGAAATATTAGAGGAACAGAGGGTTTGAAGAAGGAATAGTACCGTAAAACTCTGAGTTCCCTATGAAATTCTTCGCTCACAATTTTCAAAAGATGTTTCATGCTTAGGGGAACCAAGCTCCAAAGAACAGTAAGTAGAGGATTAAACACAAAACCCCTCTGCCCTGAAGAAAGTACTCTTGGCAGTTTTGAACCAATGGCTAAATTTATTAACGTGTTCATTTCCTCAAGGATTATTGACAAAATCATCAGTATATTGCAGGCATTTTGTTAAGGACTCGAATGAATAAAAGAAGAAGAAGAAACTTCTTCGCCTTCTTTCTTTCAAAATCTAGTCAGGATACAGCTAGGTGAACTGCTAATAAGAATTTGATATTCAGAAGCACTCAGTTATTTAAAGACAAAAAAGTGCATTTCAGAAATGTTGGGTAGTGCCAGGTACCTATGCACGGGAAGTAGGAAGGCAATTGCACAAGATGAGGGGTTGGGGAAAAAAAAAAAATTAGAGCTTGTTCTGAAAAATACTATATGTCAGTATCTTAGTTTTAATTCCCAGCCTCCCAGCACCCAGGGCATGAGTTTCCATTGAATCACAGACAAAAAGCATTTTCTGCTTCTTTCTGACAATGCTTCCTCTATGAACTATTGGGCAGAGAAGATATTCAAACACTCAGTTTGAAGACAGTTTGGGAGTATTTCTTGGTGTCGGTAAGAAGTGGCTCGTTCCTAAATCTAGGGGGCAGCAATGAAAGAGAGTTTTAAAAGATAATGTTTGGAAGTGTATTGGGGGTGTAGAAGAAACAAGATTTTGACTCTCAAATTTAATTCTGAGTTTCTGGGTGACCATTTATATCAATGGAGATGCAATTAACCCAAATGAAATAATTTTAGCCATTGCAGACCCCTCTCTTTCACACACACACACACACAAACAAACACACACACACCTCCCAACACAGAAACAGAGTTTGAAGGATGAAAACAAAAACCAACATTGAAAACACTAAGAACAAGGGTTCTATGACAGCGAGCAAAGGTGCTCATGGCTTGTTCAGATTGGTGAGCTTCGTAGAGACCTCCCCCAATAGAATACCTATCAGTTTTCTCTAATTGTTTTAAGATCACCAGATTATCTTCTTTGTCATTTCTACAATGTATGCTGCCTTCTGTTTTTAACTGGCTTTCCACGTGGTTGGTTACATCTGTTTTAAATCAACTTTATTAAGTTACCAAAAAAAAAAAAAAACCCAGTTGCTGTTGAGTCCATTCCAACTCATCGTGACCCCCTGGGATGGAGTAGAACTGCCCCATGGGGTTCCAAGGCTGTAAATCTTATGGAAGCAAACTGCCATATCCTTCTCCTGCGGAGTGACTGGTGGATTTCAATAGCCAACTTTTTGGTTAGCAGCCACCGGCTTTAACCACTGCATTCAAACCAAAAAAACCAAAGCTGTTGCCATTGACTCGATTTCGACTCATAGCGACCTTATAGGATAGAGTAGAACTGCCCCATAGAGTTTCTAAGGAGCGGCTGGCAGATTCGAACTGCCGACTTTTTGGTTAGCAGCCATAGCACTTAACCACTACGCCACCAGAGTTTCCACCACTGCATCACCAGGGTATAATTTCTGTATAAAATACGCCCTTTTGAGGGACATAGTTCAGCTTTGACAAATGTCTACACCTGTGTAATCAACATCATATTCAATATATATATATAACATTCTCTTCAGCCCAGAAAGCAATTTGGTTCCTTTTCCTTTAAATGCCTATTCATCTCGTTATGATTGATCACCGCTGTGCTTTTTCTCACCTGTTCTACAATTTTCACAAAATGCAACTACACGGAATATTGTCCTTTAGACTGGCTGCTTTCATTCAACATCATGTTTCCTAAATTTATCCACATGGCTGCACATATCAGCAGATGTGTTTTATCATTGCCAAGTAGTGTTGCATTGTTTAGATACATCACAATGTATACACTCTCCCCCTTAGTAGACTATTGAGTTGTTTCTGTGTTGTGGTTACTGCGAAAAACTTCACTGGGAATCTTTCTGTTGTAGCGTTCGTGTTGACATAGATTTTCACGTCTCTTGGAAGACACCTAGGTGTGGGATTACTGTGTCATAGTACAACGGCATAACCAAAACCAATCCCACTGCCGTCAAGTCGATTTCGACTCATAGCAACCCTATAGGACAGAGTAGAACTGCCCTGCCCCATAGAGTTTCCATGGAGCGCCTGTGGATTCGAACTGCCGATCCTTTGGTTAGCAGCCGTAGCACTTAAGCACTAGGCCACCAGGGTTTCCATACCTGACTACAAAAGAAGAGTCCGTAGTTCTCCAAGTGGCTGTGCCATTTCACATTGTCACCAACTACGGATGAGAGATCAGGTGCTCCCAATTCCATTTAACACTTGGTATCCTCCTCGTTTGTAATTTTACACATTCTAGGGCAAGTCGTGTCTCACAGAGGTTTTAATTTGCCTTTCCATAAGGTACTTAATCTCATCTTGCCGTTCTTTTGCAAAGTATCTGTTCAAATAATTTGCCCATTTTTGGTTGAGTTGTTTGCTTTTCATTACTTTTGTTGCATGCGTTCTTCGTATATCCTGAATACTCATTTTCTCTGACACACTCAACTACCAGCAGAAGGATTGGCAGTTTGAACCCACCCAGAGATACCTTGGAAGACAGACCTGGTGATTTGCTTCTGGAAGGTCGCAGCCTGGAAAACCCTATGGAGCACAGTTCTCCTCTGTACACGTGGCCTCACCATGATTCAGAATTGACTCAGTGTCAACTGACAGCAATAATACATATATAAAATTTTCAGATACACATAGGCATATGAATATGCCTACGTGTAATGCATGTAAAGAAACAAGTTAAATCCTGGTTAGATACTGAATGGCTTCATTGTATTTATCAATTCCTTGGAAATGTTTGGTTTTCCAGATACAATGGACAATGCCTACCCGTTACTTCTACTGGTGTGAGAACACAAGGAAACTTTTTCAGTGCTGATTGTAAGTACCAATGGTTTTCTGGAAAATGTATATTAGGGTTGACTTAATTGTTTCCACTTCTTACAGAAACCCCATAGACCTGAATTCTAGTCCTACTAAGCATTAGGAGCTAAACCGGGCAAACTCCTCTAAATTTTCCAAGCACTTAATTGTGTTATGTGCAAGGAGATAAATCATATTACTTCTATGAGTTCTTCCAACTTTGAATATGGTTCACTGAGAGACTAAAAATATATGCTTAGAATGTTTATTTCATGCTGTGCTCGGGCAGAGGAAAATGTTCTGAGCTAACGAAACAGTAACTTCAAGTATTAAAGGCTAATGGGTCTAGCTTGAGTATAGATATCAAGGTCATTCCATCTTGAATGGAGTAAACTTTTAAAAATAGCCCTAACTCAATTAATCAGTTTAAGATACGATTGGATTAACTTAATGTTCAAGGAAATCATATGAATATCAAGCACCAAGAACATTTTTTCATATCCGAGCTGCTCTTACAAGTAGTGTGGCTGTTGGTTCAGATTTCTAGCTCTAGTTTTTTTTGTTGTTTTTAATGGTCCTCGAGAATATTCTGAATTTTAAATGGCTCAGTGTCTAAATATTTGATTAAAATTTAAATGTCTTAAGTGCATGGCATAATAGCACAATGAAAATACGATGAACATACCAAATATGTTTGGCACACAGGTGGACACAACCTAGCATACATTTACTATATAATACCAACATGGGTAATAATTTAATATAATACTAACATAGCAGGCATCCAAAAAATATTAGTAATTTTCTTTCTTGTAGAATATGTGGGACATTCTCTGTGTAGAAAATGTGGTATATAGTAAAAAGGTAGTACCCCGACACTGACCAAAAATTTTATAATCCAGTTCATCTCACTGAACTAAAATGGCATAACACACTTTTGAGTTCAATCGCTAATATTACAGTCGCTTTTAAAAAGAAGTTACATCATGAATAGTTAAGACAGACATTCCCTAAAACAAAAAAAAACAAAAACCCATTGCTGTCTAGTCAATCCCCACTTATAGCCACCCTATAGGACAGAGTACCAACTGCCCCAAGAGGTTTCCAAGTCTCTAAATCTTTACGGAAGCAGGCTGCCACATTATTCTCCTGTGGAGCGGCTGCAGGGTTTGAATTGCCGACCTTTTGACTAGTAGCCCAGCGCTTAACCACTGTGCCACCAGGGCTCTTGTAGAGATGCACATACACACACACACACACACACACACACACACACACACAAAATTACATATATAACCTATTGTTATCAAGTCAGAACTGACTCATAGGGACCCTATAGGACAGAGTAGAACTGCCCCATAGGGTTTCCAAGGAGCAGCTGGTGGATTCCAACAGCCGACCTTTTAGTTACCAGTCCAGCATTTAACCACTGCACCACCAGGGCTCCTGAGCTCCTATAAAATACCAAAAACCAAACCCAGTGCTGTCGAGTCGATTCTGACTCATAACAACCCTATAGCCTGAGCTCCTATCTGTACGCTTATTTGATTTTCTTTTTCCTCTCACAGATGCAGGTGTAAATCACTTCCAAATTGTTTATGTAACAGGAAACGCTTTCATAGTAAAGAACACAAATGTGGATGAAGACGGTGTAGTCAGCAAATTCATTGCACTCTTGGGTAGGTAATCCGTCATGTTGAACAATAGCAGTGATTCTATTCACAACGTTGTCATGGAGTGACATCACGTGTTATTAAGTCCACAAGGATTCCAGTTCCACTTGCCATCCAGTCGATTCCAACTCATGGCGACCCCACCTGTGTATCAGAGTAGAATTGTGCTCCACAGGGTTTGCAGGGGCTGGTATTTCCACAGTAGATCACCAGGCCTTTCTTCCAAGGCATCTCTGGGTGGACTCAAACCTCCAACCTTCCACTTAGCAGACAAGTATATTAACCATTTGCATCCCCCTAAGTTTCCAAAGCTAAACCAGTTGCTCTTGAGCCCATTCTGTCTCCTGGTGCCCCCACGTGTGTCAGAGTAGAACTGTGCCCCGTAGGGTTTTCAAGGCTGTGTGACCTTTCCAAAGCAGATTGCCAAGACTTTCTTCCCAGGCACCTCGGGGTGGGTTCAAGTCACCCACCTTTCAGTTAGTAGTTGCTTGCTTAACTGTTTTTGCCACCAAGGGACTCCTTCTTAAGGACAAGGACTTTGCGTTTACTGAGTCAAAACCAAAACCAAACCCACTGCCTTCAGCACCCCTGAGATGTAGTCTAGAAAGAAAGATGAAAAAAATAGCTGCTGGTCACCATAGTAGTCATCAGAAGAAGACTCTAAAAAATACTCCCATTTATTGCAATTAAAAATTAAAATATTATTGGAAATAAACTCGGACTAGATCGAATGGTGTCAAGAAATGTCTATATTCAGGTCAACCCCATTTTCATGACAGTTGGAAAATCAATTCCAGGCTTGGAACTGAAACTTTCACATGAAACCTTTGTAAGGTTTTATCCTTCAAATGCATTGTTCTCATCCCACTAAAAAACCCACTGTCATCGAGTCAATTCTGACTCACAGCGACCCTATAGGACAGAGTAGAACTTTCCTATATGGTTTTCAAGGCCATTGATCTTTATGGGAGCGGATGGCAACATCTTTCTCCTGAAGAGAAGCTGGTGGGTTCAAACCGCCAAGCTTTTTGGTTAGCAGCTGAATGATAAACCACTGTGCCACCAGGGCTCCTTTTTGTTTTCATACCGAAAAAGAAACTCATTACTGTTGAGCAGATTCCAACACATAGCGACCCTATTGCAGAGTAGAGCTGCCCCATAGTGTTTCCAAGGAGCTGCTGTTGGATTCGAACTGCTGACCTTTTGGTTAGCAGTGAAACAGTTAACCACTACGCCACCAGGGCTCCTTATTGTTCTCACACAACTTGGCAATTCCCACCCCCAAATAACCACACAGAGCCTTTGAGAGGTGTGCTTTAGTCTTTGTGATATAAAATGCGTATTTGAAAGAGGTATAAGGAGACCTGGTGGTGCAATGTTTAAGCACCCAGCTGCTAACCGAAAGGTAGGTGGTTCAAACCCAGCAAGTGCCTCCGCAGGAAGAAAGACCTGATGACCTGCTCCCGTAAAGACTTACAGCCTTGGAAACTCTATGGGGCAGCTCTACTGTGTCCTATAGGGTGGCTATGAGTCAGAATCAACTGGACAGCACGCAACAACAACATCATGAATGTTTGTCATACCGTGGTGGCTTGAGTGTTGCTATGATGCTGGAAGCTATGCCACCGCTATTTCAAATAGCATCGGGGTCACCCATGGTGGACAGGTTTCAGCAGAGCTTCTAGACTACAAAAGACTAGCAAGAAAGGCCTGGTGATCTGCTTCTGAAAAGCAGCCCCTGAAATCTCTGTGGATCACAACAGAACAGTGGTTGATATAGACACGGAAGATGACCCCCCTACGTTGGAAAGCAGGAGCCCTGGTGGTGCAATGGATAAGCGCTCACCTATCAGGTGAATTGATATATCTGAGATGGTAAATGTGAACTAGTTACTAGTACTAGTTGCTGTCGAGTTGACTCCAACTCATGGCGCCCCCATGTGCACCAGAGTAGAACTGTGCTCCATGGGATTTTCAATGGCTGGCTTTTCAGAAGTAGATCTCCAGGCCTTTCTTCCCAGGTGCCTACGACTGGACTTGAACCACCAAGCTTTTGTTTAGCAGCTGAGCAGGTTAATCATTTGTATCACCCATGGACTTCATGGAAACTAGTTAGAGTGTGTTAACTTGCACCTAGTGAAAGCTTGATATTCATACTCTGTGAACTTGTATATTCACGATTTCTTACGTATTGTAACGTGCAACCCTCTGCCTTATAATGTTGATATTCAGGGAGAACGAACACTGTAAGTGATCTAGTCTTTGAGGAGTTCAAGGAATGGACTAGAAAAGAGGGGATTCCAGAAGAAAACATTGTAAATGTCTTCAGTAAAGGTAACTGGACCACACTTTTTCATATCTATGCAGCTCACCTGACATGTAAGTAGATTATCAGGAGACCCATGGATCCATTTCAAATTCCCTTCTCCGTAAAGTACCTGTTACGAAATCTGTTATTTGAAAATAATCCTTAGAGATATTGGGATTTGGTGTTGATCGGCTGCCCTGTTTTCTTTTTCCTTCTTTTTCACAGATGACTGTCCTGTTACCTTCTCAAATTAAGCCACTGGAAGGAGTTATTTCAAGGTATCCTGTATTTTGTTGGTAAGAGCTACCAGTTTTCAGTGTTGCTGTATCAAACATTTTGTGATTTAACATATGCTGTATTTTTTTTTTAAGTAACTTTGTTTTTCTTCCCCAAAATTTGGAGGCCTGGTGGTGTACTGGTTAACAGCTCATCTGCTAACCAAAAGGTTGGCAGCTCAAATCCACCAGCACTCCTTGGAAACCCCATGGGGGCAGTTCTACTCTGTTCTATAGGATCAATGAGTCGGAATCGACTCGACTGCAGTGGGTGTTTTTTGGTTCCTGAGGTCAGGAGCCCTGGTGGTGGTTAAGCCCTCAGCTGCTAACTTTAAGGTCGAACCCACCAGCTGCTCCACAAGAAAAAGGTGTGTCAGTCTACTTCCATAAAGATTATGGCCTTGGAAACCCTATGGGGCAGTTCTACTCTGTCCTACTGAGTTGCTGTGAGTCGAAATCAAGTTGACATCAACAGGTTTTGGTTTTTTGTTTTGTACTTTAGAGGAAGGCTTACAGAACAAATTAATTTTTTATTAAACAATACATATTGTTTTGAGACATTGGTTGCCAACCCCACAACATATCAGCACTCTCCCCTTCTCGACCTTGGGTTCCCCATTACCAGCTTTCCTGTCCCCTCCTGCCTTTTAGTCCTTGCCCCTGGGCTGGTGTGCCCATTTAGTCTCATTTTGATTTATGGGCCTGTTTAATCTTTGGCTGAAGGCTAAGCCCCAGGAGTGACTTCAGTATGGAGTTAAAAGGGTGTCCAGGGGTCATACTCTTGGGATTTCTCCAGTCTCTGTCAGCTCAGTAAATCTGCACTTTTCTTAAGAGTTAGAATTTTGTTCTACATTTTTCTTCAGTCCTCTCTTGGACCTTCTATTGTGATTCTTGTCAGAGCAGTCAGATTTTTTTTCTTTCTTTTTTTTTTAAGTAAAAAAAATTTTTTTTGTTCCCCAGAATTATGCTGCCAGAAAAATTTTTCCTCTGGCATGTTAAAACAAAACAAAACAAAAACCTATTGCCATAGAATCTATTTCAACTCATTAGCTTTTGTTCAAGTGCAACTCGATTTGGGTGATTCATGCTGAAGTCTTTTGGCGATGAAGTACCAACACTTAAGAATCACGCAGATGCAAGCCAGGTAGGGGAAATCCATCAACAGAAACCCTAGGGAGCACAGTTCCACTCTGAAATACACGATGAGTGGGATTGACTTGAAGGCAACTGTTCTCTTCAATAAGCTGCCAGTGGTTGAAGTCAAAAAGAGCAAAATAACAAAGCGTAGCAAAGGCTTTCTTCCATAATATTTTTAAAGAACCCAACCTCATAAAGAATTTCTCCATACTCTAGGAAGTTCAGGCTTAAGAGCAATGGTTTCTCACATAGTTTGTGATTTTAGATAATCATGACAACCTCAGGTGTGGTCTTCCAATCACACCAACTTACACACACATTGTATTTCTTTTTCCCTTGCTAAAGAGGTTTCAATAGGAGCCCCTGGGTGGTACAAACACTTAAGTGCTAGATGATTAGCTCAAATTTTGGTGGCTCCAACCCACCTAGAGCTGCCTTGGAAGAAAGGCCGAGCAATCTGCTCCCCAAAGGTCACTACCTTGGAAACCCAATGGAGCCAGTTCCACTCTACACGGACGAGGTCTCCAAGAGTCGGAATCGTCTTCACAGCAACTAACAATCACAAGATGGTTTCGTTAAGCTTGGGAGTTTTTGTGTTTTTTTTTAAATAATTTTTATTGTGCTTTAAGTGAAAGTTTATAAATCAAGTCAGTCTCTCACATATAAACTAATGTACACCTTACTGCATACTCCCACTTACTCCCCCGCAATGAGTCAGTCTGCTCCCTCCTTCCGGTCTCTCCTTTCATGAACATTTTGACAGTTTCTAACCCCCTCTACCCTCCCATCTCCCCTCCAGACAGGAGATGCTAGTATAGTCTCAAGTGTCCACCTGATGCAAGTAGCTCACTCTTCATCAGCATCTCTCTCCAACCCATTGTCCACTCCAATCCGTGTCTGATGAGTTGGCTTCAGGAATGGTTTCTGTCCTGGGCCAACAGAACGTTTGGGGACCATAACGGCTGGGATTCTTCTAGTCTTAGTCAGACCATTAAGTCTGGTCTTTTTATGAGAATTTGGGGTCTGCATCCCACTGTTCTCCTGCTCCCTCAGGGGTTCTCTGTTGTGTTCCCTGTCAGGGCAATCATCAGTTGTGGCCGGGCACCGTCTAGTTCTTCTGGTCTCAGGATGATGTACTCTCTAGTTCATGTGGCCCTTTCTGTCTCTTGGGCTCATAATTACCTTGTGACCTTGGTGTTCTTCATTCTCCTTTGATCCAGGTGCGTTGAGATTCATTGATGCAGCTCAGATGGCTGCTTGTTAGCGTTAAGACAAGCATGGGAGTTTTTTAAACTTCCTGAAGGGAGATACCCTCAGCGAACAACATTGATATGGGCTGAAGCCTGTCCATTTTTTTTAATTTTTATTTTTGTTGGGAACACCTGGAAAGAAAAAATAAAAACAAAAACGCCAACCCCCAGGGTGAATATAAGGTCTTGAAACCACACATCCTCTTATTAGAGGAGCCAAGACTAACTCAATCATAAAATCAGTTGGCATCGAGTTGACTTCAACTCGTGGAGGCACCGTGTGTGTGTGAGTAGAACCGTGCTCCACAGGGTTTTCAATGGCTGATTTTTTAGAAGTAGATTGCCAGGCCTGTCTTCCTAGGTGTCTTTTGGTGGACTTGACTCTCCAGTCTTTTGTACCCCTCAGGGATTCCAACTCAGTCATGTTGTTTATCGTTGTTAGGTGTCATGGAGTTGATTCTGACTTATAGTGACCCCACGTACAACAGAATGACCTTCTAAATTGTGTTTACAAGTCTTATAGCCAAGAACAAGCAATCTGAAATTGTGAAACTCTTGGTCCCACCATATCAGTAGCCTTGGAAACATTACAAATAGACTCTCCCCTATTATAGAGACAGAATCCATTAAGTTCCACATGAGAACACGTCCACTACTCAATCCTTGAAACCATATTACCTATGAGGCGTATAGGATCAACTCAACTACCTATAGCATCATCAATTCAACTTAATGTTTTGTCCTGGTTTTTCTCACCTACAGAGTATACGGCATTGAGAATCAAGCACGTCCTCTTCACCATGGAACCAGCATCACCAATATGAAAAATTATTCTTTGTTCCCATATAGCTTATCTTTCTCTCCCACCAGATGGGTTCCCTTCCCCATGGCATCTTCCTCAGTCACCACTCATATCTTGTTTGGTGTCACTGGATCTCTAAATGTTTAAATAAATTGATTTATCATATGTGCTGTCCATGTGTCTCTGTGCAGAAAAAGGGTTAATTCTGTGAGCCAATAGATATCCACTTTAAATAAAGCTATCGCAGAAGGTATATCTATCATGGAATGGATGGCCTCTTGGGGACAATATTGGTTAGGGCTGGATAGAGAATCCTTAGAAGTGGACAGGTGAGAAGAGATAAAGTGTCTAAACCATCATGGGGGAGGGGCATTTTTACTGAAGGGGTATAAGGCAGTAGTATGGATTGAGTTGTGCCCCCCCTAAAATATATATCCACCTGGCTAGGCCATGATTCCCAGTACTGTATGGTTATCCACCATTTTTTTAAAAAAAAATTTTCTCATTCAGAATTGATACACTTATTGTTTTGTGACATTGGTTGAAATCCCCACGTTGTGACAGCTCACTCCACCATTCCCTTTCCATCCCAGGTTCCCTGTTGTTACCAAAGCAGGGAAAGTGGGTCCTTGGCCAGCACACTCAGGCTTGTTAATACTTTAGACACCGGCCTTTGAGAAAGAGAAAGTAACTTCATTGCAGCTCCAAGAGCAAGGACTTAAGAGGAAGTCCCTCAGATCCGACTCCCCGAGCTATGGGGAAGCAGGTCTTCTATGTGATTTGGGCAGTAAGATGATGGCCGAGCTGGCATACTGGGGAAGGAAAATTTTAGAATGCAGCCAAGAGGTGATGTGGTCCTTGTTGGACTTCTTGATTTGGAATAGGGTCTGAGTGATGATTTTCCTTCTGATTTGCTCCATCTCTGGCTGCATCTTCTGTTGAGATCAATTAGCAATCACAGCTGGCCCTTCTGCATATGCCAGGTGATACAAATCTGGCTTGGGCTCCTTTAACAGCTAGTGGAAATTTACTGGCATTCCTAGGGGCGGGTTACACTGATTTATTCCCAAATAATTTTTTATTATAAATGGTATATACATATTTTTTTTTCTGATTTCCTTTTTGTTGTTCTCTTTATTGGTGTATAAGAACCCAACTGATTTTTGTATGTTTATCTTGTATCCTGTAAGTCTGCTGAATCTTTCTATTAGTTCCAGTAGTTTTCTCACGGGGTCTTTTGGATTTTGTATGTACAGTATCATATCATCCACAAATAGGGACAGTTTTACTTCTTTATTACCAGTTTGGATGCCCTTTATTTCTGTTTCTTGCCTTATTGAGCTAGCTGGGACTTCCAGCACAATGTTAAATAGGAGTGGTGATAAAGGGCACCTTTGTCTTATTCCTGTTCTCAAGGGGAATGTTTTCAGCCTCTCTCCATTAAGAATGATGTCGGCCATTGGTTTTGCATAAAAACCAAAAAAAAAAACCCAAACCCAATGCCATCGAGTGGATGCCGACTCATAGCGACCCTATTGAACGGAGTAGAACTGCCCCATAGAGTTTCCACGGAGCACCTGGCGGATTTGAACTGCTGACCCTTTGGGTTAAAGTCCGTAGCACTTAACCACCATGCCACCAGGGTTTACACAGATGCCCTTCATTATGTTGAGGAATTTCCCATGTATTCCTATTTTATTGAGAGTTTTTCTTTTTTTTTTTTTTTAAATCAGGAACGGGTGCTGGGCTTTGTCAAATGCCTTTTCTGTGTCAGTTGAGATGAGCATCTTTTATTTATGTGCTGGGTTATGTAGATTGTTATCTAACGTTGAACCATCCTTGCATACCTGGTATGAATCCTACTTGGTTGTGGTGTATCATTTTATGATTTTTTTTAAATGATGCTGAATTCCATCAGCTAGAATTTTATTGAGAATTTTTGCATCTATATTCATGAGAGCTATTGGTCTGTAATTTTCTTTTTCTTTTTTGTAGTGTCTTTGCCTGGTTTTGGTATCAGGGTTATGCTGGTTTCATAGAATGAATTTGGAAGTATCGCTTCCTTTTCTACATTCTGAAATAGTTTGAGAAGTACTGGTGCAAGCTCTTCTCTGAATGTTAGGTAAAATCCTCCAGAGAAGCCATCCAAGCCAGGGCTTTTCGTTGTTGTTGTTGTTGTTGGGAGTTTTCTTATTACCTTTTCAATCTCTTCTCTTGCTATGGGTCTGTTTAGATTTTCAACATCATTTTGTGTTAGTTCAGGTAGGTAGCGTGTTTCTAGAAATTTGTCCTTTTCCTCTAGGTTTTCAAATTTGTTGGAGCATAGTTTCTCATAATACTCTGTTAGGATCCTTTTTATTTCAGTTAGGACGGTGGTAATGTCCCCCCTTTCATTTCTTCTTTGGCTTATTTGCATCCTCTCCTGTTTTTCTTTTCTCGGTTTGGCCAGTGGTTTGTCAATTTTGTAGATCCTTTCAAAGGACCAACTTTTGGTTTTGTTGATTCTTTCTATTCTTTTTCTGTTCTCTAGTCCACTTATTTCTGCTTTGATCTTTATTATATCCTTTCTTCTAGTGTCTGTGAGCTTCTTTTGCTGTTCTCTATTTGTTCAAGTTGTGTAGCTAATGCTTTAATTTTGTCCCTTTCTTCTTTTTTGATGAGTGCATCTATTGCAAATAAATTGAACTCTGAGGACTGCCTTTGCTGTGTCCCACCACTTTTGGTAAGATGTGTTTTCATTCCTGTTTGAGTCTAGGAATTTTTTAATTCCATCTCTGATTTCTTCTATTACTCAGTGGTTTTTAAGGAGGCTGTTATTCAGTTTCTATGTAGTTGATTTTTTTTTTTCCTTGCTCTCCCTGTTGTTAATTTCTACTTTGATGGCATTGTGGTCAGAGAAGATACTTTGTATTATCTCAATGTTTTGGATTTTGTTTTTGAGGTTTGCTCTGTGGCCTAAGATGTAGCCTGTTTTGGAGAACATTCTATGTGTATTGGAAAAGACTGTGTACTTTGCAGCTGTTGGGTGGAGTGTCCTATATATGTCTATAAGATCAAGTTGGTTGATTGTGTCTTTTAGATCTTCTGTCTCTTTGTTGAGTTTCTTTCTAGATGTCCTGTCCCTTACTGAGAGTAGTATGTTGAAGTCTCCCACTGTTACTGTAGAACTGTCAGTTTCTCTTTTCAGTGCTGTTAGAGTTTGTTTTATGTATTTTGGAGCCCTGTCATTGGACGCGCAGATATTTATTACGGTTATGTTTTAACCCTGTTGGAGTAGTGGTTAAGGGCTCTGGGTGCTAACCAAAAGGGCGGCAGTTTGAATCCACCAGGCACTCCTTGTGAACCCTATGGAGGCGGTTCTATCCTGTCCTATAGGGTCTCTATGAGTCTGAATCTGCTCGATGGCAATGGGTTTTTTTTTTTCTTTGTCTTTTATGGTGGATTTTGCTGTAAAGTCTATTTTATCTGAGGTTAGTATTGCCACTTCTGCTCTTTTTTGGTAGCTGTTTGCTTGACGTATTCTTTCCGTCCTTTCATTGTTAATAAGTCTACATCTTTGTTTCTAAGATGGATTTCTTGTAGACGGTATATTGACTAAAGCATACCTCTCAAAGTCCCTGTGTGGTTATTTGGGGGTGGGAATTGCCAAGTTGTATGAGAACAATAAGGAGCCCTGGTGGAGTAGTAGTTAAGAGCTCGGCTGCTAACCAAAAAGGTCATCACTTCAAATCTGTTAGCCATACCTTGGGAGAAAGATGTGGTGGTCTGCTCCCGTAAAGATTTACAGCTTTGGAAACCCTATAGGAAAGTTCTACTCTAACCCGTAGGGTCGCTCGGAGTCAGAATTGGTTTTTTTAGTGGGATGAGTACAAGGGATTTGAAGAATAAAACATTATGAAGGTTTATTGTAAAAGCTTCAGTTTCAGGACTGGAATGGATTTTCAAACTGTCGCTAAATGAAGTTGACCCGAATATAGACATTTCTTGACACCAGTTGATCTATTCAGAGTTTATTTCAAATAATATTTCAATTGTAATAAATGGGAATATTCGTTAAAGTCTTCTTCTAATGATTGCGATGGTAACCATCAGCTATTTTTCACCTTTCTTTCTAGACTACATTTCAGAGGGGCTGACTTGATAAAGACAAAGTCCTTCTCCTTAAGAAGAAGTCCCTCAGTGGCATAAACAGTTAAGCAACTGACTACTAACTGAAAGGTTGGTGATTTGAACCCACCCCAAGTGCCTGAGAAGAAAGTCCTGGCAATCTGTTTCAGAAAGGTCACACAGCCTTGAAAATCTTATGGGGCACAGTTCTACTCTGACGCACATGGGGGTGCCATGAGACAGGGTAGACTCGACAGCAACTGGTTTAGCTCTGGAAACTTAGGGTGGTGCACTTGGTTGCTAACTGAAAGGTTGGAGGTTCGAGTCCACCCAGAGACACCTCGGAAGAAAGGCCTGGTGATCTATTCTGGAAATACCAGCCACTGCAAACTGTGTGGAGCACAGTTCTACTCTAACACACAGGCGGGGTCGCCAGGTGTTGGAATCGACTGGATGGCAAGTGGAACTGGAGTCCTCGTGGACTTAATAACACGTGATGTCACCCCATGGTGACGTTGTGAATAGAATCAGTGCTATTGTCCATGGTGTTTCACCTTTTCAGGTGAGAATGGAATACCTACCCAAAAGTCCAGTGAATTTGCTGGCTATGCCGTCTGCATCCACATTCACACCTTTTCCTGTGAGAGCATCTTCCGTTACATGAACAATTTGAAGGTGATTTACACCTTATTTGTGAGGAAAAAAAAATTAAATAAACATGTGTATAGGAGCCCAGAAGCTCTGGTGGCACAGTGCTTAAGAACTCGGCTGCTAACTAAAAGGTTGGCAGTTCGATTCCACCAGCTGCTTCTTTGAAACCCTATGGAGGCAGTTCTACTCTCTCCTCTAGGGTCCCTATGAGTCAGAACTGACACAACAGTAACAGGTTTGGTTTTGATTTTTTAATAGATGCCTTTGTGGTTTGACTGCTAATTGAAAGTTTGGTGATTTGAACCCACCCAGGGCTCTGCTGGAGAAAGACCTGGCCATCTGCTCCCATAAAGATAACAATCAAGGAGGCGGGGCCAAGATGGCGGACTAGGTAGATGATACCTCGGATCCCTCTTGCAACAAAGACTCGGAAAAACAAGTGAATCGATCGCATACATAACAATCTACGAACCTGAACAACAAACACAGATTTAGAGACAGAAAACGAACAAATACAGGGAAGCAGTGACTGTTTTCGGAGCCTGGAGCCAGCGTTCCAGTCAGGTAACCTTGGCGTCGGGCTTAGGTCTGGGCCCAGGGGAGCTGAACTCAAAAATCTTGTGAGGGCGTAAAGAAGGGGCGCAGACCTACCCCCCTGAACTGACCCCGGGAGGGGGCCTAGCCAGTCCGCGCGAGCGGCGTGGTGACGCAGCTGGTGGGAAAAGTCCCCAGGAGGCAGTGACTGGTTTTGGAGCTGGGAGTGCAGCGTCCCAGCCGGGGAACCTTGGCGCCGGGCTTTTGGCTGGGCGCTGTCACGGCTCAAGCACGGGGCGCAGCCCTACTCCCCAGAACTAATCCTGGGAGGGGGCCCAGCCATCTGCGAGGGCAGCGAGACGACACGGCTGGCGGGAGGAGAAGTCCACGGGAGGCAGTGACTAATTTTGGAGCCGGGAGTGCAGCGTCCCAGCAGGGGAACCTTGACGCTGGGCTTTGGACTAGCAGCTGAGGATCTGACCGCGGCTTCAGTGGGCCAGACCCCCGGGGGCAATCTCCACACAGCCAGCACACATACGCGACACGCCCCTCGGGAATCTCAGATAAAATAGTCATTCCAAGCAAGACAAGCAACTTTGGCTATATTCCAAGGTGCTACTCTCCTATCTCTCTGAACCCTCCCCCACCCTTCCCAGGCGGCTTCATTAACATTGGAATTTCCTGAGCCAGAGGGAGAACGGCTCCGGCTCCGCGGCAGCTTTGCTTCCCCCCCCCTTTTCCTTTTTGGTCTTTTCCTAACCCATTCTTCCGGCCTGAGAGAAGAAACCACAAAAAACCCAGGGACCAAAAATCCATCCCTAATTGGACTAAAAACACAGAACCAGCTACAGCCAAGCATATGTGATCCAAATCTCGGACTTTCATCCTTACAGGGAACAAGGTGGTGGTTATAATACAAAGGCAGTTCTGATAGGGATCTGACTGCATTTTTTTTTTTAGTGGATTTTCTGGAAAAACAAGTTTCCCAGATCTGAAATCTGCGCTTATTCAACAGAGCCCTAACTGACCCACAACAGGGAGCTGAGGGCTGAAGCTCCCCCCAGACCACCTAGCCTCTTGCTTTAGGGCTCTAAGGAGGGTGACACCTACCAATCAGTAGAGGCACTTGCATTGGGGGCCTAAGGTACAGTGGCAGTGCCCTCCCACCAAGCTGCTATAGGAATAGAGACACACCTACCTCACTGACACTTGGGGGAAGCCTGTTAGCATCCTGCCCCCCCGGAGGGTGAACCCGAGCTGCTAATAGAATCTGGTGCACACAACTATCACCACTGCTTCTCGAGGTGGATAGGTGTTAGGATGCAGCACACACTTGATGACCCAAAATCAGATTCTACTCAAGAATAGTGAATAGACTCAGGCATATATATCTGGCAACAGCCCAAACCAGCTGGTAATAGGTCATAAGTAAGTCAAGGGCTACAACAAACAAGACAGCACAATCTAGTAGCCCATCAACGTAAATGGAAAGAAAACAAAACAGATAAGACTCAGTGAGCAATTATAGAATAAACCACTACTATATCTTTTTTTAATATATCTTAGTGATGGCTTGGAGACAGCAGTCCATAACAAACCACATAAAGAAGCAGACCCTGACAACTTCTACAACCCCCCAAACCAAAGAATCAAAATCTTTCCCAAATGAAGATACAATCCTGGAATTATCAGATACAGAATATAAAAAACTAATTTACAGAATGCTTCAAGACATCAGAAACGAAATAAGGCAAACTGCAGAAAAAGCCAAGGAACACACTACTAAAACAGTTGAAGAACTCAAAAAGATTATTCAAGAACATAGTGGAAAAATTAATAAGTTGCAAGAATCCATAGAGAGACAGCATGTAGAAATCCAAAAGATTAACAATAAAATTACAGAATTAGACAACGCAATAGGAAGTCAGAGGAGCAGACTCGAGCAATTAGAATGCAGACTGGGACATCTGGAGGACCAGGGAATTAAAACCAACATAGCTGAAAAACAATCAGATAAAAGAATTTAAAAAAATGAAGAAACCCTAAGAATCATGTGGGACTCTATCAAGAAGGATAACTTGCGTGAGATTGGAGTCCCAGAATAGGGAGGGAGGACAGAAAACACAGAGAAAATAGTTGAAGATCTACCGCCAGAAAACTTCCCTGACATTATGAAAGACGAAAGGATATCTATCCAAGATGCTCATCGAACCCCATTTAAGATTGATCCAAAAAGAAAAACACCAAGACATATTATCATCAAACCTGCCAAAACCAAAGATAAAGAGAAAATTTTAAAAGCAGCCAGGGAGAAAAGAAAGGTCTCCTTCAAGGGAGAATCAATAAGAATAAGTTCAAACTACCTAGCAGAAACCATGCAAGCAAGAAGGCAATGGGATGACATATACAGAGCACTGAAGGAGAAAAACTGCCAACCAAGGATCATATATCCAGCAAAACTCTCTTTCGAATATGAAGGTGAAATTAAGATATTTACAGATAAACACAAGTTTAGAGAATTTGCAAAAACCAAACCAAAGCTACAAGAAATACTAAAGGATATTGTTTGGTCAGAAAACCAATAATATCAGATATCAGCACAACACAACGTCACAAAACAGAACATCCTGATCTCAACTCAAATAGGGAAATCACAAAAACAAATTAAGATTAATTAAAAAAAAAATGCTCATAACAGGGAATCATTGAAGTCAATATGTAAAAGGTCACAATAATCAAAAAGAGGGACTAAATACAGGAGGCATAGAACTGCCATATGGAGAGGGATACAAGGCGACATAGAACAATACAAGTTAGGTTTTTACTTAGAAAAATAGGGGTAAATATTAAGGTAACCACAAAGAGGTATAACAACTCCATAACTCAAGACAAAAGCCAAGAAAAACGTAACGACTCAACAAACATAAAGTCAAACACTACAAAAATGAGGATCTCACAATTTACTAAGAAAAACGTCTCAGCACAAAAAAGAAAGTGGAAAAATGAAATTGTCAACAACACACATGAAAAGGCATCAAAATGACAACACTAAACACTTATCTATCTATAATTACGCTGAATGTAAATGGACTAAATGCACCAATAAAGAGACAGAGAGTCTCAGACTGGATAAAGAAACACGATCCGTCTATACGCTGCCTACAAGAGACACACCTTAGACTTAGAGACACAAACACACTGAAATTCAAAGGATAGAAAAAAATATATCAAGCAAACAGTAAGCAAAAAAGAAGAGGAGTAGCAATATTAATTTCTCACAAAATAGACTTTAGACTTAAATCCACCACAAAGGACAAAGAAGGACACTACATAATGATAAAAGGGACAATTGATCAGGAAAACATAACCATATTAAATAGTTATGCACCCAATGACAGGGCTGCAAGATACATGAATCAAATTTTAACAGAATTGAAAAGTGAGATAGACACCTCCACAATTATAGCAGGAGACTTCAACACACCACTTTCGGAGAAGGACAGGACATCCAGTAAGAAGCTCACTAGAGACACGGAAGACCTAATTACAACAATCAACCAACTTGACCTCATTGACTTATACAGAACTCTCCACCCAACTGCTACAAAGTAAACTTTTTTTTCTAGCGCACATGGAACATTCTCTAGAATAGACCACATATTAGGTCATAAAACAAATCTTTCCAGAATCCAAAACATCGAAATATTACAAAGCATCTTCTCAGACCACAAGGCAATAAAACTAGAAATCAATAACAGAAAAACCAGGGAAAAGAAATCAAATACTTGGAAACTGAACAATACCCTCCTGAAAGAAGACTGGGTTATAGAAGACATCAAGGAGGGAATAAAGAAACTCATAGAATGCAACGAGAATGAAAATATTTCCTATCAAAACCTCTGGGACACAGCAAAAGCAGTGCTCAGAGGCCAATTTATATCGATAAATGCACACATACAAAAAGAAGAAAGAGCCAAAAGCAGAGAACTGTCCCTACAACTTGAAAAAATAGAAACTGAGCAAGAAAGGAACCCATCAGGCACCAGAAGAAAACAAATAATAAAAATTAGAGCTGAACTAAATGAATTAGAGAACAGAAAAACAATTGAAAGAATTAACAAAGCCAAAAGCTGGTTCTTTGAAAAAATTAACAAAATTGATAAACGATTGGCCAGACTGACTAAAGAAACACAGGAAAGGAAACAAATAACCCGAACAAGAAACGAGATGGGCTGCATCACAACAGACCCAACTGAAATTAAAAGAATCATATCAGATTATTACAAAAAATTGTACTCTAACAAATTTGCAAACCTAGAAGAAATGGATGAATTCCTGGAAAAACACTACCTACCTAAACTAACACATTCAGAAGTAGAACAACTTAATAGACCCATAACAGAAAAAGATTGAAACGGTAATCAAAAAACTCCGAACAAAAAAAAAAGCCCTGGCCCGGACGGCTTCACTGCAGAGTTCTACCAAACCTTCAGAGAAGAGTTAACACCACTATTACTAAAGGTATTTGAAAGCATAGAAAATGACGGAATACTACCCAACTCATTCTATGAAGCCACCATCTCCCTGATACCAAAACCAGGTAAAGACATTACAAAAAAAGAAAATTACAGACCTATATCCCTCATGAACATAGATGCAAAAATCCTCAACAAAATTCTAGCCAATAGAATTCAACAACATATCTAAAAAATAATTCACCACGATTAAGCGGGACTTATACCAGGTATGCAAGGCTGGTTTAATATTAGAAAAAGCATTAATGGAATCCACCATATAAATAAAACAAAAGACAAAAACCACATGATCTTATCAATTGATGCAGAAAAGGCATTTGACAAAGTCCAACACCCATTTATGATAAAAACTCTCACCAAAATAGGAATTGAAGGAAAATTCCTCAACATAATAAAGGGCATCTATGCAAAGCCATCAGCCAACATCACTCTAAATGGAGAGAACCTGAAAGCATTTCCCTTGAGAATGGGAACCAGACAAGGATGCCCTTTATCACCGCTCTTATTCAACATTGTGCTAGAAGTCCTAGCCAGGGGAATTAGGCTAGACAAAGAAATAAAGGGCATCCGAATTGGCAAGGAGGAAGTAAAATTATCTCTATTTGCAGATGACATGATCTTATACACAGAAAACCCTAAGGAATCCTCCAGAAAACTACTGAAACTAATAGAAGAGTTTGGCAGAGTCTCAGGTTAGAAGATAAACATACAAAAATCACTTGGATTCCTCTACATCAACAAAGAGAACATCGAAGAGGAAATCACCAAATCAATACCATTCACAGTAGCCCCCAAGAAGATAAAATACTTAGGAATAAATCTTACCAAAGATGTAAAAGACCTATACAAAGAAAACTACAAAGCTCTACTACAAGAAATTCAAAAGGACATACTTAAGTGGAAAAACATACCTTGCTGATGGATAGGAAGACTTAACATAGTAAAAATGTCTATTCTACCAAAAGCCATCTATACATACAATGCATTTCAGATCCCAATTCCAATGTCACTTTTTACGGTGATAGAGAAACAAATCACCAACTTCATATGGAAGGGAAAGAAGCCTCGGATAAGCAAAGCATTACTGAAAAAGAAGAAGAAAGTGGGAGGCCTCACTCCACCTGATTTCAGAACCTATTATACAGCCACAGTAGTCAAAACAGCCTGGTACTGGTACAACAACAGGCACATAGACCAGTGGAACAGAATTGAGAACCCAGATATAAATCCATCCACATATGAGCAGCTGATATTTGACAAAGGCCCAGTGTCAGTTAATTGGGGAAAAGATAGCCTTTTTAACAAATGGTGCTGGCATAACTGGATATCCATTTGCAAAAAAATGAAACAGGACCCATACCTCACACCATGCACAAAAACTAACTCCAAGTGGATCAAAGACCTAAACATAAAGACTAAAACGATAAAGATCATGGAAGAAAAAATAGGGACAACCCTAGGAGCCCTAATACAAGGCATAAACAGAATACAAAACATTACCAAAAATGACGAAGAGAAACCAGATAACTGGGAGCTCCTAAATATCAAACACCTATGCTCATCTAAAGACTTCACCAAAAGAGTAAAAAGACCACCTACAGACTGGGAAAGAATATTCAGCTATGACATCTCAGACCAGTACCTGATCTCTAAAATCTACATGATTCTGTCAAAACTCAACCCCAAAAAGACAAACAACCCAATCAAGAAGTGGGCAAAGGAGATGAACACACACTTCACTAAAGAAGATATTCAGGTAGCTAACAGATACATGAGAAAATGCTCTCGATCATTAGCCATTAGAGAAATGCAGATTAAAACTACGATGAGATTCCATCTCACTCCAACAAGGCTGGCATTAATCCAAAAAACACAAAATAATAAATGTTGGAGAGGCTGCGGAGAGATTGGAACTCTTATACACTGCTGGTGGGAATGTAAAATGGTACAACCACTTTGGAAATCTATCTGGCGTTATCTTAAACAGTTAGAAATAAAACTACCATACAACCCAGAAATCCCACTCCTCGGAATATACCCTAGAGAAACAAGAGCCTTCACACAAACAGATATATGCACACCCATGTTTATTGCAGCTCTGTTTACAATAGCAAAAAGCTGGAAGCAACCAAGGTGTCCATCTACGGATGAATGGGTAAATAAATTGTGGTATATTCACACAATGGAATACTACGCATCGATAAAGAACAGTGACGAATCTGTGAAACATTTCATAACATGGAGGAACCTGGAAGGCATTGTGCTGAGTGAAATCAGTCGGAGGCAAAAGGACAAATATTGTATAAGACCACTATTATAAGATCTTGAGAAATAGTATAAACTGACAAGAGCACATACTTTTGTGGTTACGGGGGGGAGGGAGGGAGAGGGGAGAGGGTTTTTTTCTGATTAATTAGTCGATAAGAACTGCTTTAGGTGAAAGGAAGGACAACACTCAATACATGGAAGGTCAGCTCAATTCGACTGGACAAAAAGCAAAGAAGTTTCTGGGATAAAATGAATGCTTCAAAGGTCAGAGGAGCAAGGGCGGGGGTTTGGGGACCATGGTTTAAGGGGACTTCTAAGTCAATTGGCAAAATAATTCTATTATGAAAACATTCTGCATCCCACTTTGAAATGTGGCGTCTGGGGTCTTAAATGCTAAAAAGTGGCCATCTAAGATGCATCAATTGGTCTCAACCCACCTGGAGCAAAGGAAAATGAAGAAGACCAAGGTCACACGACAACTAAGAGCCCAAGAGACAGAAAGGGCCACATGAACCAGAGACCTACATCATCCTGAGGCCAGAAGAACTAGTTGGTGCCCAGCCACAATCGATGACTGCCCTGACAGGGAGCACAACAGAGAACCCCTGAGGGAGAAGGAGATCAGTGGGATGCAGACCTCAAATTCTCATAAAAAGACCAGACTTAATGGTGTGACTGAGACTAGAGGAATCCTGGCGGTCATGGTCCCCAAACCTTCTGTTGGCACAGGACAGGAACCACCCCAGAAGACAACTCATCAGACATGAAAGGGACTGGACAGTGGGTAGGAGAGAGATGCTGATGAAGAGTGAGCTAATTATATCAGGTGGACACTTGAGACTGTGTTGGCATCTCCTGTCTGGAGGGGGGATGGGAGGATAGAGAGAGTTGGAAGCTGACAAAATTGTCACAAAAGGAGAGACTGGAAGGGCTGACTCATTAGGGGGAGAGCAAGTGAGAGTATGGAGTAAGATGTATATAAACTTATATGTGACAGACTGACTTGATTTGTAAATGTTCACTTGAAGCTCAATAAAAGTTAATTAAAAAAAAAGATAACAATCAAGAAAACCCTATGGGGTGCTTCTACTCTGTCACCTGGGGTCCATATGAGTCATAATCGACTGGATGGCACCTAATGAAAATCACAACATGTATGTATACCCATATCTATATATCGATGTGAACTGAATTTGCTAATATTCAAAAACTCTCTACCTACGCCCTTTCTCTTTGCTTCGTTCGTTTTTATCCTCGGTTACATCTTCCAAGATCATGTACACAAGGGTGGATTACCCAATAAGCAAGGTAAGCACACGTTCAGGGCATCAACAAAACAGGGGCACAAAACAGGCAAACCAGTTACCCAAAGCAAATACCCCCAGATGCCAAACAGACATGCCCCAAGGAAAAGCGACCACTGCAGTGGGAGGGAACTGCCAGGGCAAGAAATGAAAATGATACCAAGTCCAGAGCATGAGAATGTGGCAGTTGGAAATAAAGTTCACGAAAGGCTACAAGGGTGCCCGTGTGCAAGGTTCTTTAATCTCTGAGACGCCTACCACTTCAACACCTTCACTGACCTCTGTCTCCTATGGTCCTCTCCCACGTAATGGAAACTCCTTAACTTGACAGGTCTCTCGAAAATAAAATGTTTCTTTCTAATGGGGAAGAGTTGGGGGTGTGCTGTCAAGTCTAACTCTTGCTCCCTTCAACTAACATGCAGCCGGATCCAACATGAGCAGTTGCTGGGCAAGGATGGGTTATATTAAGAGACAATAGAGGCGGGGCCAAGATGGCGGACTAGGTGGATGCTACCGCGGATCCCTCTTGCAACAAAGACTCGGAAAAACAAGGGAAACGATCACATCCATAACAATCTACAAACTCTGAACAACAAACACAGACTTAGAGACGGAGAACGAACAAATACGGGCAGACAGCGATCGTTTTCAGAACTAGGAGGCAGTGCACCAGGCAGATGACCTTCGGAACCCGATCTGGGGTAGAGCCCAGGGGGGCAGACGGCACAGACAAGGGGCCCAGCCCTACCCCCCCGAACCCATCCTGGGAGGGATTCTAGCTGGTTGGCGCAGGCGGCGTAGCGGCGCAGCCGGTGGGAGAAGCACCCGGTAGGCAGTGACTGATCTTGGAGCGGGGAAAGCAGCATCCCAGCCGGGGAGCCGTCCCGCCGGGAGTTTGGCGGGGAGCGGGCGTGGCGAGAGCGTGGGGGGGTTTCCCTAAAGCTACCCCGGGGGGGCCCAGACATTCGTGCGGGGGACGCCCACCCAGTTCGCGCGTGCGGTGCGGCGCACCGGAGGGAGAAGTCCCCGGGAGGAAGTAACTGGTCTTGGAGCGGGGAGAGCAGCGTCCCATACGGGGAGCCGTCCCGCTGGGATCTTGGCGTGCGCGGGCGGGGCGTGAACGGGGGGTCCAGTTATATTCCCCTGAATAGACCCCGGGGAGGGGCCCAGCCGTTCGTGCGGGAGATGCCCACCCAGTGCATGCGAGCGGTGCGGCGCACCGGAGGGAGAATTCCCCAGGAGGAAGTGACTGGTCTTGGAGCGGGGAGAGTAGCATCCCAGCCGGGGAGCCGTCCCGCCCGGATTTTGGAGGATGGGGGCGGAGCGTGAACACGGGGATCAGCTCTATATTCTGTGGTGCTACACTCCTAGCTCTCTGATCCCTCCCCCACCCTCCCCAGGCGGCTCCATTAACATCCAAATACCCTGAGCCAGAGGGAGAATTCAGACAGGGATCTGACTGCATTTTTTTTTAGCTGATTACCTGGAAAATCCAGTTTCCCAGTGATGGCTCGGAGACAGCAGTCCATATCAAACCACATAAAGAAACAGACCATGACAGCTTCTCCAACCCCCCAAACAAAAGAATCAAAATCTTTCCCAAATGAAGATACAATCCTGGAATTATCAGATACAGAATATAAAAAACTAATTTACAGAATGCTTAAAGATATCACAAATGAAATTAGGATAACTGCAGAAAAAGCCAAGGAACACACTGATAAAACTGTTGAAGAACTCAAAAAGATTATTCAAGAACATAGCGGAAAAATTAATAAGTTGCAAGAATCCATAGAGAGACAGCATGTAGAAATCCAAAAGATTAACAATAAAATAACAGAATTAGACAACGCAATAGGAAGTCAGAGGAGCAGACTTGAGCAATTAGAATGTAGACTGGGACTTCTGGAGGACCAGGGAATCAACACCAACATAGCTGAAAAAAAATCAGATAAAAGAATTTTAAAAAATGAAGAAACCCTAAGAATCATGTGGGACTCTATCAAGAAGGATAACTTGCGAGTGATTGGAGTCCCAGAACAGGAAGGGGGGACAGAAAACAGAGAGAAAATAGTTGAAGAACTCCTGACACAAAACTTCCCTGACATCATGAAAGACGAAAGGATATCTATCCAAGATGCTCATCGAACCCCATTTAAGATTGATCCAAAAAGAAAAACACAATTACATATTATCATCAAACTTGCCAAAACCAAAGGTAAAGAGAAAATTTTAAAAGCAGCCAGGGAGAAAAGAAAGGTTTCCTTCAAGGGAGAATCAATAAGAATAAGTTCAGACTACTCAGCAGAAACCATGCAGGCAAGAAGGGAATGGGACGATGTATACAGAGCACTGAAGGAGAAAATCTGCCAACCAAGGATCATATATCCAACAAAACTCTCTCGGAAATATGAAGGAGAAATTAAGATATTTACAGATAAACACAAGTTTAGAGAATTTGCAAAAACTAAACCAAGACTGCAATAAATGCTAAAGGAGATTGTTTGGCCTGATGACCAATAATATCAGGTACCAGCACAATACAAGGTCACAAAACAGAACGTCCTGATATCAACGCAACTCAAATAGGGAAAGCACAAAAACAAACAAATTAAGATTAATTCTAAAAAATAAATAAATAAACAAAATAATACACATAACAGGAAATCATGGAAATCAATAGATAAACGATCACAATAATCCAAAAGAGGGACTAAATATAGGAGGCATTGAACTGCCAGATGGAGAGGGATACAAGGTGATATAGAACGATACAAGTTAGGTTTTTACTTAGAAAAAGAGGGGTAAATAAAAAGGTAACCACAAAAAGGAATACCAATTCCATAACTCAAGAAAAAAGCCAAGAAAAACGTAATGACTCAACTAACATAAAGTTAAACATTATGAAAATGAGGATCTCACAATCTACTAAGAAAAACAACTCAGCACAAAAAAGTATGTGGAAAAATGAAATGGCCAACAACACACATGAAAAGGCATCCAAATGACAGCACTAAAAACTTATTTATCTATAATTACGCTGAATGTAAATGGACTAAATGCACCAATAAAGAGACAGAGAGTCATGGACTGGATAAAGAAACACGATCCATCTATATGCTGCCTACAAGAGACACACCTTAGACTTAGAGACACAAACTAAAACTCAAAGGATCGAAAAAAAATATATCAAGCAAACAGAAAGCAAAAAAGAAGAGGAGTAGCAATATTAATTTCTGACAAAATAGACTTTAGACTTAAATCCGCCACAAAAGATAAAGAACAACACTATATAATGATAAAAGGGACAATAGATCAGGAAGACATAACCGTATTAAATATTTATGCACCCAATGACAGGGCTGCAAGATACATAAATCAAATTTTAACAGAATTGAAAAGTGAGATAGACACCTCCACATTTATAGTAGGAGACTTCAACACACCACTTTCGGAGAAGGACAGGACATCCAGTAAGAAGCTCAATAGAGACACGGAAGACCTACTTACAACCATCAACCAACTTGACCTCATTGACTTATACAGAACTGTCCACCCAACTGCTGCAAAATACACTTTTTTTTCTAGTGCACATGGAACATTCTCTAGAATAGACCACATATTAGGTCATAAAACAAATCTTTGCAGAATCCAAAACATCGAAATATTACAAAGCATCTTCTCAGACCACAAGGCAAAGAAGCTAGAAATCAATAACAGAAAAACCAGGGAAAAGAAATCAAATACTTGGAAACTGAACAATACCCTCCTGAAAGAAGACTGGGTTATAGAAGACATTAAGGAGGGAATAAGGAAATTCTTAGAAAGCAACGAGAATGAAAATACTTCCTATCAAAACCTCTGGGACACAGCAAAAGCAGTGCTCAGAGGCCAATTTATATCGATAAATGCACACATACAAAAAGAAGAAAGAGCCAAAAGCAGAGAACTGTCCCTACAACTTGAACAAATAGAAAGTGAGCAACAAAACAATCCATCAGGCACCAGAAGAAAACAAATAATAAAAATTCGAGCTGAACTAAATGAATTAAAAAAAAAACTGAATTAGAGAACAGAAAAACAATTGAAAGAATTAACAAAGCCAAAAGCTGGTTCTTTGAAAAAATTAACAAAATTGATAAACCATTGGCTAGACTGACTAAAGAAATACAGGAAAGGAAACAAATAACCCGAATAAGAAACGAGAAGGACCACATCACAACAGAGCCAAATGAAATTAAAAGAATCATTTCAGATTACTACGTAAAATTGCACTCTTAACAAATTTGAAAACCTAGAAGAAATGGATAAATTCTTGGAAAAATACTACCTACCTAAACTAACACATTCAGAAGTAGAACAACTTAATAGACCCATAACAAAAAAAGAGATTGAAACGGTAATCAAAAAACTTCCAACAAAAAAAGCCCTTGCCCGGACGGCTTCACCGCAGAGTTCTACCAAACCTTCAGAGAAGACTTAACACCACTACTACTGAAGGTATTTCAAAGCATAGAAAAAGACGGAATACTACCCAACTCATTCTATGAAGCTACCATCTCCCTGATACCAAAACCAGGTAAAGACATTACAAAAAAGCAAAATTATAGACCTATATCCCTCATGAACATAGACGCAAAAATCCTCAACAAAATTCTAGCCAATAGAATCCAACAACACATCAAAAAAATAATTCACCATGATCAAGTGGGATTTATACCAGGTATGCAAGGCTGGTTTAATATCAGAAAAACCATTAATGTAATCCATCACATAAATAAAACAAAAGATAAAAACCACATGATCTTATCAATAGATGCAGAAAAGGCATTTGACAAAGTTCTATACCCATTCATGATAAAAACTCTTACCAAAATAGGAATTGAAGGAAAATTCCTCAACATAATAAAGGGCATCTATGCAAAGCCAACAGCCAATATCACTCTAAATGGAGAGAACCTGAAAGCATTTCCCTTGAGAACGGGAACCAGACAAGGATGCCCTTTATCACCGCTCTTACTCAACATCGTACTTGAAGTCCTAGCCAGGGCAATTAGGCTAGACAAAGAAATAAAGGGCATCCAGATTGGCAAGGAGGAAGTAAAGCTATCACTATTTGCAGATGACATGATCGTATACATGGAAAACCCTAAGGAATCCTCCAGAAAACTACTGAAACTAATAGAAAAGTTTGGCAGAGTCTCAGGTTATAAAATAAACATACAAAAATCACTTGGATTCCTCTACATCAACAAAAAGAACACCGAAGAGGAAATAACCAAATCAATACCATTCACAGTAGCCCCCAAGAAGATAAAATACTTAGGAATAAATCTTACCAAGGATGTAAAAGACCTATACAAAGAAAACTATAAAACTCTGCTACAAGAAATTCAAAAGGACATACTTAAGTGGAAAAACATACCCTGCTCATGGATAGGAAGACTTAACATAGTAAAAATGTCTATTCTACCAAAAGCCATCTATACATATAACGCACTTCCAACCCAAATACCAATGTCATATTTTAAGGGGATAGAGAAACAAATCACTAATTTCATATGGAAGGGAAAGAACCCCCGGATAAGCAAAACATTACTGAAAAAGAAGAAGAAAGTGGGAGGCCTCACTCTACCTGATTTCAGAAACTATTATACAGCTACAGTAGTCAAAACAGCCTGCTACTTGTACAACAATAGGCACGTAGACCAATGGAACAAAATTGAGAACCCAGATACAAATCCATCCATGTATGAGCAGCTGATATTTGACAAAGGACTAGTGTCAGTCAATTGGGGAAATGATAGTCTTTTTAACAAATGGTGCTGGCATAACTGGATATCCACTTGCAAAAGGATGAAACAGGACCCATACCTCACACCATGCACAAAAACTAACTCCAAGTGGATCAAAGACCTAAACATAAAGACTAAAACAATAAAGATCATGGAAGAAAAAATAGGATCTACCCTAGGAGCCCTAATACAGGGCATAAACAGAATACAAAACATTACCAAAAATGATGAAGAGAAACCAGATAACTGGGAGCTCCTAAAAATCAAACACCTATGCTCATCTAAAGACTTCACCAAAAGAGTAAAAAGACCACCTACAGACTGGGAAAGAATTTTCAGCTATGACATCTCAGACCAGCGCCTGATCTCTAAAATCTACATGATTCTGTCAAAACTCAACCACAAAAAGACAAACAACCCAATCAAGAAGTGGGCAAAGGATATGAACACACATTTCACTAAAGAAGATATTCAGGCAGCCAACAGATACATGAGAAAATGCTCCCGATCTTTAGCCATCAGAGAAATGCAAATTAAAACTACGATGAGATTCCATCTCACACCAACTAGACTGGCATTAATCCAAAAAACACAAAATAATAAATGTTGGAGAGGCTGCGGAGAGATTGGAACTCTCATACACTGCTGGTGGGATTGTAAAATGGTACAACCACTTTGGAAATCCATCTGGCATTATCTTAAACAGTTAGAAATAGAACTACCATACAACCCAGAAATCCCACTCCTCAGAATATACCCTAGAGATACAAGAGCCTTCACACAAACAGATATATGCACACCCATGTTTATTGCAGCTCTGTTTACAATAGCAAAAAGCTGGAAGCAACCAAGATGTCCGTCAACAGATGAATGGGTAAATAAATTGTGGTATATTCACACAATGGAATACTACGCATCGATAAAGAACAGTGACGAATCTCTGAAACATTTCTTAACATGCGGGAATCTGGAAGGCATTATGCTGAGCGAAATGAGTCAGAGGCAAAAGGACAAATATTGTATAAGACCACTATTATAAGATCTTGAGAAATAGAAAAAACGGAGAAGAACACATACTTATGTGGTTACAAAGGGGGGAGGGAGGGAGGGAGGGAGAGGGTTTTTTATTGATCAATCAGTAGATAAGAACTGCTTTGGACGAAGGGAAAGACAACACGCAATACAAGGAATGTCAGCCTAAGTGGACTGGACTAAAAGCAAAGAGGTCTCTGGGATAAAATGAAAGCTTCAAAGGTCAGAGGAGCAGGGGCTGGGGTCTGGGGAACATGGTTTGAGGGGACTTCTAAGTCAATGGGCAAAATAATTCTATTATGAAAACATTCTGCATCCCACTTTGAATTGTGATGCCTGGGTCCTAAATGCCAACAAGCGGCCATCTAAGATACATCAATTGGTCTCAACCCACCTGGAGCAAAGGCAAAGGAAGAACACCAAGGTCACACGACAACTAAGAACCCAAGAGACAGAAAGGGCGACATGAACCAGAGACCTACATTATCCTGAGACCAGAAGAACCAGTTGGTGCCCGGCCACAATCGATGTCTGCCCTGTCAGGGAGCACAACAGACAACTCCTGAGGGAGCACGAGACCAATGGGATACAGACCCCAAATTCTCATAAAAAGACCATACCTAATGGTATGACTGCGACTAGAGGAATCCCAGAGACAATGCTCCCCAGAACTTCTGATGGCACAGGACAGGAACCATCCCCAAAGACAACTCATCAGGCATGAAAAGGACTGGTCAGCGGGGGGGAGAGAGATGCTGATGAAGAGTGAGCTAATTAAATCAGGTGGACACTGAAGAAAAAAAAAAAAAAGAGACAACAGGTCTCTGATCCATTTTGAGGGAACCATTTTGTACACCCACATCCATCAACTCCAGCTAGGAGGGCTAGCAATGCTCTTTGCCATGATATAAACACAAGGGTATGCTCTCATGCACATCCTGGTAAACAACCCATGGGAATTCCAGTGAGTCCCCCTTGTCTTCCTCCCTCCTTAAGCCCCTCTTTTGTTGTCGTTAGGCGCCACCACGTCGGTTCCCACTCATAGCAGCCATGCAGGACAGGGTAAAACTGCCCCATTGGGTTCCCAAGGAGTGACTGGTGGATTCAAACAGCCAACATTTTTGGTTAGCACTGGTAGCTCACCATAGCTCTTGACCAGAGGCACCTCGTCCTCTGAATGGGATGTGAGAGTTAGATATATATACGTGTACATGTGTGTGCAGCCCTGGTGGCATAGTGGCTGAGAACTCGGATGCTAACTGCAAGGTCAGCAGTTCAAATCCACCAGTCACTCCTTGGAAACCCTTTGAGGCAGTTCTACTCTGTCCTATACGGCCGCTAGGAGTCAGGTTGTGTGTGTGTGTGTGTGTGTGTGTGTGTGTGTGTGTCAATAGGGGCCCTGGTCGCATACTTGAGACATTTAAATTTAATCACATATTTAGGTACTCAGCCATTTAAAGTTCATACTATTCTTAAGGACCATTAAAAAAAAAAAAAGTAGACATAGAAATCTGAACCAACAGGTACATTATTTGTAACAGGAGCTCGGATATGAAAAAATGTCCTTGGTGTTTGATATTCCCATGAGTTCCTTGAATATTAAGATAGCCAAATGATACCTTAAACTGATTAATTAAGATGTTTTAAAATTATTTTTAAAAGTTTACTTTGTTGAAGATAGAATGACCTTGATGGTTATACTCAAGTTAGACCCATTAGCCTTTAGTACTTGAGGTTGCTCATTTGTTACTTCAGGTACCTCAGGATACCTCAAGCACCACATGAAGTAAACATTCTAAGCATATATTTTTGGCCTCTCAGGGAATAATATTTGAAGTTGGAAGAACCCATAGAAGTAATATGATTTAGTTCCTTGCATATAACACAATTAAGTGCTTGGGAAATGTAGGGGAGTTTGTCCGGTTTAGCTCCTAATGGTTAGTAGGACTAGAATTCAGGTCTATGGGGCTCCTGTAAAAAGTAGAAACAATTAATTCGACCCTAATATACGTCTTCCAGAAAAACATCAGCACTTACAATCAATATTGAAAAGGATTCTTTGTGTTCTCACACCATTGGCAGTTCTGGGTGTGCATTGTCCATTGTATCTGGAAAACCAAACATTTCCAATGAATTGATAAATACAATAAAGCCATTCAGTATCTAACCAGGATGTAACTTGCTTCTTTACATGCATTACACATATGCAAATTCATATGCCTATATGTATCTGAAAATTTTATACATATCCCCGCCTATGCCTATGAAGAAACATGAATCTTTCCCCATGCAGGAACTTTTAAAAACCCAGGCAAGTCCTTTGTTTTGTGAGACAGGGGTATGCGTTGCTTAGGCCCTCCTCATCTCCAGTTGCAAGTCTCTTCAATATAAGTTTGCTTGTGTGGAAAATTCTGCGCGCCTTCCCTGCTCATTCTTGACCGATGAGGAGGAAGAACCTTATTCAATTCTGGTAACATTTGCAGAGTAGAAGTTTATTTTCTCTCAATTCTGGCGGCAAGAAGTGCAAATTCAGGGCCTTCAAAATGCGGTGCTCTGTGTCAGCTCTAGGGGAAAAAAACCACGGGTATTTCTTAGCAGCCCCTGCTTTGTAGAAGGGGTTGTGTATGCTGCCTTCCCCCTGTGTGAGACTATTTCTTTGTCTGTCCTTACCTCTTATAAAAGGCCAAACAGAAGGGATTAGTCTTAGGACCTCGGGTGGTCTGGTGTGACTTTATTAACCCTGTCTCCCCACAGAAGGTCCTACTTACTGGTACAGGGTTTGAGGCTTGACTGTATGATAGAGGAGACCGTCCAACCCTTTCAAGCCACAGTGTACTCTGCGGTAAAATTTGTTCTAGGGTAAAATCACCGCAGAGTTATAGGAAAGCAGAAAGAAAGGTTTTGCAGAGCATGTCTTCACAGAGACAAAAGTGGAAAAAGGACAAGCATGCTGCCAGCCCCATGTCTGTCTGAGTCCAAGAAACGTTACAGAATCATCCGTATATATTGTTGTAGGGTAAAATACATCACAAAGTTCGGTAAAGCAAAAAGAAAGTTTTATTTGGTGTATATTTAAAAAAGCCAAAGTGGGACGCAGACAAGCATGCTGCTAGAGCCATGTCTGCCAGAGTCCAAGGAAATATTACAGAAGACAGAAGTGGGAAAACGGGCAAGCATGCTGCCACAGCCCTGTCTGCCCGAGTCCAAGGAATGGTACAGAACCATTGAAAAAAAAATTATATTAATGTTACAAATGGGCAAAACCATTGAAAATTTTACCTTTTCACAGATTGGCTAGAAACTGTCATCCTACATTTTGAATTGTCTTTCTTAACAATCATTGGTGCAGCTTTCAGGTTTCAGTAAGGACAATCAGGAGGGTCGTCTTCATTGGTCCAACAAGTTTTCCATTCACTAAATGCAATAGAAAAAGATAAGAGGGGAAAATCTTTTGGGTTCTGGTTGATTTGTTGACGTGAAAGTTTCCCCAAAAGATATTTTCCAAGATTATCATAGCTAGGATCCTTATGGAAACCCTGGTGGCGTAGTGGTTAAGTGCTACAGCTGCTAACCAAGAGGTCTGCAGTTCGAATCCGCCAGGAGCTCCTTGGAAACTCTATGGGGCAGTTCTACCCTGTCCTATAGGATTGCTATGAGTCAGAATTCACTCGACGGCACTGGGCTTGTTTTTTGGCCTTTTTATTGTCTTTATACCTCAGGGCCGAGCTGATGTGTCCTTGTGAGTCCTTATGACACCAGCTCCCGCTGGGTCACATTCTCTATGCTCAAGGACAGGGAATAACGACTTCAATATTATTTCCTAAATCAATATTAACATCACAAATGGATAAAATCATTGAAAATTTCACCTTTTCACAGATTGGCTGAAAACTGCCAAATCACTGTGATTCTTCATTTTGGATTGTCTTTCTTACCAATCCTTGGTAGAGGTTTCATTCTTGACAGTCAGGAGGGTCTTCACTGGTCCGACAAATCTTACTATTCACTGAATGCTAAAAGGTGAGAAGAACTCCCCAAATTCCTATACCCACCTTAATGCCATTTCCACAAAAAAAGGGCCTGAACAGAACTGAAAAACAATTTGTGTCAGGAAGGGTCTTCATGAAGCTTTGTCTTAAAGAACAATTAAAACAATTACTGATTTACCTCAAACACAGCTCCCAGTCTGACCTTTGGAGTTTCCTGAAACTGAATGAATTCTTCAAAAGAGCAGAATGCCTGAGGGAAAATTGTCTTACTGGTTTATCTAGACAATTGTTTGACTCAAGGGTGACTTTTAAAAAATGAGTTTCTTCAAGGCTCATGGTTCAAAAGAACACCTAAGGGCAAATGGTCTCGGTGGGTCACCCCGACTCCATGGACTCAGAAATCTGGATTCTGGAAGAATTAAAACGATTTCTCAATTCTCTCTCACACACACACTTTTTTTTTTTTTTTTTTCATCTTTCCTAATTAAAGTTGCCTGGAACTTAAGTATTGAATTCATCTTTGCAACACACCAATTTTTAAAACATTTTTATATTATTTTTTCTTATGTGTATGAGTATGTCAGGGTGTGGGTGGGTGTGTGCAGGCATGCACCTGCAGGAAAAATTCTGAATTCCAAGACATCTTCCTTCTTTTACATTCTTACAAAAGACACCAAACTGGTCTAACCGCATTCTCTCTACCTCCTTACAGCCCAGCCCCAGACACCAGCCAGTGGGGACCCCTGAAGAGACTTTTTTAACCTATGAGTTGAATTACTGTGAAACCTGTGAGAGCTGGAACTCTAAGGGACTGCCTTGTTTTTTCTGGCCTGGCAAGTTTTCTGCCTTTGACAGGGTGCAGTCTTACCATTTTTCTATTGCTCTCTGGTGGTGTAGTGGTTAAGTGTTACAGCTGCTAACCAAAAGGTCAGCAGTTCAAATCCATCAGGTTCTCCTTGAAAACCCTATGCGGCAGTTCTACCCTGTGCTATAGGGTCGCCCTGAGTCAGAATCGACTTGATGGCAATAGGCTTGATTTGGTTTATTGTTCTCTATTAAACCCAAGTGCCGTCGAGTCGATTCCGACTCAGCAACCCTATACGACAAAGTAGAACTGCCCCATAGAGTTTCCAAGGAGCGCCTAGTGGATTTGAACTGCCGACCCTTTGGTTAGCAGCCGTAGCACCCACTATGCCACCAGGGTTTCCTGTTCCCTATTAGTGGAAAATATTTGAGTTTTCCTTCTGTGACAGGTTTCTGCCTTACACAGGTCCCAGCTTTCGCAGGTTTCACTGTATGTTTATATTCTTTCAGTGAAAAGCAAAGCAGTTTGATGTAAAGTCTGATAGAATCACTGAATTCAAATTTTAAGAGATTTATCAGAAATCAGCCTAATGGCAAGGCATCTCCAGCTGTAGGAAAAAGGATGATGAATTCCATTGCCATTTGACCCTGGTGGCAAAGTGGCTAAGTGCTACAGCTGCTAACCAAAGGGTTGGCAGTTCGAATCCGTCAGGCGCTCCTTGGAAACTCTGTGGGACAGTTCTACTCTGCCCTATAGGGTCACTATGAGTCAGAACTGACTCGACAGCAATGGGTTTGTTTTTTGTTTTTTCAGCATGACCAAGGAGGCTGCTGGATTTCCAGTGGTATTAAAACATATCCTCAACTTATTTCTCTAAGTTTCCATTGGAACTAGGCTGTTTTTCCTTCCAATGGATTAGTGTGGAGGATTTTGTGTCTTCAGGTTAGTGTGGCTCTCAATTTTGACGTTAAAGAATACAGACTGATAAAGACCTACTTTGTGTAGTGAAAACCAGGTGCCTTGGAGTCGTTCCAACTCATGGTGACCCCGTGTGTGTCAGAGTAGAACTGTGCTCCATAGGGTTTTCAACAGCTGACTTTTTGGAAGTAAATCCCCAGGGCTTTCTTTTGAGGTGCCTCTGGGTAGACTGGAGCCGCCAACCTTCACACCAGCAGCCAAGTGTGTTAATTGCACCACCCAGGGACTTTTTATTGTAAAGAACCCCCTCGCCAAAAAAAAAGTCAAACCCATTGCCATCGAGTAGATTCCAACTCATAGTGACCCCCTAAGACAGAGTAGAACTGCCCCATTGGGTTTCTAAGGCTGTAAATTTTTACAGAATACTACCACATCTTTCTCCAGTGGAGCTGCTCGTGGGTTGGAACCACTGACCTTTGGGTTAGCAGTCAAGTGCTTAACCATTGTGCCACCCATTGGAAAACTCAACCTGATTCTCACTCACAGGGTCTCTACACGACTGAGTAGAACTGCCCTATAGGGTTTCCAAGGAGCAGCCGGTGGATTTGAACTGCTGACTTTTTGGTTAGCAGCCAAGCTCTTAAACACTGTGCCACCAGGGCTCCTTGTACACATACATACGTAGACACACACACACGTATATTTATATTGACTACCCCAAAAAACGACTCTATCTTCACTCCCATCATGTTTTGGTCAGCTCAGAGTATGGATGATGTAAGACACTTTTCCTTTAGGTTGTTTATCTGCCTCCTAATTGCTGAATAGCCAGGGTAGCTTCATTACATCTTAATGTGTTGACCTATCCCTTTCAGGAATTGTTTTCTTACTTCTCTCTTTGCGGGTTAAATACATGCATCAGCTGGGCATAAGTAACGTTCACTAAAGCAACAAAGGAATCCCTTGGTGATGCGGATGGTTAAGCATTTGACAACTAACCGAATGGTGGATGGTCTGAACCCAATCAGAGGCACCTTGGAGGAAAGTCCGGGCGATCTGCCTCCTTGAGAACCCAAAGGAGCATAGTTCTACTCTGCACAATAGGGTTGCCATGAGTCGGAATCAACTTGACAGCAACTGGTTTAGAAGGAAGATAAGGATACTCCGGGTGATGGAAACAGTTAGTGTGTTTGCTAACAGAAAGGTTGGAGGTTCAAATCCACTCGGAGGTGCCTGGGAAGAAAGATCCGGCAGTCTACTTCCAAAAAAACCAGTCCTTGAAGAACCTATGGAGTAAAGTTCTACTGTGACACACATGAGGTTGGTCCACAGCATTTTCTTTCTTTCTTTCTTTCTTTTTAATTTTTATTGCACTTTAAGGAAAAGTTTACAAATCAAGTCAGTCTCTCATACAAAAATTTATATACACCTTGCTGTATACTCCTAGTTGCCCTCCCCCTAATGAGAGAGCACACGCCTTCCCTCCACTCACTATTTTGGTGTCCATTTGGCCAGATTCTGACCCCCTCTGCCCTCTCATCTCCCCTCCAGACAGGAGTTGCGCACATACTCTCATGTGTCTGCTTGATCCAAGAAGTTTACTCTTCGCCAGTATCATTTTTCTAGCACATAGTCCAGTCTGATCCCTATCTGAAGAGTTGGCTTTGGGAATGGTTCCTGTCTTGGGCTAACAGAAGGTCTGGGGGCCATGACCTCTGGGGTCTTTGCAGTCTCAGTCAGACTGTTAAGTCTGGTCTTTTTACAGGAATTTGGGGTCTGCATGCCACTGCTCCCCTGCTCCCTCAGGGGTTCTCTGTTGTATTCCCGGTCAGGACAGTCATTGGTTGTAGCCAGGCACCATCTAGTTCTTCTGGTCTCAGGCTGATGCAGTCTCTGGTTTATCCACAAGGTTTTCAATGTCTGATTTTTCAGAAGTAGATTGCCAGGACTTTCTTTCCAACCTGTCTTATGCAGATGACACAACCTTGTTTGCTGAAAGTGAGGAGGACTTGAAGAACTTACTGATGAAGATCAAAGACCACAGCCTTCAGTATGGATTGCACCTCAACGTAAAATAAAAATCCTCACAACTGGATCAACAAGTCACATCATGATAAAAGGGGAAAAGACTGAAGTTGTCAAAGATTTCATTTTACTTGCATCCACATTCAACACCCATGGGAGCAACAGTCAAGAAATCAAAAAGACACATAACATTGGACAAATCTGCTGCAAAAGACCTCTTTAAAGTGTTAAAAAGCAAAGATGTCACCTTGAAGACTAAGGTGCGCCTGACCCAAGACATCGTGTTTTCAATCACCTTATATGCATGCAAAAGCTGGACAATGAGTGAGGAAGACAGAGGAAGAATTGACGCCTTTGAATTGTGGTGTTGGCAAAGAATATTGAATACACCATGGATTGCCAGAAGAACAAACAAATCTGTTTTGGAAGAAATGCAACCAGAATGCTTCTTAGAAGTAAGGATGGCAAGACTGCCTCTTTCATATTTGGACATATTGTCAGGAGGGATCAGTCCCTGGAGAAGGACATGATGCTTGGTAAAGTACAGGGTCAGCGGAAAAGAAAAAGTCTCTCAACAAGATGGATTGAGACAGTGGCTGCAACAATGGACTCAAGCATCACAACAATTGTAAGCATGATGAAGGACCAGGCAGCATTTTATTCTGTAGTACATAGGGTTGACATGAGTCAGAACCAAACTCAATAGCACCTAACAACAACGACAACATCTGGAGACCTAGTGGTGCAGTGGTTAAGCATCCCACGGCTAACGAAAGGGCTTGCAGTTCAAATCCACCAGCCACTCCTTGAAAACCCTATAGGGCAGTTCTACTCTGTCCTATAGGGTCGCTATGAGTCAGAATCGACTTGAAGGCAATGAGTGAGTGGTGCTGGTACTCTCTATTTAAAGACAGCCACTCAAATTTCTTCTCTAGGTTAATAAATGTTGACTTGGCATCTAAAAATGTAGTGGTGGTTGTTTGGATTCTACTTGCCCAATTTCTAACAACATGTCCTTCAAAAGCTACTGGAGAGAAAGCCAGTCCAAGGAACCTCTCAGAAGGAGCCTGAGCAGTCTCAACCATCTTCACTAAACCAGCTGCCATTGAGTCAGTTTTGACTCATGTGCCTCCCTGTATGTCAGAGTAGAACTGTGCTCCATAGGGTTTTCTATGGCTGATTTGTGGGAAGTAGATTGCGCTTAACTCAAGACTGAATTCTCTAGGGAAGTTGTCTGAGGTGTATGATATTAGAGGGAGGAAATACGGAGCGTATACTCCGGGATTAGATACCTTCCCCCCTTTGAGAGTGAAAAAAAAAAAATAAATTCATATGCATATTTCACTTTTGTTTTTTCTCTCCACAGTTCCATCCCCATTGTAGTTGCAGCTCCAAGTCTTCTAATTGCAACTTCATGTTCTGCCTTGCTTTTACTCTTGCATGTACACTAATTTGAAAACTCCATAGTTCACTGCCTTACTCATGACTCCCTGCTTGCTGTGGACTCCCCTCTCCCATTATTTCATGAAAAAATGATGGCCAACAACTCGATGTAATTTTCCTGATTTGGGGCAAAGAATATCCTTACATTCCTTTAAAAAAAACTCGTGCTGTTGATTCCAACTCCTAGTGACCCATAGGACAGAGTACAACTGTCCCATAGGGTTTCCAAGGAGCTGCTGGTGGATTCAAAATTCAGACCTATTGGTTAGCAGCCTGAGCTCTTAACGATTGAGCCACTGGGGCTCTTTACATTCCTTAGGCTTGATATAATTCTTTAAAGAGGTATGATGTTGTAGACATCAAGTTGTTTTCAACTCATACTGACCCCATGTGACAGAAGATAACTACCTCATAGGTTTTCCTAGGCTGTGTTCTTTTCAGAAGGAGATTGCCAGGTCTTTCTCTCGTGGAGCCCAGGAGTGGGTTCAAACTGCTGACATTTTGGTTAGTAGCCAAGTGCTTAACCATTGAACCACCAAGGCTCCTTTTAAACAGGCATACTGTCCTATGTTTTATGAGAAAGGTAGAGCTTATTACTAAAATTACTCTGAGGGAGATAGGAAGGCACTTATATGGAAACCCAGGCATCCATTATTCTTTGGGATCCTTTCCAAAGCTGTGATATGCAGTGAGGCCCGTGTGCCATGGCACAGGGAATGGTGGAAATGGTGGGAAAGGGTGTGGGGTGGAAACGGCAAGAGAGGAAAGTATATCGACCGGGAGGATAAAGGGCTGCAGGGAGTCCTAGCTGAGGGCACTGAACCTGGGGCTGGTTTGCTGCTTTGGCCAACTTTCCATTGTGTTCAAAGGAAACCGTCAACACCTGGTCTTTGTCACCTAGTGTTGCTATAATTGAAATACCACAAGTGGGTGATTTTAAAGAACAGACGTTTCTTTTCTCTGGAGCTGGAAGTTGGAATTCAGGGCACTGGCTGTAGGGGAAGTCTCTCTGTCTGTGGGCTCTTGGGGAAGGTCCTTGTCTCAGCTTTTGTAGCCCTGGAGTTCCTTAGTTTCTTGGTAATTTCCACAAGGCATCTATCTTCTGCCACTTGTCCTTGCTTGTTTCTGCATCTGTGCTCCTCCTAATAACTCGGAGGTGATTAGATTTATGAGAAACCCTACACTAATATGACCTCATTAACACAACAAAGACAATTCCCAAATCGGATTACATGCACAGGTGAATGGTTGTTAGGTGCCATTCTCTCAATTTTTCACTCATAGTGACTTCATGTGACAGAGTAGAACTGCCCTGTTGGGCTTTCTAGGCTGTTACGTTTATGCAACTGTCCCGTACAGGATTTCCAAGGAGGGGGTTGTAGATTCGAACTGCTGACCTTTAGGTTAGCTGCCGAGTTCTTAACCACTGGGCCAGTCTGTCTTATAGGGTTGCTATGAGTCGGAATCCACCCAAAGTCAATGGTGCTTTTTTTTCTGTTGTTTGTTTGTTTTTTAATCTTCACGGGAGCAGATCACCCATTCTTTATTGCCTGGAGAAGCTGGGTTGATTTCAACCTCCAACCTTCCCTTAGCAGATGAGTGCTTAATCATTGGGCCACCAGAGCCCCTTTATACAGGCATAGGGGCTAAGATTTCCACACATATTTTGGGGGGACACAATTCAATCCATTGCATGTACACAGCAACATGTGCCTCAAAGCTTATAGAGTTCAAAAGTCAGAATTAGCCATAACAGGCAGTTGCCAGCTCTTTAAAATCTATTCTATTGCGATCCAAGACTCAACTTTTCATATATTTTGAAAATACATATTTTATATATATATATACACTTATATATAACACAGATATTTATACATATATACACATTTGAAGATACATCTTTCACGTACGTAAACCAAAAAAAACCAAACCCGCTGCCCTCAAGTCGATTCCAACTCATAGCGACCCTATAGGACAGAGTAGAACTGCCCCATAGGGTTTCCAAGGAGCCGACCTTTTGGTTAGTAGCCATAGCTCTTAACCACTGCACCACCAGGGTTTCCTCACATATATATTTCACACATATTTTGAGCATACTTGAAAATTACAAAAATCCTCACAACTGGACCAATAAGCAACATCATGATAAATGGAGAAAAGATTGAAGTTGTCAAGGATTTCATTTGACTTGGATCCACAATCAATGGCCATGGAAGCAGCAGTTAAGAAGTCAAGTGACACATTTGCATTGGGGAAATCTACTGCAAAAGTGTTTAAAGTGTTAAAGCTTTTTAAAGTGTTGAAAAGCAAAGATGTCACTTTGACGACTAAGACACACCTGACCCAAGCCATGGTGTTTTCAATCGCCTCATATGCATGCAAAAGCCGGACAATGAATAAGGAAGACCGAAGAAGAATTGCTGCCTTTGAATTATGGTGTTGGTGAAGAATATTGAGCATACCATGAACTGCCACAAGAACGAACAAATCTGTCTTGGCAGAAGTACAGCCAGGATGCTTCTAAAAAGCAAGGATGGTGAGACTTTGTCTCAAATGCTTTGGACATGTTATCAGGAGCAACCTGGCCCTGGAGAAGGACATCATGTTGGTAAAGTGGAGGGTCAGCAAAAAAGAGGAAGACCCTCAAGATGGATGGACACAGTGGCCGCAACCACAGCCTCAAGCGTAACAGCAATTGTGAGGATGGCACAGGACCTGGCAGTGTTTCTTTCTGTTACACGTAGTGTCACTATGAGTTGGAACTGACTTGAGAACACCTAACAACGACAACAACAATTTGAAAATCATACACTAGCATTTTTTTTTTATGTACCAACACTGCTTTTCAAAATGCTATCTTTTCATAACATGTGATCTAACCAATAGAAATAACAGTTTAGAACCATTACTCAGAGAGGTAAGTTTTAAAGTGATTGAGATGTCTTTCCGAACTATGTGATCTACTCAGTAAAAATTACAGAAGCTTAAGAAGACTAAGTTTTGATAAGCCAGTCCGTAGTTCAAAACTCACATCCCAAACCCTTATATTCTCCGGGTGAGCTTGTGGGCTCATTTCTAATTGAAATGAAGTGTTAGGTGAGACATTTATTATTCACTGGGTTTTAGTCCTGGCTATCTATCACTCCGATAATGCGGCAAGAGGGAACAGGAATTTCCTACTCCGTGGTTTTGCAGGATACACTTAACCTCCTTTATCTTTCCATTATTTAAAATATAGCAGCAAGAGTCATTTTGAAACACAATCCACCTATTATAGCAGACGACGCCAACTGACATTTAAATTGGTTCAGGTTCTGGTTCCAATGGCAGAGGAGAACAATGACTCACTGTGCTGTTTCAGAAGGTTCATTAGGGGCTGTCCAGGCAGTAAGCAGACACATCTGCTGATGGGAACTGCAAGAGAAGAAACTGAGCCAGTTAATTACAGCATCAGCTAATGATGGCACAGTACAGCAGCCCAGCAGAGCTCCAGCTCCTTCTGCATTTGGTCTTTGGGGTTCATGAAGAATCCTCCCACCATATTTGCGTTGGGTAGGTTATGGGAAAGGAGCCCTAAGGGCACAGTGGTTAAAGCACTTGGCCGTTAACTGAAAGGTGGGTAGTTGCAACCCATCAGGCACTCCATGGAGAAAGATGTGGCAGTCTACTTCTGTAAAGATTTACAACCTTGGAAACTCTGTGGGGCAGTTCTACTCAGTCCTATAGGATGGCTATGAGTCGGAATCAACTCAAAGGCCACAGGTTTGGTTTTTTGGTGTGGGTCTTTGCTGTGGGGGCTGTCCTGCTCACTAGACGGTGTTGAGCTGCACCCCTGGTCTCCACCCACTAGATGCCAGTAACACCTAAGCCCAGTTGTGACCACGAAAAATGTCTGCAGACATTGCCCTGTGTCCCCTGGGGGATAAAATTACCCCCGGTGGAGAACCAAAAAAAACAGAAAGATGAAGTAGATCACTTTAAATCTAGAAATCAGGTCACATTTCCTAGATCTGGGTTGTTACCACTCTACTGTTCTGTTTATAGTAGACTGGTGCAGGTCCAGGGAGATACATGTCTTATAGCAAATTTTTAACAGAGTACTTTTATAAACCCTTCCTAGACTTCTTTTTCCTCCATATTCAACGTTCAATGGGCCTTCATTTCTGATGCAATTCGTACTCAAAATTCAATTTCATTTCCTAATTTGTGGCTTATTCTATGAAGACGTGCCAGGCTCATCAATTTCTCTGCCCTGCCTCATATAATTCTATAGATGCATTAAAATGAAATTTTAACAATTAGACATAAAATTAAGTTTTTACGCTTTTGCCCAATATGCAGACCAAAAAAACCAAACCAAACCCTTAATAACTTCTGAAACAATGCCAAATAAGGTTTACTTGACGTGGTACATTCAGGAGCCATGATGGTGCCATGGTGAAACATTTAGCTACTAACTGAAGGGTCAGCAGTGAGAACCCACCCAGTGGCTCTGAGGAAGAAAGACCTCATATACTCCAGTATATATTCCACTAAAGATGACAGCCTAGGAAACCCTATGGGGAAGTTCTACTCTGTTGCATCGGGTCACTATGAGTCGGAATCAACTCAATGGCACACAATAACCACAACCACGATGCTTTTGGAGAAATACTCCTGAGCTTTTGGCTTAAAATTTGGAATAAGATAGCATCTCTCTTACTGAAATGTATATCATCTCCTGTCTCACATCAAGTCTTACATAACAGGACATACGAATGAAGTATTGTTACTGCTTCTGCTATGTTAAATTTCAATTTATCCTAGTTGACTCAGGATCCTAATAGGTACCTCAAAAATACTTTTTCTTCCCATTCACAACTGTAACAGCACATCCCCTAAATCGTTATTTTAGTTTGTAAAGTGAAACCGTTGCCATTTCCTTAACACCGCTTATTAATCACGCGTAGATTTAGTTCTGGCTGTAGTTGGCCATTTTTAAATCTGGCTGACACTATGCTAGACAATCTTGTTTCAACGTTATAATAGAAAGAGACTGTGGCTAGCTATTGAAATGAAACCTTCATTGATGGAAGCACCTTTCGTCGTTGATGAGTTCTACCTGTAAACAGTTTAGAAAACAGACGTCTGTACGTGCTACCGATTTCATTTATATGCATCAGCTGTTTGCCACAAGAAGTCAATTCTGAGTTCTCTTAACCCTGAAACATGCAAACGGTTGTCCATGTTCACTTTTCTTGATGAGATCCATTGCATTTTCAGGAGAATGTGAGGATTTACAGGGAGTTGACATGATTGAGAAGGAGCCCCGGTGGTACAACATTTAAGCACTTGGCTGCTGTCATGTCCCCCCCGAAATGTGTGTATCAATTTGGCTGGGCCACAGTTCCCAGTACTATGTGGTTGTCCTCCATTTTCTGATTGTAATTTTATGTTAAAGAGGATTAGAGTGGGATTATAACACTTTTACCAGGTCACATCCCTGAAGCAATCTAAAGGGAGTTTCCCTGAGATGTGGCCTGCACCTCCTTTTATCTCTCAAGAGATAAAAGGAAACAGAAGCACGCACAGAGTGGGGACCTCATACCACCAAGAAAGTAGTGCCGGGAGCAGAGTGCATTCTTCAGACCTGAGTTTCCTCCTCTGAGATGCTCCCAGACCAAGGGAAGACTGATGCATCACAAGGACCTTCCTCCAGAGCCGACAGAGAGAAAACACCTTCACCTGGATCCGGCACCCTGAATTTGGACTTCTAGGCTACCAGACTGTGAGAGAATAAATTTCTCTTTATTAAAGCCATCCACTTGTGGTATTTCTGTTACAGCAGCACTAGCTGACCAAGACAGCTGCTAATCAAACCCACCCAGCAGCTCTGCAGGAGAAAGACCTGGCAATCTGCTCCCATAAATACTAGAGCCAAGGAACTCTATGGGGGCAGTTCTACCCTGTCCTAGAGGGTCGCCATGAATCTGAATCAACGCTATGGCACATATCAACAGCAATGATATGACTCAGGAAGCAATGGTGGTTCAGTGGAAGAACCCCCGATCGATTTCTGGCCAATGTACTTCATGCGCAGCCATCACCTGTTTTCAGTGGAGGTTTGCACGTTGCTTATGATGCTCGACAGGTGTCAGCAGGGTTTCCAGACTAAATGAACGAAGAGGAAAGACCTGGCAGTCTACTTCCAAAGATCAGCTAAAGGAAGCCTTGTGGATCACAACGGTACAATCCGCAACTGATCATGGGGTTGGTGCAGAACCGGGCAGAGTTTCGTTCCACTGGGCCTAGGGTCACCATGCGTTGTGGGCTAGATTGATGGTGGCAATTGCAACAAAGGTGTCAGGGGCTTCAGAATAGGGAGCTGCAAATGTCTATTTGAACTCTTTCAAGGTGGAAGGTGCGATCCCTTTGCCCCACCCCAGAACCTCTCGAGGGTCTTCTCTTTCCTACTGGCTCTCTGGAGGAGGCATAGTGAAGACCACACCCATATGATGCATAACTTTTGGACTTCTCGTTGGAATCCCCAAAAAGGGACTGTTATGGCTTGCATTGTTTCCACCCAAAATGTGTGTCAGAATCCTAACCCCTATACCTGTGTGTGTAATTCATCTAAAGTAATGTAATCACTTTCCATAATGTAACCTAGTATAATGTAATCAATTGCACAGTTTTGATCATACTAGTGTAGGCTGGATCCTAAACCTAATCACTTCTGAGTCATCTAAAGAGCAACAGAGACAGGCACAGGCTCAAGGAGACAGATGCCCTTTGAGGGTGCTCTACAAGTCAAGGAACAAAGTTAATGCCCGAGGCTACGTATACACACACAGAGATTCCCATGCTTTTAGCCTCCAGAGCTGGGGAAAAATAAATTTCTGTTCTTTAGAGCCGTCCATTTGTGGTCCTTGTGTTACAGCAGCTCTAGGTAACTAAGACACCATTCTAATTTAATGTGTTCTTTTTTCTTTGGAAACTTGTTGATCCAGCCCATAAATGCTATATGCCATATGTCTTTTTTGTTGTTGTTGCTGAGAATATAAGCAGGAAAACATGCCCTAATTCAACCATTTCTACATGTAAATTCAGTCACATTGGTTGCATCTTTTGAGTTGTACACCCATTCTCACCCTCATTTTCTGAGTTATTGCTCCCCCGTTAATATAAACTCACTGTTCCCTAAGGTTCCTATCGAATCTTTGGAATTGCTGTTGTCAAGTCGATCCCATATAGACAGTTCTTAAAAGAGGATGATGCTCAAGGCAGACATTTTTACTACTTAATCTAGACTATTGTTTGGTTTTAAGAAGACGTCAGGGGATATTTTTTGGTTTAAGGTTTAAAGATTATCTCAGGGCAATGGCTTTGGGGGTTCATCCAGCCTCCATGGCTCCAGAAAGTCTGGAGTCCATGAGAATTTGAAATTCTGCTCTACATTTCCCCCCTTTTGATTAGGATCCTTCTGTACTATCTTTGATCAAAAAGGTCAGTAGTGGTAACTAGGCACCATGCAGTTCTTCTGATCTCATGTTAATGGAGGCAGTTGTTCGTATTCCATATGTCTTTACCATTAGAGTAGAGAGAATGGAACGGAAGGAACAGGAGATGGCAAGAAGGCAGGAGCAAATAGAAAGATAAGTAATAAGGCTTGGGGGGATTATGTCCAAAAGATCACAGAGATCCTGGAATTCTGACCAGGTTTAGGATGTCAGAGGGGATGTCCAATTTGAGGGTCCATCAGTGCACTGATTTTGGGTGCAGCCAAATGGGATTGCAAATGTGGGCACCACCACAAAGAACCCCAAAACAGTTGCATATAGCACCACTCTGATCATATTTCATTTAAGCTGTGAATGTGTTTTTGATATTTCATTGCCTTCTCAAGGAGGGAAACACTACTTCAGTAATAAATATTATATTCCCTTTAATTAGATAAAATGTCTGATAAACTCGTTTAGCATCTGCATACTTTAGCTGTTAGGCAATATGGTTCATTACCTACATGGTTTATGTAATAGTGAGATATACCAGATATGTCAAACCACTGGAAAGAAAAGAACCTGTATTTTGACTTTTGTTCTTTGGAAGATATAACCCTCATGTGTGGGATATAGTTGGGTCTGTTTGTTGAAAATTGTTGTGTTGCTGTTGTTGTGTGCTGCTGAGTCCATTCCAACTCCTGGCGATCCTATAGGACAGAACAGAACTGCTGAAATCTTTATGGAAGCAGATCGCCAGGTCTTTTCTTCTGAGGAGTCACTGGTGGGTTGGAACCACCAATCTTTCGGTTAGCAGCTGAGTGCTTAAATGCTGTGTCACCAGGGCCCCTTAAAAATTGGTATGGAAACTGTTAAGCCAGCGGTTCTCAACCAGGCAAGTTCCCCTTCCTGCCAGGGGACACTAGGCAATGTGAAGAGCCCTTTTTGGTTGTCACACCTGTGACAGGGTTGTTTTGACATGTACTGGGTAGAAACCAAGGATGCAGCTAAACTTCGCACAAAGTACAGGACAACCTTCCACAACAAAGAACTACCTGACCCCAAATGTAAATAGGTGTGAAGTAGAAAAGTCCTTTGTTAAGCTATTTCTTGCCTGAAGTCAATAGTTACGTCCACCTCATTGATGAGTCTTCCTATTCTCAGTATTCTGTTGCCTACATTTTTGCAGGGAAATACATTTGAATTACAACAGTTTAGGATCTTAATATTCACTCCCTTAGATCCACTAATAGCAGCACTGATTTTGAATGATTGTGGTTCTCTCATGTTCAAGACATTGTGTTCCAATGTCATTGATGAATTATTGGTGGCCAATATATGTCCTTATTCTCCTGTTTTTGCTCTTCATTTTTGTATTTACTCAGACACATTCCACCCTCGTTTTACTTCTGTTGCTTAAAAGTTAAACCAAAAAAAAAAAAAAAAAAAAACCCGTTGCTGGAAAAAATCTGATTCTGACTCACGGTGGCCTTAAAGGACAGAGTAGAACTGTCTCATAGGGTTTCCAAAGAGCAGGTAGTGGTTAGCAGCTTAGCTCTTAACCACTGCACCACCAGGGTTCCACTTAAAGGTTGCCCTCAGGTTATTTTTCTAAATGCTTCTTATTATTTCTTTTAGTTATAAAGAGAAGCAAACAAAAAATTCTAAAATTTGCTTCCAGGTTGTTGTTGTTGTTAGGTGCCATCAGGTAGATTCCGACTCATAGTGACCCTACATACAACTGAAAGAAACACTGCCCGATCCTGCACCATCCTCACAATCATTGTTATGCTTGAGTGTATTGTTATGCTTCTGGGTAGCAAAATGGAATGTAGAATATCTTTATGATGTCTCCCCAGTATACGTAATCAAATCAAATCCATTTCTATCAAGTCGATTCAGACTCACAGTGACTCAATAGGACGGAATAGAACTGCCCCACAGGGTTTCCAAAGCTGTCATCTTCACAGAAGCAGATTGCCATATCTTCCTCCCGAGGAGTGGCTGGTGGATTAGAACTGAAAACCTTTCACTTAACAGCCAAGTGCTTAACCACTGCACCACCAGGGATCCTTAACCCTTTCGTGACTCAATCTTTTTTTCCTTTTAATTTTTTGTCGATACAGTGTTTTCAGTAATGGATGGCACCCTGAATCATTCAGTGTGTCTGAATTTTTGGTAGGTAGTATGGTTTTTTTTTTTTTTTTTTTTTTTTTTTATAATAACTTTTATTAAGCTTCAAGTGAACGTTTACAAATCCAATCAGTCTGTCACATATAAGTTTACATACATCTCACTCCCTACTCCCACTTACTCTCCCCGTCTTGAGTCAGCCCTTTCAGTCTCTCCTTTCTTGATAATTTTGCCGGCTTCCCTCTCTCTCTATCCTCCCATCCCCCCTCCAGACAAGAGTTGCCAACACAATCTCAAGTGTACACCTGATATAATTAGCTCACTCTTCATCAGCGTCTCTCTCCCACCCGCTGACCAGTCCCTTTCATGTCTGATGAGTTGTCTTCAGGGATGGTTCCTGTCCTGTGTCAACAGAAGGTCTGGAGAGCATGACCGCCGGGATTCCTCCAGTCTCAGTCAGACCATTAAGTTTGGTCTTCTTATGAGAATTTGGGGTCTGCATCCCACTGCTCTCCTGCTCCCTCAGGGGTCCTCTGCTGAGCTCCCTGTCAGGGCAGTCATCGATTGTGGCCGGGCACCAACTAGTTCTTCCGGTCTCAGGATGATGTAGGTCTCTGGTTCATGTGGCCCTTTCTGTCTCTTGGGCTCTTAGTTGTCATGTGGGCTTGGTGTTCTTCATTTTCCTTTGCTCCAGGTGGGTTGAGACCAATTGCTGCATCTTAGATGGCTGCTTGTTAGCATTTAAGACCCCAGACGCCACATTTCAAAGTGGGATGCAGAATGATTTCATAATAGAATTATTTTGCCAATTGACTTAGAAGTCCCCGCAAACCATGTTCCCCAGACCCCCGCGCTTGCTCCGCTGAGCTTTGAAGCATTCATTTTATCCCGGAAACTTCTTTGCTTTTGGTCCAGTCCAATTGAGCTGACCTTCCATGTATTGAGTGTTGTCTTTCCCTTCACCTAAAGCAGTTCTTATCTACTGATTAATCAATAAAAAAACCCTCTCCCACCCTCCCTCCCTCCCCCCCCTCGTAACCACAAAAGTATGTGTTCTTCTCAGGTTTACTATTTCTCAAGATCTTATAATAGTGGTCTTATACAATATTTGTCCTTTTGCCTCTGACTAATTTCGTTCAGCATAATGCCTTCCAGGTTCCTCCATGTTATGAAATGTTTCAGAGATTCGTCACTGTTCTTTATCGATGCGTAGTATTCCATTGTGTGAATATACCACAATTTATTTACCCATTCATCCGTTGATGGACACCTTGGTTGCTTCCAGCTTTTTGCTATTGTAAACAGAGCTGCAATAAACATGGGTGTGCATATATCTGTTTGTATGAAGGCTCTTGTATCTCTAGGGTATATTCCGAGGAGTGGGATTTCTGGGTTGTATGGTAGTTCTATTTCTAACTGTTTAAGATAACGCCAGATAGATTTCCAAAGTGGTTGTACCATTTTACATTCCCACCAGCAGTGTATGAGAGTTCCAATCTCTCCGCAGCCTCTCCAACATTTATTATTTTGTGTTTTTTGGATTAATGCCAGCCTTGCTGGTGTGAGATGGAATCTCATCGTAGTTTTAATTTGCATTTCTCTAATGGCTAATGATCGAGAGCATTTTCTCATGTATCTGTTGGCTGCCTGAATATCTTCTTTAGAGAAATGTGTGTTCATATCCTTTGCCCACTTCTTGATTGGGTTGTTTGTCTTTTTGTGGTTGAGTTTTGACAGAATCATGTAGATTTTAGAGATCAGGCGCTGGTCGGAGATGTCATAGCTGAAAATTCTTTCCCAATCTGTAGGTGGTCTTTTTACTCTTTTGGTGAAGTCTTTAGATGAGCATAGGTGTTTGATTTTTAGGAGCTCCCAGTTATCGGGTTTCTCTTCATCATTTTTGGTAATGTTTTGTATTCTGTTTATACCTTGTATTAGGGCTCCTAGGGTTGTCCCAATTTTTTCTTCCATGATCTTTATCGTTTTAGTCTTTATGTTTAGGTCTTTGATCCACTTGGAGTTAGTTTTTGTGCATGGTGTGAGGTATGGGTCCTGTTTCATTTTTTTGCAAATGGATATCCAGTTATGCCAGCACCATTTGTTAAAAAGGCTGTCTTTTCCCCAGTTAATTGACACTGGTCCTTTGTCAAATATCAGCTGCTCATACGTGGATGGATCTATGTCTGGGTTCTCAATTCTGTTCCATTGGTCTATGTGTCTGTTGTTGTACCAATACCAGGCTGTTTTGACTACTGTGGCTGTATAATAGGTTCTGAAGTCAGGTAAGGTGAGGCCTCCCACTTTCTTCTTCTTTTTCAGTAGTGCTTTGCTTATCCGGGGCTTCTTTCCCTTCCATATGAAATTGGTGATTTGTTTCTCTATCCCCTTAAAATATGACATTGGAATTTGGATCGGAAGTGCGTTAAATGTATAGATGGCTTTTGGTAGAATAGACATTTTTACTATGTTAAGTCTTCCTATCCATGAGCAAGGTATGTTTTTCCACTTAAGTATGTCCTTTTGAATTTCTTGTAGTAGAGCTTTGTAGTTTTCTTTGTATAGGTCTTTTACATCCTTGGTAAGATTTATTCCTAAGTATCTTATCTTCTTGGGGGCTACCGTGAATGGTATTGATTTGGTTATTTCCTCTTCGGTGTTCTTTTTGTTGATGTAGAGGAATCCAAGTGATTTTTGTATGTTTATTTTATAACCTGAGACTCTGCCAAACTCTTCGATTAGTTTCAGTAGTTTTCTGGAGGATTCCTTAGGGTTTTCTGTGTATATAATCATGTCATCTGCAAATAGTGATAACTTTACTTCTTCCTTGCCAATCCGGATACCTTTTATTTCTTTGTCTAGCCTGATTGCCCTGGCTAAGACTTCCAACACGATGTTGAATAAGAGCGGTGATAAAGGGCATCCTTGTCTGGTTCCCGTTCTCAAGGGAAATGCTTTCAGGTTCTCTCCATTTAGAGTGATATTGGCTGTTGGCTTTGCATAGATGCCCTTTATTATGTTGAGGAATTTTCCTTCAATTCCTATTTTGGTAAGAGTTTTTATCATAAATGGGTGTTGGACTTTGTCAAATGCCTTTTCTGCATCAATTGATAAGATCATGTGGTTTTTGTCTTTTGTTTTATTTATGTGATGGATTACATTAATGGTTTTTCTGATATTAAACCAGCCTTGCATACCTGGTATAAATCCCACTTGATCAGGGTGAATTATTTTTTTGATGTGTTGTTGGATTCTATTGGCTAGAATTTTGTTGAGGATTTTTGCATCAATGTTCATGAGGGATATAGGTCTATAATTTTCTTTTTTTGTAATGTCTTTACCTGGTTTTGGTATCAGGGAGATGGTGGCTTCATAGAATGAGTTGGGTAGTATTCCGTCATTTTCTATGCTTTGGAATACCTTTAGTAGTAGTGGTGTTAACTCTTCTCTGAAAATTTGGTAGAACTCTGCAGTGAAGCCGTCCGGGCCAGGACTTTTTTTTGTTGGGAGTTTTTTGATTACCGTTTCAATCTCTTTTTTTGTTATGGGTCTATTTAGTTGTTCTGCTTCTGAATGTGTTAGTTTAGGTAGGTAGTGTTTTTCAAGGAATTCATCCATTTCTTCTAGGTTTTCAAATTTGTTAGAGTACAATTTTTCATAATAATCTGAAATGATTCTTTTAATTTCATTTGGTTCTGTTGTGATGTGGTCCTTCTCATTTCTTATTCGGGTTATTTGTTTCCTTTCCTGTATTTCTTTAGTCAGTCTAGCCAATGGTTTATCAATTTTGTTAATTTTTTCAAAGAACCAGCTTTTGGCTTTGTTAATTCTTTCAATTGTTTTTCTGTTTTCTAATTCATTTAGTTCAGCTCTAATTTTTATTATTTGTTTTCTTCTGGTGCCTGATGGATTCTTTTGTTGCTCACTTTCTATTTGTTCAAGTTGTAGGGACAGTTCTCTGATTTTGGCTCTTTCTTCTTTTTGTATGTGTGCATTTATTGATATAAATTGACCTCTGAGCACTGCTTTTGCTGTGTCCCAGAGGTTTTGATAGGAAGTATTTTCATTCTCGTTGCTTTCTATGAATTTCCTTATTCCCTCCTTGATGTCTTCTATAACCCAGTCTTTTTTCAGGAGGGTATTGTTCATTTTCCAAGTATTTGATTTCTTTTCCCTCGTTCTTCTGTTATTGATCTCTAGTTTTATTGCCTTGTGGTCTGAGAAGATGCTTTGTAATATTTCGATGTTTTGGACTCTGCAAAGGTTTGTTTTATGACCTAATATGTGGTCTATTCTAGAGAATGTTCCATGTGCGCTAGAAAAAAAAGTATATTTTGCAGCAGTTGGGTGGAGAGTTCTGTATAAGTCAATGAGGTCAAGTTGGTTGATTGTTGTAATTAGATCTTCCGTGTCTCTGTTGAGCTTCTTACTGGATGTCCTGTCCTTCTCCGAAAGGGGTGTGTTGAAGTCTCCTACTATAATTGTGGAGGTATCTATCTCGCTTTTCAGTTCTGTTAAAATTTGATTTATATATCTTGCAGCCCTGTCATTGGGTGCGTAAATATTTAATATGGTTATGTCTTCCTGATCAATTGTCCCTTTTATCATTATATAGTGTCCTTCTTTATCCTTTGTGGTGGATTTAAGTCTAAAGTCTATTTTGTCAGAAATTAATATTGCTACTCCTCTTCTTTTTTGCTTATTGTTTGCTTGATATACTTTTTTCCATCCTTTGAGTTTTAGTTTGTTTGTGTCTCTAAGTCTAAGGTGTGTCTCTTGTAGGCAGCATATAGATGGATCGTGTTTCTTTATCCAGTCTGTGACTCTCTGTCTCTTTATTGGTGCATTTAGTCCATTTACATTCAGGGTAATTATAGATAAATAAGTTTTTAGTGCTGTCATTTTGATGCCTTTTTATGTGTGTTGTTGACAATTTCATTTTTCCACATACTTTTTTGTGCTGAGGCGTTTTTCTTAGTAAATTGTGAGATCCTCACTTTCATAGTGTTTGACTTTATGTTAGTTGAGTCGTTACGTTTTTCTTGGTTTTTGTCTTGAGTTATAGAGTTGTTATACCTTTTTGTGGTTACCTCATTATATACCCCTATTTTTCTAAGTAAAAACCTAACTTGTATTGTTCTATATCGCCTTGTATCACTCTCCATATGGCAGTTCAATGCCTCCTGTATTTAGTCCCTCTTTTTGATTATTGTGATCTTTTACCTATTGACTTCCATGATTCCCTATTATGTGTATTTTTTTTTTAATTAATCTTAATTTGTTTGTTTTTGTGATTTCCCTATTTGAGTTGATATCAGGACGTTCTGTTTTGTGACCTTGTGTTGTGCTGATATCTGATATTATTGGTTCTCTGACCAAACAATATCCTTTAGTATTTCTTGTAGCTTTGGTTTGGTTTTTGCAAATTCTCTAAACTTGTGTTTGTCTGTAAATATCTTAATTTCGCCTTCATATTTCAGAGAGAGTTTTGCTGGATATATGATCCTTGGTTGGCAGTTTTTCTCCTTCAGTGTTCTGTATATGTCGTCCCATTCCCTTCTTGCCTGCATGGTTTCTGCTGAGTAGTCAGAACATATTCTTATTGATTCTCCCTTGAAGGAAACCTTTCTTTTCTCCCTGGCTGCTTTTAAAATTTTCTGTTTATCTTTGGTTTTGGTGAGTTTGATGATAATATGTCTTGGTGTTTTTCTTTTTGGATCAATCTTAAATGGGGTTCGATGAGCATCTTGGATAGATATCCTTTCGTCTTTCATGATGTCAGGGAAGTTTTCTGTCAGAAGTTCTTCAACTATTTTCTCTGTGTTTTCTGTCCCCCCTCCCTGTTCTGGAACTCCAATCACCCGCAGGTTATCCTTCTTGATAGAGTCCCACATAATTCTTAGGGTTTCTTCATTTTTTTTAATTCTTTTATCTGATTTTTTTTCAGCTATGTTGGTGTTGATTCCCTGGTCCTCCAGATGTCCCAGTCTGCATTCTAATTGCTCGAGTCTGCTCCTCTGACTTCCTAGTGTGTTGTCTAATTCTGTTATTTTATTGTTAATCTTTTGGATTTCTACATGTTGTCTCTCTATGGATTCTTGGAACTTATTAATTTTTCCAGTATGTTCTTGAATAATCTTTTTGAGTTCTTCAACAGTTTTATCAGTGTGTTCCTTGGCTTTTTCTGCAGATATCCTAATTTCATTTGTGATATCATTAAGCATTCTGTAAATTAGTTTTTTATATTCTGTATCTGATAGTTCCAAAATTGTATCTTCATTTGGGAAAGATTTTGATTCTTTTGTTTGGGGAGTTGGAGAAGCTGTCACGGTCTGCTTCTTTAAGTGGTTTGATATGGATTGTTGTCTCCGAGCCATCACTGGGAAACTAGTTTTTCCAGAAAATCCGCTAAAAAAAAACTGCAGTCAGATCCCTATCAGAGTTCTCCCTCTGGCTCAGGCTATTCAGATGTTAATGAAGCCGCCTGGGGAGGGTGGGGGAGGGAACAGAGAGATAGGAGAGTAGCACCTCAGAATATAGCCAGAGTTGCTTGTCTTGCTTGGAATGACTCTTATATCTGAGATTCCCGCGGGCGCGTCGCCTATGTGTGCTGTCTGTGTGGAGATTGCCCCCGGGGGGTCTGGCCCGCTGGAGTCACGGTCAGATCCTCCGCTTCCAGCCCCACGCCCAGCGTCAAGGCTCCCCTACTGGGACGGTGCACTCTCGACTCCAAAATCAGTCGCTGCCTCCCGGGGACTTCTCGTCCCTCCAGCCGCGTGGCCGTGCCGCCCCCGTGAACCAGGTGGGCCCCCTCCCGGGGTTAGTTCAGATGGGTGGAGTAGCTCCCCGTGCTTGGGCCGCGACCGAGTGTCCCGGCTGGAACGCTGTTCTCCCCGCTCCAATACCAGTCGCTGCCTCCCGGGGACTTCTCCTACCGGCTGCGTCCCACGCCGCCCGCGCGACCCGGATGGTCACCTTCCCGGGGTTAGTTCAGGGGGTGGAGCAACTCTCCGTGTTTATGGCGTACCTGCGTGCAGTCCAAATCCCTGTGGGACGGTTCCCCGGCTCGGATGCTGCTCTTTCTGCTCCAAGATCAGTCACTGCCTCCCGGGGACTTCTCCTAACGGCTGCGTCCCACGCCGCCCGTGGAACCGGCTAGTCCCCCTCCCGGGGTTAGTTCAGGGGGGTGGAGCAGGTCTCTGTGCTTGTGCCGTACCTGACTGGTATGCTGGCTCCAGGCTCTGGAAACAATCGCTGCTTCCCCGTATTAGTTCGTTCTCCGTCTCTAAATCTGTGTTTGTTGTTCAGGGTTCGTAGATTGTTATGTATGTGATCGATTCACTTGTTTTTCCGTGTCTTTGTTGTAAGAGGGATCCGAGGTAGCGTCTGCCTAGTCCGCCATCTTGGCTCCGCCTCCCGGTAGTATGGTTTTTGTTTTATGCCTCATGTCTCAGATTATACCCTTGGAGTCCAGAGGTACATATGTGTACCCCTTGTGAACACAAATTCTACCCCCGGGGCCCAGAGATACATATGTGTACCAGGTAAGAATTTTCAAAATTTATGTTTTTCCTACCAAAAATTCAGTGATTCAGCACCACCCCATACCATAACCCATTGCCGTTGAGTCAATTCTGACCCATTGTGACCCTACAGGACAGAGTAAAACTGCCCCACAGGGTTTGCAAGGAGTGCCTGATGGATTCAAACTGCCAGCCTTTTGGTTAGCATCTGTAGCACTTAACCACTACGCCACCAGGGTTTCCCCACCTTATACAAATATTTGTATTTCTGCTATTTGTAAGTTTTTCATTGGCTTATTATTTTCAGAAGTAGACTGCCGAGTCCTTCTTAGTCTGTCTTAGTCTGGAAGCTCAGCTGAAACCTGTCCATCATGGGAGACCCTACTGGTATTTGACTACTAGTGACACAGCTTCCAGTATCACAGCAACACACAAGTCCCCACAGCAGGACAAAGTGACAGACACGTGGTGGAATTAGAGCTCTAGCCAATCTTTATTTTATGGCAAGAAAGTTTTAATGCAAAGACTCTTGAATATAAACAATGTGATTGACATGACTTGTTAATATCTCCGTTTCTTTCTTTATCATATCTCTAAGACTTCAACTAGACTGCAAGCTCCAAGAAAGAAAATTCTGTCTCTTTTGATCACTTCAGTATTTTCAGGGCCTGGAAAGTGTCAGTCCCACAGTGTGGCCTTAATAAAGGGTCAGCAACCTATAAGCCTTCAGGCCAACTTTGGCCCATGGACCACATCTGACCTTGTAACTGTCTTTATAAATAAAGTTTATCAGTACCCAGCCATGATCATTTGTTTACATATTGTCTATGGCTGCCTTTAGGAGCCCTGGTGGTGCAAAGGATAAGCACTCAGCTACTAACTGAAAGGTCAGTAGTTCAAACTCACCCAGTGGCTCCACAGGAGAAAGACCTGGAAATCTGTTTCCATAAAGATCACAGCCTATAAAACCTTATGGGGCAGTTATACTCTGTCACATGGGGTCCCATCAGTGGAATTCAAGTCGATGGCATTCAACAACGTTTCCTTTTATGTTACAAAGACAGACCACATGGCCCTCAAAGGCAAAAACATTTGTATCTAGCCTTTTACAGAAAAGCTCACCATCCCTGCCCTGAGTACCATTTGTTCACTGAATGATTGTCATAACTCTCTTTCCTCTTCCTTCAACAAAATATCACATCCAACCCCCTGCCTAAAATGAAACTGAATTTCTAAATCTGCCACAGAAAATGTATGTTTCAAATAGAGCCGTGATGGCTTTAGGGAGATGGAGTCTGCTTTCAGGCAAATAATTAAAAACAGGCAGTTATAGCCACCGTCACGCCATGGTTTGCAGGCATACATCATGGCTGCCAGGTTGGGGCCCTGGGTGGTACAGATAGTTACAACTCTTAGTTACTAGGAGAAAGTTAAGGGGTTCAAATTCACCCAGAAGTGCCTCAGAAGAAAGGCCTTGGCAATCTAATTCTGAAAAATCAGCCACTGAAAACCCTGTGGAGCCGGAGTTCTACTCTGACACACATGAGGGTCTCCATGGGTTGGAATTGACTTGACGGCAACTGGTTTTTGGTTTTGCAGGTTATATGAAGATGTTGAATCTGGGGGCGTAGTATATTCATTCAAGCCTAAAGAACTAGAGCTAAGTGTGGTGCTCTTGGGTTTCAGGAGCAGGGGTTCCATAAATATGGGCAAGAAACCATCTTCATATGTGGCTGGACCTAGAAGTACCTAGGCTTCAAACAAGAAGTGCTGGTGCTGGAGCGGTAAAGTACTGCTGACTGAAAGGTTGGCTGTTCAAACCCACCAGGCGCCCCGCAGGAGAAAGACCTGGTGATCTGGTTCCATAAAGATTACAGCCTAGAAAACCCTATGGGGCAGTTCTACTCTGTCATATACGGTCACTATGAGTCCATAAGGGACCCTTGGGGAGCAACGGTTAAAGCGCTCTGCTGCTAACCGAAAGATCAGCGGTTCAAACTCACCCAGTCGTTCTATAGGAGAAAGATCTGGCCATCTACTTCTGTAAAGATTACAGCCTCGGGGGGAAAAAAAACCTGTGGGGGAGTTCTATTCTGTCCTATAGGGTCGCTATGAGTCAGAATCAACTCAACAGCGATGGGTTTATGAGTCATAATCGATTCAACATCATACAACAACGGCCTTAAACTGAAACCCCCAGAAAAGGTGTTTGAAGCATATTAAGATTTAAAAATAGGTACACCAAAAAAAAAAGAGTATATTTTTACATTGAAGCTTAGCTAAAAAAAAGATTCACTATAAAAGCTCCATGCCAGACTCCAAAGAAGGTGATAAAAAGGTCATACTTTTAAAACTAAAATGCCTCAATAGCATTTAACTAGTAACCCTCTGATGATAATTGCTACTGAACTGTCTCTTTTTAATAGTGTATTTCATTTAACATTATTTAACTTGCTAAAGTTTCACCAACTCAGTGGTCACTGACCTAAAAAAAAAAAAAATTGCTTAAAATTGCTTAATTAGTAAGTTAACCTAAAACAAATGTTAAGCAAATTGTACTATACTCAGAGAATCAGACAAACGTTTCTTTCGTTCTGCAACAGAAGGCAGCTAGCCCATTAGTCAAGCCCTGTAATATGTAACCTTTGGTTTTTCTGCAAGAAATAACACAAAATTTATGCATTGCATAGTTTTCCATATAGATTTTTTTTTTAACTTATTTTTAGCCCGTAGGATAGGAAGTAAAGAGGCCCTGGTTGTGCAGTGATTAAGCCCTTGGATGCCAACTAAAGGTTGGCAGTTTGAAGCCACCAGAGGCTCTACAGGAGAAAGACCTGGTAAACTGTTCCCTTAAAGATCGCAGTCTAGAAAACCCTTTGGGACAATTCTACTCTGTTACATGGGGTCTCTATGAGTCAGAACAGAGTCAATGGCACCTAACAACAACAGTGACCAAAAAGGAAGCAAATTATTAATCAGTTGCCATCGAGTCAATTCCTACTCATGCTGACCCCATATGCTCCACCATTTCAAGTCTCATGTGTCTAAGAAGTCGCTGTTGTTAGTTGCCGTCCAGATGGCTCAGATTCATGAGGACATTACGCAAAATAGAAGGGAACTTCGTCCGGGCCTGTGCCATTTTCATGATCATTGGTATGTTCGAGTCCATTGTTTTGCCTATTGCGTCAATCCATCTCATGGAGGGTTTCCCTAGTCTTCACTGACCCTCCTCTTTACCAAGCATGATGTCCTTCTCCAGGGACTGATCCCTCCTGACAACATGTCCAAAGTATGAAAGAGGCAGTCTTGCCATCCTTACTTCTAAGAAGCATTCTGGCTGTACTTCTTCCAAGTTGGACTTTTTCATCTTCAGGCGGTCCATGATGTATTCTTTACCAAAACCATAATTCCCACACTCACTGCAATTGACAATCAGCCTTCACACGTGTTATATTATTTCAAATAGAAACTGAAGTAGGTATTAAAATAATTTAAAGGGGTATTTTGGTAACTCACTGAGATCCAGGTAATTGTTAAGGTTTTTCAATCTTCCTATGCCTGGCTTCATTGTTCCTTCTAGCTTGGGGATTGTGCTTTCAGAAAACAAGAATGGATCCATTGGAGTTAGCCCATGAGGATGTTTACATGGGTCCTCCAAAGCATACAGAGTTGGGATTTAATCTTTGAACACCTTTCTCTTAGCTGTTCAAATATTACCTTCTCCACTAATCCTTTCTTTTTTCAAAACTTAGTATTAATAGTCTCTGTACCATGACAATAACGTACTCTGGAAATAAACAGGGAAAGGTCAAGTTATGGATTGAATTATGTCCCCCCAAAATATGTGTCATAAATTCTAAACCCTATACTTGTGGATCCACATACATGCCTATTTCCAAAGAAAGGTGATCCAACAGAAGGCAGAAATTACCGAACTATATCATGAACATCACGTGGAAGTAAAATTTTGCTGAAGATCATTCAAAAGTGACAGTAGCAGTATATCAACAGGGAGCTGCCAGAAATTCAAGCCAGATTCAGAAGAGGACATGGAACCAGGGATATCACTGCTGATGTCAGATGGATCCTGGCTGAAAGCAGAGAATACCAGAAGGCTGTTTACCTGTGTTTTATTGGCTATGCAAAGGCATTCTACCATGTGGATCATAAAAAATTATGCCTAACATTGGGAAGACTGGGAATTCAAGAGAATTTAATTATGCTCATGAGGAAGCTGTACATAGACCAAGAGGTAGCCCTTCCAACAGAACAAGAGGATATTGCACGGTTTAAAATCTGTAAAGGTGTGCGTCAGGGTTGTATCTTTTCACCATACTTACTCGATCTGTATGCTGAGCAAATAGTCCAAGAAGCTAGACCATAGAATGAGGCATCAGGATTGAAGGGAGACTCATTAACAACCTGCGTTATGCAGATGACACAACCTTGCTTGCTGAAAGTGAAGAGGACTTGAAGCACTTACTGATGAAGAGCAAAGACTACAGCCTTCAGTATGGATTACACCTCAACACAAAGAAAACAAAATCCTCATAACTGGGCCAATAGGCAACATCATGATAAATGTAGAAAAGATCGAAGTCACCAAGGATTCCATTTTACTTGGATCCATAATAAATGCCTATGGAAACACCAGTCAAGAAATCACACAACACATTGCATTGGGCAAATCTGCTGCAAAGGACCTCTTTAAAGTGTTGAAAAGCAAAGATGTCACTTTAGGGACTACTGTACACCTGTCCCAAGCCATGGTGTTTTCAGTTGCCTCATATACAAGCAAAAGCTGGACAATGAATACGGAAGACCAAAGAAGTGATGGCTTTGAATTATGGTGTTGGGGAGGAATATTGAATTTACCATGGTCTGCCAGATGAACAAACAAATCTGTCTTGGAAGAGATACACCCAGAATGCTCCTTAGAAGTGAGGATGGCGAGACTGCATGTCATGTACCATCCACATGTTATCAGGAGGGAGCAGTCCCTGAAGAAGGACATCATGCTTGGTAAAGGAGAGGATTGGCACAAAAGAGGAAGACCCTCAATGAAATGGATTGACACAGTGGCTGCAACAATGGGCTCAAGCGTAACAACGATTGTGAGTGTGGTGCTGGACTGGGAAGTGTTTTCTTCTGTTATATCTAGGGTCATTATGAGTCTGAAACGAGTGGAGGACACCTAACAATAACAACAACATATTTGTAGACGTAATCCCATTTGAGGATGGGTTTTCTTTGTTGTGTTAATTAGGCCATATTAGTGTAGGGTTTGTCTTAAGGGAATCACTTTTGAGACACAAAAGCAGCAGATTAGGCACAGAAGCGAGCAGGCAAAGATGGAGGAACATAGATTCCGCATGAAGGTCTCCAAGAAACAGAAGAGCAGAAGCTGAAAAGAGACAAGGACCTTCCCCCAAAGCCAAGAGACAGAGAACCTTTCCCTAGAGCTGATGCTCTGAATTCAGACTTCTAGCTTCCTAACTGTGAGAAAATAAATGTCTGCTTGGTAGAACCACCACTTGTGGTATTTCTGTTACAGCAGCAGTAGGAGACTAAGATAAACCCTGGTGGCATAGTGGTTAAGAGCTACGGCTGCTAACCAAAAGGTCTGCAGTTCAAATCCACCAGGCACTCCTTGGAAACCCGATGGGGGCAATTCTACTCTGTCCTTTACGGTTGCTATGAGTAGGAATTGACTCGAAGGCAATGGGTTTAGGAGACTAAGACCAGGTAAAGCCTCTTTCAACCCGGGACTTTCATGATCTGAAGGTCCATGGCTGACTCTACAGAAAGCAAGATGCCTCAAGGAGGAAATTACCTTTCAACATACATTGGTTTTCCTCATGCTGATGATCCCAATGCCTAACAAAGGGTATATGCACAAAACAAATCATTCTGGTACAATGATAGAAAAGTTCCTAAACTTGGAATGAAATAAGGGAGCTCAGAACTTGGTGGTCCAGCCTTGCCACTCATTGTTTTTGTTGTTGTTGTTAACTTCTGTTAAGTTGGCCCCTAAATCATGGCAACTCCACACACAAGGGAGCAAACATGGCCCGACCCTGAGTCACCCCCATGACTGGTTGTGGATCAGACTGCTGAGACCCATAGGGTTCCCACTGGCTGATTTTCAGGAGTAGATCTCCAGGCTTTTCTTCCTAGTCTGTCTTGGTCTGGAAGCTACACTGAAACCTGTTCAGCATCACGGCAACATGCAAGCCTCCACGGACAGACAGGTGGTGCGTTGGCCGGGAATGGAACCCGGGTTTCCTGCACGGAAGGTGAGAATTCCACTGCTCCTGAGTCTCTGCCACTAATAAGCCGTTGCTCTCCACGAGCCGGTTCCCTTCAGGGTTATAATTTTTCTCACTTGTAAAATGATGATACTGACCTTAATTCTATGCACCAACTTTTCCATCTCTCAGGCGAAGCAACCTATGTCTGATGACTCAGTGTCTCTGTCTCCTATGCATGACTTCTCAGACTTTGCAAAAGGAGGATTTTCAGGGATGTGGAAATTGACTCATGCTATGCAGGGACTTTCAAGGTCACCTTCAAAAAAGAACTGGGATCATAAACAATTCAAATCCACCCATGTTCTAGAGTTAACCTTGAGACTAACTTTCCTTCCAACATTTAATGAATCTATGTTTCATGAACACATTCCCGCACCTTTTTAAAGCGTTCTTTCAAAAGACTGCTGCTTGTATGTCAGCCTCCAGAGAAATCTGCTGCCAAAGACCTCTTTAAAGTGTTGAAAAGCAAAGATGTCACTTGAAGGACTAAGGTGGGCCTGACCTAAGCCATGGTCTTTTCAGTCACCTCATATGCATGTGAAAGCTGGACAATGAATAAAGAAGAAGAACAAACAAATCTGTCTTGGAAGAAGTACAGCCAGAATGCTCCTTAGAAGCAAGGATGGCGAGACTTCAACTACTGCGCTTTAGACACGTCATCAGGGAAGGCCAAACTCTGGAAAAGGACATCATGTTGGTAAAGTAGAGGGTCAATGAAAACAAGAGAAAAGCTCAATAAGATGGATTGACATAGCAGCCTCAAGAACAGACTCAGTCATACCATCCATCATGAAGATGGCACAGGACCTGGTGAAGTTTTGTTCTGCTGTATATAAGGTGGCCGTGAGTCAGAGCTGACTGGGCAGCAATTAACTAACTAAAAGCTATTCTTCTGTAGCTTTTCCTTATGTTCAGGCTATATTTATTTGGGCATTCTCTTGTTCAGGTGATTAAGATGAGGGGACCTTTTAGAATATGCAAAAAAATGCAAATTGGCTGGAGACAGACACAGGATAAGGGTTCAGGCATGCTACTTCCTGGCTCCTGGAGACAGGAGGTGTTGTTTGCAGATTGTTGTTGTTAGTTGCCTTGGACTTGCTTCTGACTCATAGTGACCCCATGTGACAGAGTGGAACTGCTCCGTAGGGTTTTCTGGGCCATCTTTATGGGAGCAATCACCAGGTCTTTCTCCCATGGACCCACTGGGTGGGTCAGAATGGCCAACCTTACTCTTAGCAGCTGAGCACTTAAACTTCGGGTCCCCAGGTCTCCTTTCCAGGTGTCATGGTTGTGTCTTTCAAAGCTGTTAGAGTCAACGGTCTCCATCTCTGGGTTCTTGTCCCAACTCACGATGGCAAGCTGATTTATTCTGCCTTCTCTAGGTCTTTTGGGAAGCAATTGAGCAATTCTTTTCTCAGGACCTTTTGTCCAAAGTGTCTTACAGAACTGGCACCAGCACAGGCTTTATTTAATTATTGTGAAACCAAGGAGAGACACAGAGCTTTTTCACATCGGAAAGGGGCTGTTTCTGAGAAGACGGCGTCCCTGTCCAAGGGTCAGAGTAGCAAGTAGTAAAGGAGCCATTTTGTCTTCACCGTGTAATTTAGAAATGAAAATAAATCTCAGGAGACTCGGAACGGCCATGGCCATGTTCAACTGAGAAGTGTTGGGGGGGCTGGTGGGCCTGATTCTGGTGACAGAGAGTTGAGATTCAATCAGTGAAAAGGCATAGTGCTGGAGCCAGGTGGAATAAAAAACATAAACCAAAAATCTAACCAAACCCACTGCAGTCCGGTCGATTCCAACTCATAGCGACCCTGTAGGACAGAGTAGAACTCCCCCATAGGGTTTCCAAGGAGTGGCTGGTGGATTCAAACGGTTGGCCTTTTGGTTAGCAGCTGAGCTCTTAACCACTGGGCCACCAGGGCTCCCAAAACATAAAGGAATACTAAAAAGGAACACACCAAAGACTTATACAAACGCACCTGCATATTACAGAGTGAAACCCGAGAGAGCTGGAAGGTGATGAGACTGTGTTGTTTTTCTGGGTCTCAAAAGCTTTCCACCTTTGACAGGGTGCAGCCTTACCACTTTTCTATTGTGAGTTTTAGTGGAAAATATATGCGTTTTCCTCCTCCGACAGGTTTCCATCTTAAGCACGGTCAGGCTTTCGCAGGTTTTACTGTGCGCACACACACACACCCCAAGCAAGCAACACACACACATATCACACAAGAAACACACACACATACACAGGGTCTGATAAGTAAACACGTACATCAAAGTTCTCGCTTTGATTTGTACTTATAATGTGGGAAAAGAAAGAAGGTGTATAAATATATGCACGTGTGTCATATACACACAGTTATATCTGATATGTACATAGAACCAAATACATGTTTATATGCATGCGTGTATTAAATAGTAAATATATTAAATGTTGGGGGCAATGGTGGTTCAGTGGGAGAATTCTCGCCTTCCATGCAGGAGACCCAGGTTCGATTCCCGGCCAATGCACCTCAGGTACAGCCGGCACCTGTTTGATAGTGGAGGCTTGAGTGTTGCTATGATGCTAGACAGGTCTCAGGGGAGCTCCCAGACTAAGGCAGACTAGGAAGAAAGGCCTGGAGATCTACTTCCAAAATCAGCCAATGAAAATTCTGTGGAGCTCAACGATCTGACCCCCAACTGATCACGGGAATGACACAGGACCAGGCAGTGTTTTGTGCTGGTGTGCATGGAGTCTCCGTGAGTGGAAGCCCGCTCAAAGCAGCTGACAACAATATATTAAATGGCGCAATGGTTAAGCACTCAGCTGCTACCCAAAAGGCTGTGATCTTCAGAGATGCAGACTGCCACATCTTTGTCCTGCCGAGCTGCTAATCTATTCAAACTTCTGACCTTTTGCTTAGCAGCCAAACGCTTAACAACTGTGCCACCAGAGTTCCCAGTAGACACCCATTAAATAATTCCTAAATGCATGGATAAACCTCCAGCTACTTCCTTTTAGTATACGTATATCCATTGCTGTCAAGTTAATTCTGACTCATAGCGACCCTATAGGACAGAGTAGAACTAACTGCCCCATAGGGTTTCCAAGGAGCAGCTGGTGGATTCAAACTGCCGACCTTTTGGTCAGCGGTCGGCTCTTAACCATTGCTGTATATAAAAACGCACACATATATATAAGCTTGCATATATATTTGTATATGTGATTGTGTGTGTATGTGTGTATATATATAGGAAACCCTGGTGGCGTAGTGGTTAACTGCTACTGCTGCTAATGAAGAGGTCGGGAGTTTAAATCCGCCAGGGGCTCCTTGGAAACTCTACCGGGCAGTTCTACTCTGTCCTATAGGGTTGCTATGAGTCAGAATCGACTCGACGGCGGTGGGTTTGGTGTATGTATATGTGTGTGTGTACCTATACTGGTATATGTTCTTATATAGATATAAATATTTGCCTGTATGTCTGTTCATATATATACATATGTAAAGATATGTTGCTATGAGTTGAAATCGACTCAATGGCAATGAGTTTGCATGGGTTTACATATTTGTAGACGTGCTCGTGATTGACCAAACCTAGAAAACATTCAGGAGCCCTGGTGGTGCAATGGTTAAGCTCATCACTAACCTAATAATGGTCTGCAGTTTAAGCCCAGCAACTGCTCCATGGGAGAAAGACCTGGCTATCTGCTCCCAAAAAGATTACAGCCTAGGAAACCCTATGGGGCAGTTCTAGTCTTTCATTTGGGGTCACTGTGAATCGAAATAAACTCAATGGCACACAGCAACAGCAGTGGATAACATTATTATCTGTGGTATAAAATGGGCAAATTCGTAGTGTTTTAAAGGGAATACATTGGTTTTCATGAAAGCAAAATACACCTGGTTTCAGTTTATGCCATTCAGGTTGGGCATCTGGTAATCATCATGGCTTGCCTTGGTTTTAAAGCTTTTCCTAAAAAATGGGTGCCTGACGTGACTCCCCAGTATAATGCTGAGCAACCTACTTCATGACAAGTCTTGTACCTTCAGAAATGACACTTTTCAAGCATAAGAATTTTTTTTTTTTTTTTTTTTTTTTACTGACAACTATGAGGGAGATTAAATTTTAAAAAGTGGGTACTGTCTATCTTGAGTCAGCATTTAGCAAAGCCGTACGAGGTCTTAGAGGCCTTGTGCTTGCATTTTGAATAGAAATTCTTCTTCTGTGAACCGAGATGCGTACACGGTGGCATACCAACATTTAATTAGAAGGTAGAAGTAAATATAGGCCATGATCAGATGGCTTTTTGATTTTATTTAGTGTTAGTGGGTCTTTGGACTAAAAAAAATGTCTGAGAATTTAAAAAAGAAAGAAATATGGTATCATGGGTCGCCTCCCAACCCCACCGTGAAGTATATTGAAAGTTGACTTGTGCACACTTTGACAGTTTCAACGGCTTGTTTTGAACATGCTGGCAAGTGTTGGAATTTCTTACTCTGGAGCAAGTTTTCTGATCTCTGACATGGTCTTCCATGACACAGCCCTGTGCACTGTCATCCTGGACTATTTGTTACTAAACCCCTGCTAGACTGGGTTGGTCAAGATGTATACCACCCAGATAACATAGATGGTCCAACACCAAAGAGAACGTACAGACATTTTTGGTTAAACTAGAAACTTCCTTTGGGGATTAAAAACCTTTAGGAAAGAAGTAATTGGCAGGCACTGTCAGAAGAAATATTCTGTAATCCTGCAGGAAATCAGAACATAATTTCTGCATTGACACTGTCATCAATTCTGAACTCCTAAAGGGGTGTGGGGGAGGATTTGATGCCCACAAATGAATAGAGTTTTACACACCCACGTGTTTTACTCTTGCCTGCAGCAGTAGTGAAATACTGCACTTGGCATAGAGATTTATTTTCCTGAATCCCAGGCTCTGCACTGAGTAGTCAAGCCACACTGCAATGTTTCCATGGAAGCAAAGCAGAAAAGTACGATATGGCTAGGTTCTTGAGCTAGAGGGCATGAAACAGGATACTGGCAAGAAGTGTGGGTGTCTGGCTCAAGTTGCTCTATGTATTTATTTTTAGTAATATTTTATTGTGTTTTTTGGTGAAGGTTTACATGCCAGTTTAGGTTCCCATTCAACCATTTCTACACAAGTTGTTCAGTGGCATTGTTTTCATTCTTCACAATGCGTGAGCATTCTCCTTATTTCCGTTCTGGTTGCTCTGTTTCCATTAATCTACTTTCCCTGCATCCTTACCTTCTCATCTTTGTTTTAACGTCATTGTTGACTGTTTGGTCTCATCTAGATGTTTTTTTAAAGGCGCACAGTACTCATGGGTGATACTCTTTATTTTGAGAGCCAATCTGTTATTTAGCTTGAAGGTAGCCTCAGAGGATAGTTTTGGTTCCAGGTTTAAAGAGTATTTCAGGGCAATAGTCTCAGGGAGTCCTCTAGCCTCAACTGGTCAAGTAAGTCCTTTTTTTTTGCTTAAGAATCTGAGGTTTTGTTCACAGTTTTTCTCCCATTCTGTTAGGATCCATTTGTTGTGGCCCTGATCAGAACTATCGGTAGTGGTAGCCAGGCACCACCATCTAGTTCTTCTGGTTTCAGGGTAGATGAGGCTGTGGTTCGTGTAGATTATTTGTCCTGTAGACTAGTTTCTGCTTTCAGTTTTGATGTCCTTCTCTCTCTTTTGCTCCAGATGAGTAGAGACCAATAGTTTTATCTTAGATGTGGCTCAAGTTGTTTTTAAGGACAACAAGTTCTGAATAGTATCACCCATAGCTGGTCAACGTGTTCTTCCTGCTGTGTTCCAATGAACAGCATCAAGGTGGACTAACTGATGGATATTGGAGCTCTCCAAGTCAATCTCTTTATTTATAATTTCCCAAACCTGAAAATTCTGGCCTGACTATGATATCTGAAATTATTGCCCAATATGATGCAAATGCTTATTCCATGAAACACTACGATATCTGTTAAAGTGTATTATAGATTCTTAGGAGGGGTTCTTTCTGTGATGTTTGAATTGATAAGAACTGGTAAATGGGTTCTTTATCCCACCACAGGGTTGACTAACTATATCTCTGTGTGTTAAATCTGGCCCACCACTTGCTTTTGTAAATAAAGTTTTATTGGAACACAGCCACACCCACTTGTTTAAGTAGCATTTATGGCTGCTTTTGTACTGCACCAGAAGTATTGCATTATTGCAGAACAGTGCCTATGACTTATGAAACTGAAAATATTTACCATTTGGCCCCTTAGTGTAAAAGTTTGCCAACTCTTGTGGCGCTATTTAAGGCACTGAGAAAGAAAGCTTTTCCATTCTTCCAATATCTTTCTCTCAACTTGTTATTCTTTGATACGTTTGCTATTTAATGTTGTCTTAAGTAAATAAAACATTAATGTATTTAGTGATTAGCATTGACTTTATTTTTTATCTTTATATTGTAAAATTCACATTTTAAATGCATACATCAGGGCACATATCCTATATGTGGAATGGCTGCAAATTTTCCACACTTTTTATTTTGTAGCTCACACATATGTCTCTATGTCATTCTAACCAGAACAGTGAAAACATCGCAGAAAACCAACGCAATTGATTTTACTTCACATGTTGATATATACCTACTCACCAACACTGTGTATCTACAGCTTACCAATCAGTAAGGAAGGAGTGGAATGGAATGCAATGGTAGACTACCCTATCTTCTCCTTTCCTTCTACATCATCACTTTCACAATAAGGGGTTGCCTAATACACAGAAGAGGGCAGTGGGCAATGGTGGCTCACTGATAGAACTCTCGCCTTCCATGCAGGACCCAGGTTCGATTCCTGGCCAATGCACCTCATGCATGGCCACTATTCTTTGTCAGTGAAGGCTTTTGCATTGCACTGGTGTTGAACCAGGTTTTAGCAGAGCTTTCAGACTAAGGCAGACTAGGAAGAAAGGTCTGGTGTTTCTACTTTTGAAAATCAGCCAATGAAAACCCCACGGATCCCAATGGTCTGATTCTGTTGTGTGTGTGTCTCCATGAGTTGGGAGCCAACTTGATGGCAGCTAACAAATACAAGGGAGTAACGCAGTGGTTAAGAGCTCTGCTGCTAATCAAAAGGTCGACAGTTCAAATTCACCAGGTGCTCCTTGGAAACCCTATGAGGCAGTTCTACTCTGTCCTAAAGGGTCGCTATGAGTTGGAATTGACTAGACAGCAATAGGTTTGTTTTGTTTTTTTGGTAATATAAGTAAGAAGGATGTAATCAGTTTCTTTGATTGCTAGTTAAATACATGCAAATTATATTCTCTAAACCTGGAGCTTATCATATTATTCTTTTTTATTATTATTATTATCAGTGGGTGAACACCATTTCTTAATTTTAACACAATTGAATTAATTAAACTTGTTTTTCTTTCAGATTTTTGTGTCTTTCATAACCCAGTATAAGAAACACATTTTCAAATATTGTCTCCTAAAGGTTTAAAGACTGGTATTTTGCTTTAAGTCCTCAACAAAACTGTTAATATTATTTTTAAATTATGTTGTCAGGTGTGGGTACAACTTAATATTTTCTAAGAGATTACCAATTTTATAAACATCATTTACCGAAAAGTTTATCTTTCACCACCCTATCATAAATTATGTATATAGATCTATTTGGATGAACTCTTTTTTTCTATTGAGCATTGTATGTTGTATGTGTTCTAATACCAATACTACATTATCTTAATTAATCTAGGCTTATATATAAGGAAGGACATCTGATAGAATAGGCTGCCACTTTCTGCTTTCTTTCAAGAGTTTCTTGGCTTCTCTCAGTTCACTGTTTTTCTGTATAAATTTTAGAATCCACATATAGATTTCCACAAAACGTCTTGTTGACATTTTTATTTGAGTTTCATTGAATCAAAAGGTGAATTAGAAGAGAATTGGCATCTCTATATATTGACTGTTGTAGATATTATACCAAGGAAATTTTTTTGTCGTTGTTGCTAGTTCCAATTACATGGTTATATCATGACACTTCCTAAATTAGTAACAGTGTAGAAGGAAAGGAAGCTGACTTTTGTAAGTTGATTCACTATCCGGCAATTCTGCTAAACTCTCATATTGATTTGACCAATTACATGTAGATTCTATGGTTTTCTCTGTATATCATCATATCAGTGATCTATAATGAGAATGTTCTTCCCACTTGCTTCATAAAATGGTTATGGTTTTTGTCTACTAGCTACACTAAGTTGAGGAGCCAGCATAATATAGAATAGACGTGGAACTAGAGGGCACTGTTGGGTTTTTCCAATCTTAAATATCATTATGTGCCTTATTTCCTGCAGATTTTGATAATGCTCTTGCCCTTGTTGAGGAAGGACCTTTGAATTCCAGTTTCCTGAGAGTTTTATGTCTCTTCCCATTGGTGCAAATGATCTGAGTTTGACTGATCACCTAAAGATTGGTGGTTCGAATGCAGCCAGCTGTGCCGTGGAAGAAAGAGTTGGTGATCTGCTCTGTAAAGACTACAGCCAAGAAAACCCTATGGAGCAATTCTACTCTGACACACGTGGGGTTACCATGTGTCGGAATCGACTTTACAGCAACAGATTTGGTTTGGTCGCCATCTTGAAATTCTTAACCAGTGTTGAACAGGAAGAAGCCCCTGGATGGTGTAAGTGGTTAAGCGTTGGGCTACTAACCCAAAAGTTGGTGTTTGGACCCGCCTAGGGGAGAAAAAAAAATTTTTTTTTTTTTTTTAGGGGAGCCTCAGAAGAAAACCTAGTAATCTACTTCTGAAAACTCTATGGAGGACAGTTCTACTCTGACACAATGGGGTCACCATGGTTCAGAATCCAGTTGATGGCAATGAATTTGGTTGGCTTTTGTTTATTAATAAGAGTTGCCATTGAGATGACCATATTTTTTCCCATTTATCTAGTAATGTGGCTAAATTATATCTTTAAAATAGATATTCCGGTGTTAAGGGGAATATGCTTGCCTGGGATGAACCCCACTGATCATGGTGTAGTGCATGTTATATTTTACCCAGCCAACTTTCTGATGTACAGGCATGTGAGTGTGAGACTGTGTGTGTTAATTTTATATCTACGCTCTTGAAAGATACTGTCCTAGAATAAACCACTCTACATAAATTATGCCCTCTCCCCAGGATCCTGAATATGACAGATTAATCTGTCTCTGCCCAGCATTCCAAACTCCACAACAAATCCATCATGGCTGGGGACAGAAGTTATATATAATTGCTATTCTAAGCACTGATCTCAGAATCGATCATTTCCAACATTTCCTCTAACCTTAAGTTTCTCAGATTCTCGACATATATACATGTTTTAAACCGAATGGATGGAGCTATCATTGTATTTTCTGATGTTTAAAGTACACATGTATTTTATAAAATGATTCATTTTTAGGCAAAAAAATTTGCCAGTGCAGGCTGCCTCAGATTCATTATATTTTCAGGGACACTATTTTTCTCAACTAAAGACCAGAGCTCAGGTAATATGTGAATAAGTGTTCAGCTAAATTGAACTCACAGTATCTTCTATAAAACAAAAGTATTTATTGGCGCCTTTGTATCGTTACTTCAATAATTATCTCTCCAAGAGCTGATATGTGCTGTTTCAATTATCACATGAGCAAGCGATTTATAAGGATGTGGTTCATTTTTTAGGGGTTAAGGTAGTTTTAAACACAGGGAATAAAGCCCATAAAAGCACTCTGAATACCATAAGAGGTATCTTTTGGCTTTACATTTTCTGATTCTTTCATACTGAGCCCTGGGTCTTTCTGAATTAAGGATACTGAGAGTGATGTCCAGGATGTTTACTACTGCATCCTAAGTCAGTCAGCCAGGAGACATAAAAAGGTTCATGAAAGACGCTCTACAACAGCTTTCCCTGGTGAGAAAGCGGATATTTACTCAGCTGGAAAAGGCACTGTGCTTTTGGACTCTTTCGGAATTCTCCTGTCTTTCTTCCTCTTCTCTAACATGCCTAATGTACATGCGCTGGGACAGCTGGCAAATAACATTCATTCTAAGGCCCAAAACTAAAGAGTGCATTTAATTAAAGCACAATTAAAAACAAAATACATGAGAAAGGCATCAGGGTGGAGATGAAAATCACTTAAAAAATCTAGTACCAAAGGACACAATTAATGGACTAGACAAAACTCAGCGCCAACCAGCATGAAGGTGAAAGCACACAGATGCCCGCCACTTGCTGGAACTAATTTCTTTTTTTGATGGAGTGAATAGCCAGTTTTATATTAAACGCTCACTTCCTGTGTGTGAGGAACATGATATATATATGTGCGTGTGTAATAGATAAGTGTAATTTACACGCATGTAATCTATGTAGAAGCCTAACATATACAGTGTACTATATATAGAAGCGTTATATATATATATAGTCTTGGAAAAAGTACAGCCAGAATGCTCCTTAGAAGCTGGGATGGTGAGACTACGTCTCACATCCTTTGGACGTGTTATCCCTGGAGAAGGACATCATGCTTGGCAGAGTACAGGGTCAGCAAAAAAGAGGAAGACCCTCAACCAGATGGATTGATACAGTGGCTGCAACAATGGGCTCAAGAATAATAACAATTGTAAGGACAGTGCAGGACCGACTGGGCAGTGTTTTGCTCTGTTGTGCATGGGGTTGCTATGAGTTGGAAACGACTCCACGGCACCTAACAACAACAATATATATATAATGTAATGTATGTGAGTGCCATATATACATAATATATAAGTGTAATGTATATTTAAGTGTAACATATATAAACCAAAGCCAAACCCTTTGCTGTTGAGGGGATTCTGACTCATAGCAACTCTATAGGACAAAGTAGAACTGCTCCGTAGGGTGTCCAAGGAGTGGCTGGTGGATTTGAACTACTGACCTTTTGCTTAGCAGCCAAGCTCTTAACCACTGTGCTGTCAGGGCTCTGTATGATACACACTATATGTAACTGTTGTACATACAAATGTAACATAAGATAGAAAATACATAGTATATAAAAGTATAATATAATATGTGCAGAGTGGAAATGCTCCATAGGGTTGTCAAGGCTGTAAGCTTTCAGAAGCAAATCACTAGGACTTTCTTTCCAGGCACCTCTGTATGTGTTTGAACCACCGACCTTTCAGCTAGTTATAGAGCCCTTAACTATTTGCACCACCCAGCGACTCCAAAAACATTGAACAATAAACCAAAAGAAAAAAAAACCTGCTGCCATCAAGTCAATTCCAACTCATAGCGGCCCTATTACGTGGTAAATAATTAATGTTGACGTGTCACCAGCAAAAACCAAAAACCAAACCCATTGCCGTTGAGTTGATTCTGACTCATAGCGACCCTATAGGACAGAGTAGAACTGCCCCATAGAGTTTCTACTAGGAGTGATGAAAAATCAATTTGCATATGAGTAAAAATGTGAAATTAGAGCTCTTGATAACAACAACAACAACAAAAAAGCCAAACCCATTGGCATCAAGTCTATCCCGACTCATAGTGACCCTATAGGACAGAGCAGAACTGCCCCATAGAGTTTCCACGGTTGTAATCTTTCTGGAAGCAAACTACCACATCTTTTTCCCTTGGAGCAGCTAATAGGTTTGACCCTCTGACGTTTCAGTTAGCAACGGAGCACCTAACCACTGCCCCACCAGAGCTCCTGGTAGAACCCGCTGTAGGCTCAAACGCTCTCTTAGGTTGGCACTGATCCATCCTGCCCTCTCAAAGTCCTCTTGATGACATGGTTGGCTCTAAATGTAAGCGAAGACAAGCCACAGGCACGGGGAAACAGGTGATTGGCATTTGCAGGTCTGATACTGTTGCTTTCACCTGCGGACAGTGAATTCTTCCCATGCGAGGGATTTACACTTTTACTGAGCCCAGTAGGGGTATAAAGCCATTTCCAAGAGCAGCTTTTGGGTTCAGACCCATTTAAGCAAATAAAATTAAATACAGATGGAAAAAATAATCCTCTTTCTTTAACACATATTGTTAAAATGTATTATCACCATGAAAAAAAGGCAAAGTCTTTGAAGACTCACACAGAAATGAACATACGATTACAAGAGGGAGAAAATATCATACTTGTGTCATAGTTATTAAACATTACATTTAAATTTTTTAAGAAAATTAAATTTAAATGTTAAATATTAAACATTATATTTCTGTTGAAAGTCAACGGAGACAGAAATTCGGGGTTCAAATTCATAAATAAACTGATGGTGGGTGTTCTGTGGCCAGAATTTTATAAGAACCCAGACATCGTTCTTTAAAAGTGGAAATAAACACTTTCTGCAGCCCAGTACTCAGGAAGTCTACTGACTCAGCCATCATCCCCATCAACTTGCTTGAGAATGTTAACAAAAGATGATTCTAAAACTGAATTCATATGGGGAAAGACAGGGATCTCCAAAAGATGTTGTTAGGTGCCATTGAGGCAATTCCAACCCATAGCCACCCCAAGTGACAGAGTAGAACTGCCCCGTAGAGTTTCCTAGGCTCTGATCTCTAGGGTAGCAGATCTCCAGCTCTTTTCTCCTGTAGAGTGGCCGGCCCGCCGGTCAGTCGGTCGGTCGGTGGGTCGGTGGGTCGGTCGGTTTGAACCACCGCCCTTTCAGTTAGCAGCCAAACGTTTAGCCGTTTGCACCATCATACGTATACATGTCTTTGCTAATGGAGATTTTTAGCACTTATATCTGCCAAACAGAAAATCAAGGTGGATTGCACGTTGCCCTGAGAAAGATCACCCCACTGGGTGATATCTTTATGCCACAGAGCTAACACAGGTGGATCTTGAAGAAATGAGACTAACTTTAACTTGGGTGTACATTTTTACATTGAGGTAAAATTCACATCCTGAGACGAACCATCAACCGTTGTAAAGTGTACAGATCCATGGTGGTGAAGGCATTCACAGTACTGTCCCATCCTCCTCCCTATTGAGTTCCAGACCTTTTCCATCACCCCCAAAGAAACCCTGTATCCATTAAGCACTCTTTTGCCATTCTCCTCTCTCCCAGCCCTGTTAATCATAATAAAAAAATAAATCTATTGCCACCAAGTCCATTCTAACTCATAGTGACCCCGTGTGACAGAGTAGAACTGCCCCATAGGGTTTCCTAGGCTTATGCCCTGGTGGCACAGTATTTAAGTGCTCAGCTGCTAACTGAAAGGTCCACAGTTGGAGTCCATTAGCTGCTCCACAGGAGAAAGATGTGGCAGTCTCCTTCCGCAAAGATTACAGCCTCAGAAACCCTATGGGGCGGTTCTACTCTGTCCTACAGGGTGTCTATGAGTCAGAATTCAACGTGACTGTAGTGGGTCTTTGGGTTTTTTGTTAAATTTTTATGGAAGCAAATTGCCAGGTCTTTTCTCTGGCCAATCGACTGGTGGGTTCGAACCATCAACCTTTCTATTAGCAGCAGAGTGCTTAACCATCGTGCCACCAGAACAGAACTGGTCTCATGGATGAATACCCCAGGGAAAATCGATGTTTGCTACAAGCTTCTTTGGTAGAGAGAGCCAAGAGAACAGGGAGTGGAGTTGGATTTTGGACAGCCATCCCTCAGTGCCTGCCAAAGATACTGATTTAAGTTGAATAATTTTATGTGCGTAGCTGCACCCAATATTAATATTATTTTGGGTTGCATTATTTACTGTTTCATTTTTAAATGGTGATGATGCTTATAGAAGCAAGACCTTGTAACTTTGTTGAAGTTTCTATAATATCCTGTCTCTACTGAATTTATCCTATGGGGCAGTTCTAGTCCATGCTATAGGGTTGCTATGAGTTGGAAGCAACTCTACGACAATGGGTTTTTGGAGCCCTGGTGGTGCAGTGCTTAAGAGATTGGCTGCTAACTAAAAGGTTGGCAGTTAGGATCTACCAGCTGCTCCTTGGAAACCCTATGGGGCACTGAGTTTATAAAGGAGAGAACATTGCCTTTTCTAGCCTAAGTCCAGGCTATACATTACAGGACAATTTTCAGTGATTTTACTCATTTTCTAAAGAAACATGAGGCAGGCTACTCTGAGCCATGGTTATGCATCCATTACTTCCATGTGTAAAGACTGTTTTTCTTTAACGACAAAAATTATTGTAATTCTGAGACAGGATGGGGCTGGGGCGGGGAACTTAGATGAAGCTTATTTTCCTGAGCACAAAGAGATCAAAACCTGTAGTCTACATAATTTCTTTTTTCTAAAGCAGCTTGATGTCGTGGATCAATGAGGTGATGCTGACATCTTGATACACGGATTGATGAAAGCTGAAAAAATTTACTGTGAATTTTATGATGCTCGGTGTTTAAAATCCCATACTTGAAGAAGTGTGCCACAGTCAGCTTTTTCTTTCTTTCTCCTTCCCTCCTTCCCTCCTCCCCCTTCCCTCCTCCCTTCCTCCCTCCCTCCCTCCCTCCCCCTTCCTTTCTCCCTTTCCTCCCTTCCTCCTTTCCTTCCTCCCCTCCCTTCCTTCCCTCCTTCCTATTTGCTCTTGTGAAGTACGGAATGTCTGCCTTCTTGTACTACCCAGCCACTTCAATGGCGGCCTCTGTAAGAATTCATTTCATCCTGGGCTTAATTGACTTGTCCGTTTTCGACAGCTGCCATCCTTAGAACTCTGCCGCCAAGATTCCTTTGATTAAGGTGGGCCGAATGTCACCAAAACAATTGCTTCCTTGTATTTAAATGAGATTTTTCTCTCCTTTTTTTTTTTTTTTTTAAGACTCATTTGGAAAATAAAAGAATTATGTACAAAAATTTCCGAAAATAAAATAAAACTGACTGTGGCTTCATCCACATCAAAGATTAGGCAATCAACAATGAATTCATCTTCTATGACAGCCCTGGTGAATGAAGAATCCACCGGGAATATCAGTTCCTTTTCTATTTTTACTTGTTGTTTTAGGAAGAACGTGGCAGAAAGAGATGACTGCAATTATTTGGCATTTCAGAGATTTTTATCCCATTGTCACAAAAACCTTTGGCTGAGTGGATTTAGCATGGGGAGCTACAATTGTAAACAAGCATATAAGATAATCAGAAACAGGCAAACCTTAAATAGCTTCGGCTCTGGCATTTAAGGTTACATAGTGCTTAGAATCCTGACAAGCTCTGGCATTGGAGGGGAGGTTTGAAGAAAAACGTGGCCTTCGACAAGAGGTTCTTTAGGATTTTTTTAATGGGATAAAAAAGATTTTGTTAGTTGTTGTTGTCGCTTGTTGATAATGGTGGTGGTGGTTATTTGTTGGTTGTTGTTGAGCGTTGATTGTTGATATTGGTTGTTGGTGGTTGTTGGTGGTACTTGTTGGTTGTTGATATTGGTGGTTTGTGGTTGTTGGTGGCAGTTGTTGGTTGGTTAGTTGTTACTTATTAGTTTGTGGTTAGTTGTTGTTGTTGTCCTTATTTGTTTTTGTTGTTAGTTACTGTTGAGTACATTCCAACTTACAGTGACCTCCAGTGTGCAGAGTAGAGCTGTGCTCCATAGGGTTTCCAAGGCTGTGACCTTTCAGAAACAGATTGCCTGGCCTTACTTCCGAAGTACCTCTAGGTATGTTTGAACCACCAACCATTTGGCTAGTAGTCCAGTGCTTAGCCATTTGTGCCACTCAGAAACTCCTGAAAAAAGTTACAACGGACTGTATAGGTTTACTCCATCCAACAATAATACAAGCTCAGCAGTACTCAGATGCCTACCGTGTGTGGTGCATGTCAAAATACTTCAAAAACTTTACATTCAGTGCTAGAAATGGACAATGTAGAGTTTTACCAGGGCCCTGTGATCCTGGAAAACAGCTATGTTTTTTATAAATCCCAGAACCTGCTCATTGTAAAGAAAATGACCCTTGCCCAATGACTTAGATAAGGCTCGAGATGCCCCCTTGTATGCTTACGGTAAGGTCCCACACAAATTCTCCAGTTCCCATTGTTTGCCTCCTAAACGATAAGCTGAAATGTCCCCACAGATCAATGGCTACAAAATGTTTGTTAACCAAATTTTAATTAAGTTTCTATCCTTCCCTGAGAACACTTAAACTTTGGCCCACCCTCAGCCTAAGCCGCCATACCAGTCGCCATCAAGTTGGCTCCAACTCATGGTGGCCCCATGTGTGTCAGAGTAGAACAGTGCTCCAAAGAGTTTTCAAAGGCTGATCTTTTGAAAGTAGATCTCCAGGCCTTTCTTCTATGGTGCCTCTGGGTGGACTCGAAACTCCAGCCTTTCAGTTAGCAGCTGAGCATGTTAACCATTTGCACCATCCACTGACTCTGATGTGCTTAATAAACCAAAAAACACAAACTCATTTCTGTCGAGTTGATTCTGACCCACAGCCACCCTACAGGACAGAGTAGAACTGCCCCATAGGGTTACCAAGAATGTAGTCTTTACAGGAGCAGACTGCCACATCTTTCTCCTGTGGAATGACTGGTGGGTTCGAACCACTGACCTTTCGATTAGCACCTGAACACTAAGCCACTGCACTACCAGAGTTCTTTGCGTACTGAATAGACACATACAAATCCAAGCAGAAAAGTTGATAACCAAAGAAAGTGCCAAGTTTCTAAAAAATACATATGTACCCTAAGGTAGAAAAATGTTGTCAGGTGCCGTTAGTTGGCTCCTACTCATAACAGCCGCATGTCCAACAAAATGAAACACAGCCTGGTCCTGCACCATCCTCACAATTGCCTCTGTGTTTGAGCCCATTGTTGCAGCCACTGTGTCAGTCCATCTCTTTGAGAGTCTTCCTCTATTTTGTTGACCCTCTGCTTTACCAAGCATGATGCCCTTCTTCAGGGACTGGTCCCTCCTGATAACATGTCCAAAGCATGTGAGACAAAGATGCACCATCCTTGCTTCTAAGGAGCATTCTGGTTGTACTTTTTCCAAGTCAGAACAACACACAATATAAAGTTGAATCCCCAAAAAACAACGTTACATAGAAATTGTAAAGTGAAACACCTTCAAAATGCAACACGTGCCTATTTATAGTAAATAACAAAACACCGAAATACATTGACCTAAACGTCCAAGTGAATCCATCATGGTGCTCTCATTGAACTAATGGGATCATCAGTCCCTAACTCACAGAGCTTCCAGACTCAGGCAAACCAGGAAGAAAGGCCTGGTGCTCTACTTCTAAAAGCTAGTCAGTGAAAACCCTGTGGATCACAAGAGAACATCGTCTGAACTCAAACATGCCAGTGATCATGAAGATGATGCAGGACAGGACAACATTTCATTGTGTTGTACATCAGGTCACCACGAGTTGGAACTGACTCGATGGCAACTAACGACAGCAACATCTCATAGGATACAAAATCTGTCATTGCTTGTGGCAGAATGATTTTCTGGGCTCTTTATTTGGTTGTATGCTTTACAAATATTTTCCCTGTTTTATTCCAAGGATTTCGTAGGATCTTTATGTTCCTCTGCCTGCTGAAAATATGTGTTATATAGCTGTTGTTGTTGGCTGCGTGCTCATAGTGACCACAAATGACAGAGTAGAATTGCCCCATAGGGTTTCCCTTGGCTGTGATCTTTAGAGGAGCAGCTTGCCAAGTCTTTTCTCCTGCAAAGCCACCGGTGAGACTGAACCACCAACATATCAGTTATCAGCTGAGCACCATTGTATCATCAGGGTTCCTGTGTCTTATGGCTAAAAGTTGCTTTGTGCTGGAAAAGGTACCTCTTTTTAGGGGTTTCCTGTACTAAAGGCTGAACCCGCTGACACAATTATGCTTAGTAAATCACACTTGCAGGAGAGCAAGCCAACTCCTTTTCAAAGAAATATTATTGGAAGAGTTTGGAGACAATTAACCACACATTCCATTTCCTCCTCCTATTCCTGACTCTTTCTTTCTCTGTTGCTCCAGGAGAATAGAAACCAATTGTTCTGCCTTGTCTGGCTGCCAGCTTTGAAGTCCCTTCTTCCCTCCCTGCAGACTCTACACAACGAACTAGAAGGTAGAACAGAAGCAATAAACACCTTATTAGGCCAATCAACTAACATTGGCCATGAAATCATGATCCAAAACCTCCAAACCAAAGAACCAAATCCTTTGAGTTGTTTGGTTGTACATAGCAACCTCAGAAGTGGCTTCTTAAAAAAGTCTATATGGGATCAAATGGACAACAGCAACCCAAAAGATTAGAAAGAAAACTTAGGGGGCAGTGAGCTTTCACGAATGGGAGGAACAACTCAGAAAAGGAGGGTGAGAATGGTTGCCCACCTCAAAGAATGTCATCAATGTCACTGAATTGTACATGCAGAAATTAGTGAATTGGTGTATATTCTGCCGTGTATATTCTCAACAACAACAATAAATAAAATTAAAAAAAAAGTTTGGTGGTCATTTTGTGAAAGAGCCTGGTGGCGCAGTGGTTAAGAGCTCAGCTGCTAACCAAAAGGTAAGCAGTTCGAATCCACCAACCCCCCCTTAGAAACCCTATGGGGCAATTCTACTCTGTCCTATAGGGTCTCCATGAGTCTGAATCGAATCAATGCCAACAGGTTAGGTTTTTTTTTTGATTGTTTGCTTTTGTGAAAGAGGGGAGCAGGCTATGGGCAGTAGTGTATCAACCCAGACATCCGAAGGTAGGGTTTAGAGTGGACCCACCCTTGGAGTCAATAACCCCTTGGCCCCTAGATGGTCTGAACTAGCAAAGATTCCTCTTCTCTATGCCTTATTAGAAGCAAAAATCAGGGGAGTCCTGGGGCCCAGATAACTGATATTCCAGTAGTGAGAAGGATGGGCTCGAACCTTCACCCTTTTGGTTAGCCTCTGAGCATGTTAACCATTTGCACCACCCAGGGTCACTGGCATAGTGCTGTCAGCCTGGAAAAGATACAGAAATACAAAAAATGGACAGCTGTTGTGATGGTTAATGTTAGGTGTCAACTTAGCTAGGCTGTGATCCTCAGTGGTTTGACAAACAGTAATGGCTGCTCTTCTGTAATGGAATGGAATGGAAGGTAGTTACCCTCCATAATGTAATGCAATGTAATGTAATGTAGTTACCCTCCGTAATGTAATGCAATGTAATGTAATGTAATGTACTGTAATGTAATGTAGTTACTCTCCATAATGTAATGTAATGGAATGCAATGTAAGAAAATGTAATTTAATGTAATCACTTTCCATAATGTAATGCGATATGATGTGATGTGATATGTAATGAATGTAATATAATCACTTTCCGTAATGCAATACAATCACATTCTGTAATGTAATGTAATGTAATGTAATGTAATGTAATGTAATGTAATGTAATGTAATGTAATGTAATCATCTTCCATTTTGTGATCTGCTGTGAGCAGCGAATCAGTTGAAAGGAACGTTTCCTTGGGGATTTAGCCTGCCATTTTTTTTCAGTATGAAAATGGATGTTTTGGCAGAGTTCATTCTCAACCTGTATTCTTCTTGTCACCCGACTTCTGGTTCTGGGGAAGTGAGCCTGAAGAAATATCTTGCCAGCTGATTGATCTGCAGATTTTGGACTCATTAGCCCCTGCAACCCCCTGAGCCAGCAGAGGACTTTAGCCTGCCAGCTGACCTGTGGAATTGGGACTTGCCAGACTCTATAGTTTCGTGAGCCTTTTCCTTAAAGTAAATCTCTCTCTCTGTCTCTCTCTCTGTGTTTCACTGGTTTAGCTCCTCTAGAGAACGCAAACTAAGACAGCCGTTAAAATGGCTTACATCGATTCCCTGGTTACATAGTGGTAAGACCTTGGTTGCTAACCAAATATCGGCAGTTCAAATCTGCCAGCCGCTCCTTGGAAGCCCTGTGGGGCAGTTCTACTCTGTCTTATAGGGTAGCTATGAGTCAGAGTCGACTCCACAGGAATGGGTGTTTTGGGTTTCGATTGAAAGCAGGAAAGCACACAGATCTGTGTATACCAGTGTTCACGGCAGCATTATTCATAACAGCCAAAAGGTAGAAACTGCCCAAGTGTCTGTCAGTGGATGAAGGCATGAACAGAACAGGATGTGATCTATTCATACAATGGAAAATTAGCCAGCCGTAAAAAGAAATGGCAATCCTAATGCATGCCACAACATGGATGAACACAGGAAACATTGTGCTGAGTGAAATTCGTCAGTCACAAAAGGGCACATGTAATATGATCAAATTTATATGAAATGTCTAGCTAAGGTAAGTGTGTAGGGACAATATTAGTGGTTACCAGGGGTGGGAGGGAGAAGAGGGGGAAAGGAGGACTCAGTGCTTAGTGGACTCAGGGTTCCTGTTAAGGATACGAAAGTATGTGGAAACAGTAATGGTGATGGTTGAACAAGATAAATGTCATCAATGTCCCTAATTATCCATGTGAAGCGGGTTGAAATGGGAAATGTCCTGTTGCCATCCAGTCAATTCTGACTCAAAGTGACCCCATAAGACAGGGTAGAACTGCCCCACAGGGTTTCCATCGAGTCAGTTCCGACTCATAGTGGCAACTCATAGCGGCCCCATGTGATAGAGTAGAACTTTGCTGAAGGGCTTTCTAGCCTGAACGCTTTACGGGAGCAGATTGCCAGGTCTTTCTGTCATGGAGTGGCAGGGTGAGTTTGGACAGCAAACCTCTCAGTTAGCAATGGAGCACTTAATTTTTGTGCTACCAGGGCTCTCTCTCTTTTATATATATGTATATGTAGGAGGGTAGGTCAAAAAATATTACTACTAGGCTTCCCGTTCGTACATGCACGGGTTTATTCCAAACAAGATGTGTTTAAACATGTCTCTGTGATCAGCAGATGGCGGCAGACGTGTTCTCTCGGTAATACACTTGTCTTAGTCTCATTTGGGTGCCTTCAAATTAAAAAAAGGATACTTTTTGTGCTAGGAAAAAAAGAACTTTTTTTGAGGACAGGGTGTCTTGGTTATCTAGTGCTGCTGTAACAGAAATCTCACAAATGGATGGCTTTAACAAAGAGAAGTTTATTTTCTCATAGTGAAAAAAAATTGTAGGCTAAAAATCCAAATTCAGGGTGTTAGCTCCAGGGGAAAGCTTTCTCTGTCGGCTCTGGAGGAAGGTCTTCCTCATCAATCTTCCCCTGGACTAAGAGCTTCTCTGTGCAGGAACCCCAGATCTAAAGGACATGCTCTGCTCCTGGTGTTTCTTTCTTGGTGGTATGAGATCCCCAACTCTCTGCTCGCTTCCTTGTATCTCTTGATCCAATGTAGGCAGAGTTTCCTGGGGGTGCAAGACCACACCCCAGGGAAACTCCATCTACACTGGTAAGGGTGTTACAACCCCACCCTAATCCTTTTTAACATAAAATTACAGTCACAAAATGGAGGACAACCACAGAATACTGGGAATCATGGCCCAACCTAGCAAGAGACATACATTTTGAGGGGAACATAATTCAACCCATGACACAAGGCTAATATCAAATTTCTAACAAAACTCAAGTGGACATTCAAGCTTTGCAACAAAGTTTATGGGACTGCTGCCCCACATAAACAACAGTTTTGAGATAAATCAAGTGTGTTAAGCACAGCCAGGAAGACCTCAAAGATGAGCCAAGAGAGGGAAGACTGCTCAGAAGGTTACGGTGACTGTTTTGGGGGATTCCAAAGGGGGTGCTCTTGATAGATTTTCTCGGAGGTTGCAGAACAATCATGGGGCCTTATGATGAAGAAGTTTTAAGAAAATTAGAAACTGCATTGGTGAGAAAAAGGCTGAGAAAGTTGAGCCGAGGAATTTTTCTCCATCATGACAACATACCTGCTCATTCTTCAAGGGTAGCAAGGTCTGTCCTATGAAAATTTTGTTGGAAAACCTTATCCCATCCACCCTACAGCCCTGACTTGCCCCTTCAGATATTCTTTTTCTTCCCAAAATTCAAAGAACATTTAAAAGGAACATGATATGAATCCCTGGAGGATGCTGAAACTGCCGTTTTGACTGGGTATAAATTGAAGGGAGCAGAAATCTCCAGGGAAGGGTTAGAGAGATGGAAAAACCACCTTCAGAAGTGTATAGACCTAGATGGAGGATATGTTGAGAAACAAGGGCTCCACATTTAGGTATTTTTCTTTACTAAAGGTTGCTATGATTTTGTAGCAATACTTTTTTACTTACTCTTATATACACATACATACACAAATATACACACACGCATACATACACACACATATTTACCACAACTAATAAAAGTGGCTTACCAAGAGACAGAAAGAGCCACATAAACCAGAGACTCCTTCAGCCTGAGACCAGAAGAACTAGATGGTGCCCGGCCACAACTGATGACTGCCCTGAAAGGAAACACAACAGAGAACCCCTGAGGGTGCAGAGAGCAGTGGGATGCAGACCTCAAATTCTCTCAAAAGACCAGTCTTAATGGTCTGATCAAGACTAGAAGGACTCCAGAGGCCATGGTCCCCAGACCTTCCATTAGCCCAAGACTGGAACCATTCCCAAAGCCAACTCTTCAGACAGGGATTGGACTGGACTATAAGACAGAAAATGATACTGGTGAGGAGTGAACTTCTTGGCTCAAGTAGACACATGAGACTATGTGGGCAGCTCCTGTCTGGAGGTGAGATAAGAAGGCAGAGGGGGACAGGAGCTGGCTGAATGGATGCGGAGAATATGGGGTGGAGAGGAGTGTGCTATCTCATTAGGAGGAGAGCAGCTAGGAGTATATAGCAAGGTGTTACAAGTTTTTGTAAGAGAGACTGACTTGGTTTGTAAACTTTCACTTAAAGCATGATTTTTTTTTTTTTTAAAAAGTGGCTTATTTTGGAAAAGGGGGAGAGGGACGAGAATATCAGGCAGGGGGCATTTCCTTTCTTCCTTTAATATCTGGCTGCACCTTTTAAAAATTTTTGTGCATACACGCTACTATCAAAATCAAAAGTGGAAAAAAAAGAGTTCAAATAAGTGCACAATCTATGCCCTTGTGCACATGTCAGCCTAGGATTTGCATAGAGCCCACCATGAAATTGTTAGAAGCATAAATGTCATTGTCAAGCCCTTAAATAAGTTGCTAACTCCTAGCTCTCTCACACAGCAGGCAGCTTCTTTCCTTTCTTGCCTGAGCACCATTCTCTGAGCCATGTGTCCTCAACAAGATAAATGTTGTTGTTCAAGGGAGGCCAAGGATGAGAGCCATCTACAGAAAAGAAAATAGTTACCCAGGTGCCTTTGTCCACAGAGGAGCAAAGGTTAAATTTTCTACGTTCTTTACAGTGTTCTCTCTAAGAGGGTGCACGCTTGGCAGTTTTATTCTGTGTCTTCACGGCAGCCGTGGTCCGGGAAAGAAACACGGATTAAGAAGGTTACTCTAAGAACATCTGCCTTGAGCACTGTGCTCTTTTAAAGAACTGTCTGCATGGGATCCAATTGACAACAGCAACTCCAAAGGTTAGATGGGAAGCTTAGGGAGCTGTAAGCTCATGTTAACTAGGAGGAATAATTTAGAAAAGGAGGCTGAGAATGGCTGCACAACTTGAAGAACATAATCAATGCCGTTGAATGGTACATGTAGAAATGGTTGAATTGGAGTATGTTTGGCTCTGCATATTTTCTACAGCAATAAAAAAAACTGAATAAACTTAAGGACTTCACAAAGAAGATCTATTATATTATGAAGCTGATGAATTTTAAAACAGAAAAATGGTTGTACTAATAAGAAAGTCAAGGAACTAATTCTTTGAAAAAAAATAAACCAATAGAATAGATAAACTTTAACCACTTGAGGAAAAAAAGACAAAAGAACACAAATACAAAAAAAAATTACAGACCAGTTGGAACACTGGTTAAGAGCTAACCAAAAGATCAGCAGTTCGAATCCACCAGGGACTCCTTGGAAACCCTATGGGGCAGTTCTACTCTGTCGTATAGGATCGCCATGAGTCGAAATCAACTCTATTGCAACGGGTAGGATAAATTCATGCACGTGGAAATGATGGATTAAAGATTATGTACATTTGTAATTTTGACAGTTGTTGGAGAATTTCTGTATTCCAACTTCTGCCTCTGCCAGCAATGAGTGAAACTGAATGTCTCTCCATACCCTCAACGGCAAAGTCTATTAATTTTTTAAAATCTGTGTCCACATGGTAGATTAAAAAAAAAAAGAGAGAGACTCTCCATATTGAGAAAAAAAAAAAAAAAAAAGGTGACTCTCGCTATTCATCAAGAGTAGCTTTTAGGGATGTGACAAGTAGACTACTAAGAAGATAAGAAAGACGATTTTTGACCGTGTGTACCATACTCAAAATCTTCACCGGCATGAATGCGTTTAATCCTCAAAACCACAGACCTGAACTCCTTTATATTGGGTTATTTTGCTGGGAAGAAAATGGAGGTTTAGAAATCCTAGGCAAACTTGCTCAGGTCTTGTATATTTCATGATTCTGCTTCTGGGGTAGGTATAATAATACCCCTCCTCCCCAAAGAGAGAGCTCTGGTGGTGCACTGATTAAGAGCTTGGCTGCTAACCAAAAAGGTCAGCAGTTCAAATTCGTTAGCTACTCCCTGGAAATCCTATGGGGCAGTTCTACTCTGTCCTATAGGGTCACTATGAGTCGGAATTGACTTGAAGGCATTGTTGTTGTTTGGTGCCATTGAGTCGATTCCAACTCATAGCGACCCCATGTACAACAGAATGAAACACTGCCTGGTCCTGAACCATTCTCGCAATCGTTGTTATGCTTATACCCATTGTTGCAGCCACCGTGTCAGTTTATCTTGTTGAGGGAAAGACATCATGCTTGGTAAAATAGAAAAAAAAAAAGAATTTTTTTTTTTTTTGAAGGCCAGTGAAAAATGAGAAAGACCCTCAAAGAGATGGATTGATGGCATTGGGTTTTTCCAGATAAAGGGTCCCTGGGTGGCACAAATGGTTTGCACTTGACTACTAACCTAAATGTTGGCAGTGTAAGCCCACCCAGTGGCCAAGGAGAGAAAGGCTTTGTGATCAGCTTCCATCAAGATTATAGCCAAGAAAACTCTATGGGATAGGGTTTTCATGAGTTTGACTGGACTGGATGGCAATGAGTTTGGTATTTTCCTTGAGGATGCCCACATCTTAAACCCCTGAAGTGGGTGAATATGTTTCCTTTGATAGCAAAGCAGACTTTGCAGATGTGATTTGGTTAAGGGTCTTGGGATGCAGAGATGATTCTGGGTTATTCTGTTGGACCCAATGTCATCACGAGGATCTTCAAATGTCAAAGATGGAGGCAGAAGAGTCTGAACCAGAGAGATGGCAACCTGAGAAAGACTTGACCAGTCATTGTGGATTTCAAGTTGGAAGGGGCCAGGAGCCTAAGGATGTAGATGGGCTCTAGAAGCTGGAAAAGGAAAATAAAAAGATTCTCAACTAGTGACTCCAGAAGGAAATGAGTCCTGCCAACACCTTCGTGTTAGCTCCATGAGACCCACGTCAGATTTCTGCTCTCCAGAACAGTAGGATAATAACTGTGTGTGGTTTTGAGCCACTAAATGTGTGGTAATTTTTTCTGGCAGCCACAGGAAAAACTCATCCAATGGGATAAAGATTCCACTTCCGGGACCAGCTAGTCAGCTGGTGTCTCAGCACAACCTCCAATAAATGCACTTTTGTAAGAGAAGGCACCTGACGGATCAAGCAATGTCTGAGGAGCCCTGTGTCCCCAGACAGGTAGGCAAGTCACAGCTGTTACACAAGACAGAATCAACAGCCTTGTGACCACCTAGAAAGTAGAGCAACTCTTGTCAACTACAAATTCAAATTCATAGACAAAAATCACACCCAGAGTACAGTTTCTTCCCCATGTTGGGGATTATGGTGGAAGTGTAAGGACAGCTATCTATCTACCTATCTACCTGTCTGTCTGTCTATCTATCTATCATCTATCTACCTACCTACCTATCTACCTACCTACCTACCTATCTCATCTACCTACCTATCTACTGTCTATCTATCTACCTATCTATCTGGCTACTTGTCTGTCTATCTCTCCATCTATCCATCCATCCATCCTTCTGTCCATCTATCCATCTATCTATCTCATCTATCATCAATCAACCTATCATCTACCTCATCTATTATCTATCTGTCACCTATCTATCTGTCTATCTTTTTGCAATGTATGGGTCTCGTATTTTTTGTAAGACTTTATAGAAAAAATCTAGAAGAAGTGAAGGTAGAAAACATTTATCAGGTTTCTTAAATGTAGCAATAGTATAGAAGATGGGCCTAAGAAATTAAATTGACATTGAGGGGGAGAAGGAGGTGAGGTAGCTAGGAAGTGAAGTCGCTTTGGAGCAATATTTTAGCACATTATATAATTAGTTTTTGTCCTTTATTTACTTTTAACCAACATTTTCAAATTTCAACTTCGGTCACAATGACATTACTGTAAATTATCTGTCTGACCACTGGACTTTCTCTTTTTGATTTTTATGAGACTTATATACCAAAGAAAATAACTAGCCAATAAAAAAATTTCAAATTGGATTAGCTTCCATGAACTTGACAGAGAGTAATAACCTGTATTACTACTTCAATATTGGTTTTGTTAAATTAAAATGACTAATTCATTATCTTCACCAACAGCAGTAGAAGCAATATTTTTAAATGGTCAAGAGAATCCAATTTGTTGCTGTTTTAAAATATACATGTTTTAGGCCCAGGATTATTTCAAAATGTGGTGACAAGGATCACTTTTATATAGCCTTTCTAGCCATAGTCTTGTAACTCCCACCGAAGCATGGGGTGGGACTATGCAAATAAGGAGCTTGTGGCCCACCCAGGGAATTGAACAGCTAGCTAAAAATGCAAATAACGTGCATGGTACCCTTGTGTAGGTAGGGCCATGGAAATAAGGCATATGGAAGGTAATGAGGAGATTGGTCACTTTTGCCATCCCCCTGGGTTTAAAATGAGCTATCCCAAAGGTAGAAAGAGGGAGCCTCATTACCACCAAGAAAGAAGAGCTAGGAATGGGGAGTGTCCTTTGGACCTGGGATCCCTGCGCTGAGAAACTTCTAGACACAGCAGACAGAGAGAGACACTTGTAACACTGAAGACAGTGTGAGAAAATGAGAAGCAGCAGCAGGGAAACGGTAGCATCAGAGATAGCAGAGCCAGAAGACCAGCAGGAGATGGTGTGGTGGGCTTCCCAGCCTATGGAGCCAGAAAGCTGAGTGCCTGAGGGGAGGAGGCTTGCTCATGGAGTACGTTGCCTCTGGGCACTTGTTGGCAGGGCTAGGCTTGTAGGCCCATGGAGTCAGACAGCTGAGCACCTTTAAGCAGGAGACTCGTTTGTGGAGTAGAGTGCCACTGGACACTTTGTGGAGCTAGGCTTGCAGACCCATAGGCTGAGAGAGTTGAGCACCTTCTGGCCAAGGCTAACTGGGGGAGTGGGGTGTCTCTGGGCATTTACTGTTAGAGTTAAGGAGTTTTGTAACACTTGCCTGAGTAGGGCAGAGGCCAGGCCAAGGGGTCAAGGTGCTGAGGGAACCAGGCCTGAGAGGCTGAGAGCCAAGGAGAATGTTGCCTGTGGGCATTGCTGAGAAGAGGCTGTCCTGATGGAAGAACTGTGTCCTCAGTCATTCCTGATCCTGAATTGCAACCTGTTATTTCCCTAGTAAACCCCATAATTGTCAGTATGCTCTGTGAGTTCTTTGTGGCCACTGCAACAAACTATCAAACTCGGCAGGGAAGTACAGAGTGCTGTGAGAGGGACAACTGGTGTCAGAACTGGTAAAAAGGTTGGAGGGTGGAGGTATGTCTGAACTCAGCCTCATAGCAATCACCCTTGGACTGCTGATACTGGTAATGACTCCCCTCCCTGCCTCCCACTTGTGAAGTTAAATGTGGAGGCCTGATGGTGCTGCCATGTCATTTTTACACATAGTATAAACTTTCTGTTAGACACGATAAACCCCACCATTAATAAAGGCAGACCCGTGAACGATGCCTAGTAGGGCCCAAGGATTGTTATAAGGGCTTTAAAAGTATTTCCCTGTTTAGGTCTTAAAAGCTTGTGACAGTAGAAAAGTGATAACTTTGGTGAAGGGTAAAACAGTACACAATAGTGGAGAAGCCAGCACGACTTGTACAAGGCAAGGTCATGGAAGCTCCGTAGACACATTCAAACTCTCTGAGTGGCCGAATTGCTGGGCTGAAGGCTGTGGAGACCATGGTCTTGGGGAACATCTTGCTGAATTGGCAGAACAGAGTTTATAAAGAAAACAGTCTATGTTCTACTTTGATGAGTAGCGTCCGGGGTCTTAAAATGCTGTGAGTGGCCATCTAGGATACTCCACTGGTCTCACCCCTTTGGGAGCAAGGAAGAATGAAGAAAACCAAAGATACAAGGGAAAGATTAGTCCAAAGGACTGATGGACCACAACTACCACAGCCTCCACCAGATTGAGTCTAATACAACTAGGTGGTTCCGGGCTACCACCACTGACTGCTCTGACAAGGATCACAATAGAGGGTCCCAGACAGAGCTGGAGAAGAATGTAGAACAAAATTCGAACTCAAAAAGAAAGACCAGACTTGCTGGTCTGGCAGAGACAGGAGAAATCCCGAGAGTATAGCCCTCAGACACCCTTTTAACTCAGTAATGAAGTCACTCCTGAGGTTCACCCTTCAGCCAAAGATTAGACAGGCCCATAAAACAAAACAAGACTAAAGGGGCACACCATTCCTGGGGCAAGGACTAGAAAGCAGGAGGGGACAGGAAAGCTGGCAATGGGGTACCCAGGATCAAGAAGGGGAGGGTGTTGACATGTCATGAGGTTGTTAACCAATGTCATAAAACAATAAGTGTATTGTTTACTGAGAAGCTAGTTTGTTCTGTAAACTTCCATCTAAAGTATACTTAAAAAAAAAACTTAAAAAAAAAACAACAAAATATTTCCCTTTTTAATCATAAAAGCATAGCTTTTGACTCTGAGATATTATAGGAAGAGTGGAACCTTATTTTTACTCCAAATGTTAAGTAGCTCAATGTGGGAGTTCTACTCAGTCCTAGTTTCCCTTCAAGTTGCTCTCTGGCCCATGAAATCACTCTAACAGTGAATACATTATTCTTTTTTTTGAACCCTCAAAGCCTCAATTCTCTCAACTGTGAAAAGACGTTAACAATACTTAGTTCACAGGGCTGTTATAAGATATGAACAAGAATACTCGGAAGTCTCTGACACTGTCTTTGTTATCTGGTGCTGCTGTAGCAGAAATACAAGTGGGTGGCTTTAACTAACAAATGTATTTTCTCACGGTTTAGGAGGTCTGGAAGTCTGAATTCGGGCTCCAGCTCTAGGGAAAGGCTTTCTCTCTCTGTTGGCTCTGGGGGAAGGTCCTTGTCTCCCTTCAACATCTGTGGGCCCAGTGTTCCTTGGAGATCTCCATGTGTCTTGGCACCAATCTTTCCCTGGGTCTGGGAGTTTCTCGGCTCAGGGACCCTGGGTCCAAAGGACATGATTCGCTCCTGGAGCTTCTTTCTGGATGGTAGGAGGCCCCTATCTCTCTGGTCACTTCTCTCCCTTTTTATCTCTTGTAAGATAAAAGGTGATGCAGGCCACAGCCCAGGGGAACTCCTCTTACATTGGATCAGGGCTGTGACCTGAGTAAGGGTGTTACATCCCACCATAATTCTCTTTAACATAATCTAATCCTGCCTCATTAACCACAGGCAGAGATTAGGATTCACAATATGTAGGTCAATTATATCAGATCACAAAATGGAAGAGAACCACACAACACTGGAAATCATGGCCTAACCAAGTTGAGACATGTTTTGGAGGGACACAATTCAATCCATGACAGACACAGTACACAGAATTCAGTAAATGGCCAAACCATGTTATCTATCTTTAATTTTATCATTTTTAATATTTTTGTGTGGCATAGTGACCTATTCTAATAGATATATTTTCTATCTCTTCCCCTTTTGGGGTTAAAAGAAGGCTTTCAGAATCACTGCCACATGGACTCCAATTTTTTTTTACTGTTGTAAAAATATAGGTAAGACAGCATTTGCCAATTCAACATTTTTCACGTGTACAATTCAGCAACAGTTAAGTACTCTGCTGCTGACCGAGAAGTTGACAGCTCAAACCCACCCAGGAGCTTCCTGGAAGACCTGGTAACTTGCTCCCATAAGGATTAAAGCCTAGGAAACCCTATGGGGCAGTTCTACTCAGTCACATGGGGTCACCATGAGTTGGAAGTGACCCAAAAGCACAGAACAACAACAACAACAATGACACAACTCAGTGGGACCAACCAATCCAAAACCTGTTACTGTCGGGTCGATTCTGACTCATAGCAACCCTATAGGACAGACTAGAGCCATCCCATAGGGTTTCCAAGGAACGGCTGGTGGATTCGAATTGCCGACATTATGATTAGCAGTGGAGTTTTTAACCACTGCACCACCAGGGTACCAATTACATCAATCAGGTTGTGTAACCATCACCAACATCTTTTGACAAATTTTCCAACCCCTCAAACAGAAGCTCATTGTGGACTTTTGTTTTTATGGACAATCCAAGGCTTTGGAGGAGAATGAAGAAGCTGGCATGGAAAGCTAGCGATGGTTTGAGAGAATGCTGTTGTTGTTGTTAGGTGCCATCGAGTCGGTTCCGACTCACAGTGACCCTACACACCACAGAACGAAACACTGCCCGGTCCTGTGCCATCCTTACAATTGTTGTTATGCTTGAGCTTATTGTTGCAGCCACCTGGTTGAGGGTCTTCCTCTTTTCTGCTGACCCTGTACTCTGCCAAGCATGATGACCTTCTCCAGGGACTGACCCCTCCTGACAACATGTCCAAAGTATGTAAGAGATAGCCTCGCCATCCTCGTCTCTAAGGAGCATTCTGGCTGCACTTCTTCCAAGACAGATTTGTTCGTTCTTTTGGCAGTCCATGGTATATTCAATGTTCTTCGCCAACACCACAATTCAAAGGCGTCAACTCTTCTTCGGTCTTCCTTATTCATTGTTCAGCTTTCACACCCATGTGATGTGATTGAAAATACCATGGCTTGGGTCAGGTGCACCTTAGCCTTCTGGGTGACATCTTTGCTCTTCAACACTTTGAAGAGGTCCTTTGCAGCAGATTTGCCCAATGCAATGCTTTTTTTCGATTTCTTGACTGCTGCTTCCACAGCTGTTGATTGTGGATGCAAGTAAAATGAAATCCTTGACAGCGTCAATCTTTTCCCGTTTATCATGATGTTGGTCATTGGTCCCGTTGTGAGCATTTTTATTTTCTTTATGTTGAGGTGTAATCCATACTGAAGGCTGTGGTCTTTGATCTTCATTAGTAAGTGCTTCATGTCCTCTTCACTTTCAGCAAGCAAGATTGTGTCATCTGCATAACGCGGGTTGTTAATGAGTCTTCCTCCAATCCTGATGCCCTGTTCTTCTTCATATAGTCCAGCTTCTTGGCTTATCTGCTCAGCATACAGGTTGAACAGATATGATAAAAAGACACAACCCTGAGGCACACCTTTCCTGACTTCTAACCATGCAGTATCCTCTTGTTCTGTTTGAGTGAGTGCCCCTTGATCCAGAAAATCTGAATGATATCTATTTCCGTCAGTTCATCACACTTAAGGATTATTCTACATATAGTCCTTACATAAAATCATATATTTTGTTATGGATTAACTGCTGTAACTGTGCTTAATAAAGCCAACACAGGAGAAAGTCGTAACAGCGTCTGGGAAAATACAATAGAAGCAGTGCTGTCAGTAAGTAATGAAGGTTTCTTTGCCTTCACTGCTGCTGTACATTGTAATAACCCAATTTCAAAATTTTAGACTTTTCACAGGAAAATCTCTTTATCTGACTTGCCCTGGAGGTATAAGTCACCTTTCAATCCATTCATCAATTATCACCATCAGATTAAAACAAAGAAATGAGCTATGTAATATTCTGTTAGAAACTTTGCCGAAGTGGTGTAAACAGTTAAGCGCTTACCTACGAGGTTGGGAGTTTGAGCTCACGTGGAAGAACCTCAGAAGACAGGCCTGGCGATCTGCTTCTGAAGGGTCACAGCCCTGAAAGCCCCATGGAGCAGGTCTACTCTGCACACATGCGGTCGCCGGGAGTTGGAGTCAACTCCATGGCAACGAAAAGCAACAATATATATATGGCATCACCCAGTCTCTCTCTATATATACGTATACATACATATATATATGTATATATATATGTAGCCCCAGTGGTGCAATGGTTAAGGGCTCAGTTGCTAACCAAAAGTTGATGGTTCAAGCCCATCAGTTGGTACCTCAGGAGAAAGACCTGGCAATCTGCTTCTGTAATGATTACAGCTTAGGAAACCCTATGAGGCAGTTCTACTCTGTCACATGGGGTTGCTACGAGTCAAAAATTGATTGATGGCACCCAACAACAACACATGCATGCACACACACACACATATATATACGTACGTATATATATATATATATATATACCAAAAGACCAAACCAAAGCCTATAGAACAGAATAGAACTGCCCCATAGGGTTTCCAAGGAGTGGCTGATGGATCCTAACTGCTGACCTTTTGATGGGCAGCCTTAACTCTTCACCACTGTGGCACCAGGGCTCGGGACATATATATGTACACTCAGAAAGGTGTTTATTTACTTTCATATTCAGTATTGATCCGAGTAGGAATCTACTGCACATTTGTTTCTCAGTTTGGGGCATTTTCATAAAAGAAAGCTTCATCATAAAGATCCAGACTGGTAAAACCGTGATAACCTATTGCCATCGAATCAATTCCGACTCATAGGGACCCTACGGGACAGAGTGGAACTGCCCCATAGGGTTTCCTAGGCTGTAATTGTTAAGAGACGAGATCTTGATAGTATTAGTAATTTATTGCAACAGTAGGAATGGTGACAAAACCATGCCATACTGTTGAAAAGTCAATCTAATAATTTACTCTGTTCTAACCAAACAAAAAAAGATGCGTATGGTTAAGTTCATCACCGTCTTCTGTGTGCATATATCCAGAGCAGTGTTACTGCGCTCCTTGGCTAGATCATCTTGAATTATTTCAGACTTCTATAATCTGTTCTTGAAGTCTTGTCTAGAAGTATGTTTCTGCATCCATACCAACACACTTACAGAGATGTTTGTTTTAACGTAGTTTTTTTTTTTTTTTTTTTAACTTGAGTTCTTTCCCTGGGTGTCTTGAATCATCAATAAATGGTTACACAAACTGTCTGCAACGACAGAATTTCACCATACAGTTCAGCAGCAGTTATGAAGGACTCTTTTTAACAGACAGTATAACAAGTGGGGAAACCCTGGCGGCGTGGTGGTTAGGTGCTACAGCTGCTAACCAAGAGGTCAGCAGTTTGAACCCACCAGGCGCTCCTTGGAAACTCTATGGGGCAGTTCTACTCTGTCCTACAGGGTCGCTATGGGTCAGAATCTACTCGACAGCAGTGGGTTTGGTTTTTGGGTTTTATAACAAGTGGATCTAGAGACTGTACTTATTTTATAGTGGAATCAGGATGAAGACTCACAATCTTAGAATGATCTTCAAAACCGAGAACACAGGTATGAGATTTTACTAAAGACTCAATTTAGCCAAATGAAAAAGGTTTACCTAATTGTTGGCTATATAAATAAAAATAAACTGTTGAGAATCTTCATGTTCACATTCCTACTCTGTGTCTGGTGCTCGGAAGGATAGTTACAGGCTATGAACAGAGGAATCAGAACAAAAATATTCTGGGCCAATGGAATAACCTAGCATGGTCTGGGGAAATCGGACAACTGAGATCTTTGGTGACATGTGGTTTTATTCCTTCCATCCCCAGATGACGTTGATGACTAACACGCTTGGCTGCTCATTGTCAGGTTGGAGGTTCGAGTCCACCCAGACACACCGTGGAAGAGAGTCCTGGTGATCTGCTTCTGAAAAATCAGCCACCGAAAACTCTGTGGAGCACAGTTCTACTCCGGCACACATGGGGTGTGTGAGTTGAAGCTGACGCCATGGCAACTCCTCGACCCCATCCTTTCTGCTTTGTTATATCCTTTCTTCTCTTCTGAGCAGCTGTCGAGTCGATTGCAAATCATAACGACCCTGTGGGACAGAGTAGGACTGCCCCATAGAGTTCCAAAGGCTGTGATCTTGACAGAAGCAGACTGCCACGTCTTCCTCCCGTGGAGCAGCTGGTGGATTCGCCATCCTTGCTTCTAAGGAGCATTCTAGTTTTTACATCCTTTAAGGCTGATTTGTTTGTTCTTCTGGCAATAAACAGTACAGTCAGTCCCAATCTCCACCAGCACCACAGTTTCAATGAGTCAATTCTTCTTCTGTCTTCTTTTTTCATTGTCCAGCTTTCATATAAATGTATACATACCTATTTATAGCTATAGCTGTATATATGCATATTTGTGTGTCTGCATGTATTTGTATGTGTGTCTTGCAATTTGTGGATTTTCTGCTTGGATAAGGGATACAAAGTAACTAATTCTAAAAACAATGCTTCAGCAGTTCACAGCAAGAACAAATGGGCATAGAGGGAAGGAAAGCAGAGATGCTGCAAGAAGAAATTCCTCTACTGGCGACTCAGCTCAAGAGGAGATGTAGCCTCCAGTCTTCTCCAGAACTGTGAATTCCTGTTCCCCAGAGCCGGCTCCACGAAGCCCCAGAAGCTTGGCTTTTTGACCATTGCTTGGCCTCTGTAACTGTTTGTGTCCAAGTATTGCTCACTGAAGCAGAAACACTTGAGGATAATCACCACCGGCGTTCACAAACCTTTCTGTAAATCATTTTGTGATATAAGAATGTGTGTGTGTGCTGCTGGTGCAATGATTGAGCCCTAGACCGCTAACAGAAAGGTTGGCAGTTTGAGCCCACCTTTGGCTCCGTGGGGGAAAGATGCAGCGGTCAGCTTTGTAAAGATTAGTCTTGGAGACCCTGTGGGACAGTTCTACTCTGCCACAGGAGGTCACTATGAGTTGCATATCCACCCAACGGCACCTTTACAACAACATATGTGCGTGCAGTTCGCATTTCTTTCTGCACTTGGAGAAGCAACAATTTTTGTTTGCCTCCATCTCTAGCCTCATCTTCTTAAACATTGATACCTTTTTTACCCTGGTACGTTTGATGATTTCCCAATTACCCAGGAGGCTGCATCGGTACACGGCTGCCCATGTGGTTCTGCATCCAGCTCGAGTCAGTTATTTTGTGAGAATAAATTGCACTATGTGTTATTTATAATATTGTGTGGTAAGCCTTCTGGACAGAGAAGTCTTATTATTTTAAATAATGAAAGTGTAGCCTCCCTATAGGAAGCCTGAGGGCCCAAGGGTTGCCATTTCATCAGCTCCGCGTGTGCTGCAATGCCTGTTAGGGTAGCAGAATAGGGAAGCAAGAAATCTGTCAGAGATTTGTAATAAATAGCGAAAAAAAAAAAAGCCGTAATTATTCTGATTTTGTTTGCACTAACAAAGTAGAGAATGTGCTAGCACACACGCAGCCACCTTCAATAGATACATAGGTAGGTAGGTAGGTAGTAGGTAGGTAGACAGGTAGACATGTAGCTAGGTAGGTAGTAGGTAGGTAGGTGGGTAGGTAAGTAGGTAGGTAGGTAGACAGGTAGATAGGTAGACAGGTAGACAGACGGACAGATACATACATACATAATGGATGGATGGATAGTGATAGACAGACAGACAGACAGATAGATTGATGACAGAGAAATGTTGTTTGTTGTTAGGTGCTGTCAAGTCTATTCCGACTCATAGTGACACCATGTGACAGAGTAGAACTGTCCCATAGGGTTTTCTCGTCTGTGGTCTTTACTGTGGGTTGGTTTGAACTGCCAGCCTTTCGGTTAGCAGCTGAGCACTTAACCTTTGTGCCACTAGGGCTTCTTCCATCTTGCTAGTTGCTTCTTATTTACCAACTGAAGCCCTTCCTCCCTGTTCCTTTCTTCTTTCACAAGCTCTTCTTCCATGTTCGGAAACCCTGGTGGCATAGTGGTTAAGTGCTACAGCTGCTAACTGAAAGGTCAGCAGTTTGAATCCCAGGCACTCCTCGGAAACTCTATGGGGCAGTTCTACCCTGTCCTATGAGTCACTATGAGTCGGAATCAAGTCGACGGCAGTGGGTTTTGGTTTCTGGTTTCTTCTGTGTTCACTCAGCTTCTGTTCCATGACCAACACCCTTGTCCTCACGCTCTGATTTCTTCGAGCATCTCCTCTACCTCCTTCTTATAACCTGCCTTTTCCCTGAGGACTCCACCTTTCCTTCAACCCTTTAAAGTAAAACAAGGTTTCCTACCTCATGGCATAAATCCCTTTCATAGATGTTGTTCTTCTCCAGCGTTTCTTCCAAAATATTACTTTGTCTCTTTCTTAAAAATGCAAAGGAGGCCACAGGCACAAACATAATAGCATAAATAAACCTTGAGTCCCTAATGTTCACGCTCCTACGACCTCCATGGAGACCTTCAGCTCTTGGGACATCCACCATCTTTTGAAGGAGACACGATGGTGCAACTCTTAAGTGCCTGCCTACTATCTGGAAGATTGGCAGTTCGAATCCAACCATTAGCTTCGTGAGAGAATGACCTGGAGATCTGCTCCTGTAAAGACGACAACCCAGGAAGCCCTATGGGGGAGTTCTACTCTGTCACATAGGATCGTCATGAGTCATGATTGACTTAAAGACACGTAACAACAACCACCATTGTTCAAGACAACATCAATAACTAGATGAGCAACCCATCCCAAACCAAGCCTTCTCAATATCTTGGCTGCTATGACTTTTTCCATCATTGCATAGGTCAGATACTTGTTAGTATTTTCAAACACAATGTCTTATTTTCAGGAATAGATCTTTGATGCTAAGCAAAAGGTTCTCTGTATTTTCAGCTATTTCAAAATACTTTGTACTTACTCTTTTTTTTAACATATATTTTGTTTTTCTTTTCTCTTTATTATATAATCTTTTTGTTGTTGTTGTCTTTTCCTTTTTCTGGTGTGTTATGTATCACATTTTACCATATCACACTTCTGTTTGTTTTCGGCCAATGGTGTTAACTTGAAGTCTGAATTTAAAGAATATTCTTTGCCTTTTTCCAAGCGTCACTTGACCTTAGAGAACATTGAGTTAAGTCACTCTCTTCTCAGTTGATAAGCTGGTGCTGCCATATAAATTTAGTGCTGTTTTGTTCTGTGTCACCAGGAGACATTGCAATTTTAATTGAATAGACTCAATATTTGTTTAAACTTAGCTGTACGTTTAGAACTCTAAATACTCTTTGTTTCCTGGGTCTCAGGTCTTTAATCTAGGGCTGTGTTCCTTCATCTTGAGACTTTGCAACCAACATTTAAATAATGCTAAAAGAAAAAAAAAAAACAACTCATTGAGACAGTCACCATCATTAAATAAATTCTAAGAGTATTTGTTTGATTTGAAGGGTCTTTATTTTGCCCTTGTTCTTGAAAAATACGTTTGCTGGATTTAGACTTCTCCATTGCTACTACTATTGAGAACTCTGATGTCAAACTAACTGTTATTTCTTTGTTAGCTTTTTTTTTTTTTTTTAAATCTATTCCTACTTTCAAGGTCTTTTGTTCACCTTAGTATTCTGCAGTTTACTGCAGTTTATCCTCTGTGTTTTCTAGGTCTGAGTTTACTTGGGTTTATCCTGATTGGATTTCTTGGACTTTCTAGCTGAGGATTGGTATATTTAATAAATTCAGCCATATTTTTAGGACGTGTTGTTGTTACTGGTGTGTCCACTGATTTGACTTTGAGTGGTAGTTAATTAAGAAGACCTGGTGGTACAACGGTTAAGCACTCGGCTGCTAACCTAAAGGTCTGTGATTCGAACCTAACCAGCAGCTCCACGGGAGAAAAGTCCTGGCGACCTGCTCTCCTAAAGATTTCAAATTCAAACCAAAAACATAGCCGTCAAGCCAATTTCAACTCATAGTGAACCTATAGGACAGAGTGGAACTGCCCCATAGAGTTTTGTAGGAGTCAGAATCGACTCGATGGCAACAGATTTTTTTATGGAATCTTTACGTGGGAGCCCTGGTAGCACCCTGGTTAAGGGCTATGGCTTCTAAACGAAGCATTGGCAGTTTGAATCCACCGGCAGCTCCTTAGAAACCCTATGAGGCAGTTCTACTCTGTCCTACAGGATTGGCATGAGTCAGAATCGACTCGATGGCAATGGGTTTTTGATAGTCTTTATGTGAGCAGATCGCCAGGTGTGACTCCCACAGTGCAGCTGGTCGGTTCAAACAGTTCACCTTTCAGTTAGCAGCCCAGCACATAACCACTGCACCACCAGGGCCCCTTCCCAATAAAGATTATAGCCTAGGAAACCCTATGGGGCCATTCTTCTCTGTCCTATAGGGTCACTATGAGTCAGATTACGAGTCTTAGGTCATAACTTTTTTAAAAATATAATTTTATTTATTTTGTTTTCGTTATTGAGAATAAAATATGTATATATATATACATAGCAAAATATGCACAAATTCCACAGTCTCTACGTGTTATCAATGATATTGATTACATACGTGGAGTTGTGCAATCATTCTCACCCTCCTTTTCTGAGTTGTTCCTCCCTCATTAACATAAATTCACTGTCCTCTAAGGTTCCTGTTTAATCTTTTGAGTTACTGTTGTCAATTTGATCCCATGAAGGTAGTTCTTAAAAGAACATAATGATAGGGGGAGAGCAAGTGGGAGAAGGGAGTATGATGTATGTAAACCTACATGTGACAGACTGATTGGAATGGTAAATGTTCACTTGAAGCTTAATAAAAATTAATTAAAAAAAAAAAAGAACATAATGCTCAAGGCAAACATTTTTTACTAGTTAGGCTAAACTATTGTTTGGTTTTAAGAAGACTTCAGGGGATATTTTTGGTTTAAGATTTAAAGATTATCTCAGGGCAACAGTTTCAGAGGTTTATCCAAACTTTATAGCTCCAGGAAGTTTGGAGTCCATGAGAATTTTGAAATTCTGTTCTGCATTTCCCCTCTTTAGATCAGGATTCTTCTATAGAATCTTTGATCAAAACGTTCAGTAATGGTAGCCGGGCACCATCCAGTTCTTCTGGTCTCATTGCAAAGGAGGCAGTTGTTCATGGAGGCAATTAGCCACACATTGCATTTCCTCCTCCTATTCCTGACTCTCCTTCTTCCTCTGTTGCTCCAGGCAAATAGAAACCAATTTTTGTGCCTTGGATGGCTGCTCGTTAGCTTTTAAGACCCCAGACACTATGCAATGAACTAGGACATAGACAGAAGGACTAAACATGTTGTTAGGCCAGTTAACTGAGATGTCCCATGAAACCGTGACGCTAACCCTTGAAACCAAATCCCATGATGCTTTTAGTTGTACGTATCAGCCTCAGTAGCTACTCTTTCTTTTTTATTCGTCGTTGTTGTCAATATCTCTACCACACAACTTCTGTCCATTCAACTTTTTATAGGTGTACAACTTATTGACAGTGATTACAGTAATCAACTGTGGAGCCCAACACTTAAAGAACAAGATATTTCCATCACCATTATTAACCTGTCTTTCCCCCTCCCTCCCACCTGTGGTAACCACTAATAAACTTTATTCTCTATACATGCTTTTCTTGTTTGTTTGTTTTACATAAGTGAGGTGAAACAATATTTGTCCTTTTATGACTGACTTATTTCACTCAGCATAATATCTTCCAGCTCCATCCATACCGTAGCATGTATCAAGACTTCATTTCTCCTACTGACTTAGTAGTGTTCCATTGTATGTATGTACCACATTTTATTTATCCATTCATTTGTTGATGGGCACTGAGGTTGTTTCCACCTTTTGGCTGTTGTGAATAGTGCCGCAATGAACTTTGGGTGTACAAATCTCTGTTTGAGTCTCTGCTTTTGAGTCTTTTGGGTATATACCTAGGATGGAATTGCTGGGTCATATGAAAGTTCTATTTTTAGTTTTTTGAGGAACTGCCACACTATTTTCCACAATGGCTCTACCATTTTGCATTTCTACCAGCAATGGGTAAGTGTTCCAATTTCTCCACACCCTTGCCAACATTTTGTTTTCTGTTTTTTTATGTTAGCCGTCCTAATGGGAGTGAAATGGTATGTTGTTGTGGTTTTGCTTTGCATCTCTCCGATGGAGTAGGATTTCACTCAATAGCAATGGGTTTGGGTTTTTGTTTTGTTTTTTTTTTTAATGGCTAATGACTCTGAGCATTTTTCACATGTTTGGTGGCCATTTGAATGTCCTATTTGGAGAAATGTATATTCAAGCACTTTGCCCATTTTAGGATTGAGTTATTTGTCTTTTTGTTGTTAAGTTGTTGAAATTGTTCATATGTTTTGGTTACTAACTTCTTGTCAGATACATGGATTTCAAAAATATTCTCCCAGTCAGTAGCTTGTCTTCTTACTTTTTTGGTAAAGTCTTTTGATGAACAACAGTTGTTAATTTTTATGAGGTCCCATGGATTTATTTAGTCTTTTGCTGTATGTGCTTTTATTCTTATATTAGATAATCCATTGTTAAGAGCTAGGCCTGAGAGCATTGCCCCTGCTTTTTCTTCTAAGAATTTTATGGTTTTAATTTGCACATTTAAGTCTCTAATCCATTTTGAATGTGTTTTTGTGTATGGTGTGAAGCATGGGTTCTGTTTCATTTTTCTGCCTGTTGGAATCTGGTTTTCCTAACACTATTTATTGAAGAGACTCTTTTTTCCCATCAAATAGACTTAGCACCCTTGTACTAGGAGTGAGGGGGTTATTTCTAGTTCAGCCTCTTGGTTCAGGTATGCTGCTTTGCCCACCAATTTGTCCTCCTCTGGTGGCTTGCATGTTGCTGTGGTGCTGGAGGCTATACCACTGGTATTTCAAATTTTATTTGAAATATTATTTCAAATACCAGTAGGGTCATCCATGATGGACAGGTTTCATTGACACTTCCAGACTAAGGCAGGCCAGGAAGAAAGACCTAGTGATCTACTTTTGAAAATCAGCCAATGAAAACCTCATGGATAACAACAGAGCATTGTCCAGTGTAGTGTTGGAAGATGAGCCCCCTAGATTGGAAGACACTCAAAATACACAGTGGCCACAAGGATGGACTCAACCATACCAATGATCATGAAGATGGTACCATACCAGGCAAAGTTTCTTTCTGTTGTACTTGGGGTCACCATGAGTAAGAGGAGACTCAAGGGCAACTAACAACAACAACAACATGGTCCTATGTGTCTCTATTTGTACGTGTGTGAGTGTGAATGTGTGGGTTGGGGTCTGCTGTTAACCCCTCTTGGATAGGATTCCTGATTTTATCTACTCTTTCCTGTTCCATGGGTGGCCACAATGATTTATACACAAGAACACCAGGATTTCGAAAAGCTTCACAAGGCAAGAAACAGCTACAGGGCTTTGCTTATTTCTCTGTGTTCCTGTTTCTCCTTTCCTGTCTGCCTCTCAGGTCTTCCTGAACCCTCGTGGACTTGATCTGCCAGCCTTTCAGTTAGCAGTCCAACACCTTCATCGTTTGCACAGACCAAGGGTTCCAATGTCAGTAAAAGACACCGTTGTCCACTTAATTACTCAAACCAACAATTTAGGGCACAGCACTGTTTTCATTGGCCCCCTTCATCAATCACTTCTAATCTGTCAATAAGTGCTGTTAACTCTACTCTGGGTAATTCTCTTGCTTGCTTGGACCAAGCAGTAGACTTTCTGCAAATATTTCACAAAGACCAGAGGTAGGAGAGAGTGGAAAAGGGGGGATCATTGCTTAGGAAGCACTGAGCTTCTGTTAAGGGTGGTGAAATAATTTGGAAAAGGAGAGGGATAATAGAGCCCTGGTGGCACAACGGTTAGGCGCTCAGCTAATAACTGAAAGATGGGTGGTTCGAACCCACCAGTCTCTCTGTGGGAGAAAAGACCTGGTGATTTGCTCCCTTAAAGCTGAGAAAATCATATGAGTCAGCTCTACTCTGTCATATAGGGTGACTAGGAGTTGGAATCGACTCCATGGCACACAACAACAACAACAATGGTTGCACAGTGCAAAGAACATCATCAATGTCACTGAATTTTACATGTAAAAATTGTTGAAGAGGGGAAAGTTTTGTTTTATATATATATATGTTTAGTACAATAAGAATAATATGAGAAGCCCTGGTGGCACAGTGGTTAAGAGCTCATCTGCTAACCAAAAGGTTGGCAGTTAGAATTCACCAACTGTTCCTTGGAAACCCTATAGGGCAGTTCTACTCTGTCCTATAGGGTTGCTATGAGTTGGAACAGACTCAACGGCAATGGGTTTGGTTTTTTGGAAGAATAATATTTGTGGAATGAATTAATGGGGGTGGGTGGCAGAGGGGGAAGTCCAAGCTAAAGTCCTCTGACTTCTACCGACTCCTGTCGGTAACACAAAGACCAGGTAATTGTTGGAGACTCAGCCCAGCCCCAAGGGAAAGAAGAGGGTGTATGTCATGCTTCCGTTATGCACAGAGACATCTTTGTGGAATGAGTTTGCATTGATATTCTGCTCATGCTGGCTCTGCTTCTATTGACTCGGGATGGAAGTGAATAAAGACGGGCATGTTGGCAGAGGGAGAAAGATGCATTTGCTGAGATCAGAAGCTGCCCAGGGTCAATGGGTTTCCATTAGGCACCCAGTTACAGTGAGCAGGCTGGGTTTGATCCAAGGCTTTGTAGACTGTGTTGTGTTGAAAGAATTTGAGACTAGGGACTAAATTGCCATCAGAGATGTTTTTGATCTGGTTTGACCTTCTTAATATACGCAGACAAAGGAAAAAAAAGAAAGGATGTCACTGTTATGGAACCAAGTTTAGATGAACACCACTTTGGGATATGCTGTAGTTAGTAGCCATGGACTCAATTCCCACTTGTGGCAACCCCATGTTTGCAGAGTAGAAATGAGTTCTAAAGGATTTTCAGTAAAGGAAGTAAATTGCCAGGACTTTCTACCCTGGTGCCTCAGGGTGGGTTCAAACCACCAAACTTTCAGCTAATAGTTGCATTCTTAACCTTTTGTACTACCCGAGGAGTCCTAGCATAAAAAAAAAAAAACCGTTGCCATCAAGTCGATTCTGACTCATAGCAACCCTATAGGACAGAGTAGAACTGCCCCATAGAGTTTCCAAGGAGCGCCTAGTGGATTCAAACTGTTGACATTTTGCTTAGCAGCCATAGCACTTAACCACTATGCCACCAGGGTTTCCCCTTGTAGCATACCGGATTTGAAATCTGGAGACCGCCGAGACACTCGTCTTAAACTGTAGAGTAAAATTCTTACCAGGAACATGGGTTCAACTTCGGTGTCAGTTTCTGGGGCATACTTCTTAAAATTAATTGGTGTTTCTTTTTTGAGAGTCAATGCTGCCATCTTGAAACCATATTATTGCTGAGATGTGCAAATCAACAGTAATAAAAATTAATTTTTATAATAAGCAATGCTTCTGCAGATTCAAAAATAGAGTGTATATAGTCAACAGAGAAATATGGAGCCCCTGGGTGGTGCAAAAGCTTAATGTGGTTGGCTGCCTACTGGAGGATTAGAGGTTCAAGTCCACCCAGAGGAGCCTAGAAGAAAGACCTGATGATCTACTACCAGAAAAATTGGCCATTGAAAACCCTATGGAGCACAGTTTTACTCTGACATGCTTGGGTTCGCCATGAGTTGGAGACCAGTTGTTGGCAACCTTTTCCTTTTTTTTAAATTTTTTTTGGTGGAGAAACAGACAGAAAGTTACACTCAGAGTGAGAACAAGAGCAGGAGGGCACCAAGAGCTGACCAAAGTCCTTCAGAATCTTGAGAAAGAAACAAATGCCATAGGTAAATTACTTGCTTCTGTGTTCTCCAAAGAAGGAAACAAATACATGCACTCTCTAAAAGGAATTGAGTAATCTGGTAAGAAACGAGGCTGCTATCAGAACAAGTGGTCAAGAAATTAGATGCAAGATATCTGAATCTTGAGTGTTTTTTTTTTTGCTCTAAGAAAATTAGACATGAGAAAGGTGTAAAAATCACTTTGTTAATCCAGGATATGATTTGTATGCTTGGAACTAAACGTTATGTGATTAGCCAAACTCATAATTTTTGAAAGTAACGAAGTGCAATATCTATATTCCCAAAGGAACAACTACAGAAGCTCCTGATACTTTGTTGTTGTTGCTGTTAGTTGTCACCAAGTCAGCCCCCAACTCACGGCGACCCCATGTGTTACAGAGTAGAACTATCCCATAGGGTTTCCTAGGCTGTAATCTTAACAGAAGTAAGATCACCAGGTCTTTCTTGCACGGAGCCACTGGGAGGCTCGAACTGAACCTTTCAGTTAACAGCCCAGTGCTTAACCATTGCACCACCAGGGCTTCTTAAGACCAGGGTTAAAACAAAAAAGAAAAAAGAATTTCTTTGCCGTTGAGTCAATTCTGACTCAGAGTGACCCTATAGGACAGAGTAGAACTGCCCCATAGGGTTTCCTATTTATGGAAGCAAATCACCATGTCTTTCTCCCTTGGAGCCATTGGGTGAGTTTGAACCATCAACCTTTCAGTTAGCAGTCAAACGCTTAAACATTTGTGTTACTAGGGTTCCTTCCCTTCCAAGGCACAGAGTCTACTGAATCTCTTTTAAAGTGGGTTACTGGTGACTTTAAAAACCTATACAGCTCTTTTCTCTCCTTTCATTTCTTGATCTTTCTATAGAACCTTCCTCCATTGACCGCTCCCTGTTACTTGAAATCTCCTCTTTCCTTACAAGTTTCTTAACATTAGTCTCCTGTTTTACCCCCTACTTCTGTCGCTTCCTGTTTCATTCGTACCTCCTGTTCCTCTGCCTTGTTCTTAGTTGCCAGCGTATGCTGGGATTCAACCTTATCCTGTGCGAACGGTTAATGTGCTCGGCTCCTAATCAAAAGGTCAGCAGTTCAAATCTACCCAGAGGCATGTTGGAAGAAAGCCGTGGAGATCTACTTCCTAAAAATCAGTCATTGAAAGTCTTATGAAGTGCTGTTGCACTCTGGCACACATGGGGTTGCCATGAATTAGAATCTACTTAATGACAACTAGAATTTTTAAATCAGATACATGTTTTCTCAGGACAAACCCTTTCATGCCTATGACTTTGATGGGTATTTCTACGCTGAAGACATTCAAACCTGGTTCTCTCATACACGATTTTTTCTTAAAATTGGTCCCCATCTCCACATGGATAAACTGAAGGCACCTGAACACCCATCTCTTCATAATTTAACTTTTCTTCTTCTGCAGGGAATTTGACAGCATTCCTACACTCTCTGCCACATTGAAGGGTGCCATCATTCAGTCAGAGAGTGAAGGAAAAATAGTAGCTGATGTCCTTCCTGAATCAGCCCCTTCTCTAGTCTTTCACAAAGTATCTTTGTCTTCCCTTATAAACATGTCAAGCCTACTCATCCATTTCCATCACCGGCTTCCAATCACTTGTTTTGTGTTTGTAACCAATCCTTGGCAGATTGACCAACTGTCAGCTCTTCTCCCTTCTAACCCATGGAATGGCGGTAGGTGTCGTGAACTGGTTCTATTTGTTTTTTTCCCTTCTTCCCTCTCCAAAGGAAAGACTCAGAAGACCACTTAGTCTCAAAGAGAACATTTATGCCCAAAAGAATGATCAACATGTGTACTTAAAGGCCAGTGTTCGCAGCGGCACTGTTCACAACAGGTAGCAACAACCCAAGGGGTCCATCAATAGACGAATGGACAAACACGATGTGGTCTATCCATGGAATGGATAATTAATCATAAAGAGAAATGAAGTCCTGATGCATCCCACTATATGCAGGAATCTTGAAAACATTGTGCTGAGTGAAATAAGTCAGACACAAAAAGACCGATAGATGCATTTTTTTTTTACAAGAAATCATTGTGTCAGTTTAATTGGCATTATCAATTTTTTTCTTTTCTTTTCTTTTCTTTTCTTTACCAAACCAACCTGTTGCCATTGAGTGGATTCTGACTCATATCAACCCCATAGGACAGAGCAGAACTGCCCCATAGGGTTTCCAAGGAGCAGCTGGTGGATTCTAACTGCCCATCTTTTTGATTAGCAGCCAAGGTCTTAATCACTGAGCCTCACTTAATGACATCTTTTATTAGATGAGACACTGAATTTTTTCTTAACCTTTACATATATGTCGCATAAATGGTTTTGAAAGTATGATATATTTTATAATAAAGGACGCCTTGTCTGCCATTACAACCTCCATTTTCTACAGGAGCAAGAAAGGATACAAATACCTCAAATTTAGTACTAATTATGAGAGATTATGGCAGAAACTGCTGGTTGAATACCTACTATCCATTATTTTTTTAAATAATATTTTATTGTGTTTTTGGTGAAGGTTTACACAGTAGTTTAGGTTCCCTTTCAAGAATTTCTACACAAGTTGTTCAGTGGCATTAGTTACATTCTTTACAATGCGTGAACAATTTCGTAATTTCCCTTCTGGTTGTTCTGTTTCCATTAATCTAGTTTCCCTGCCCCCTTACCTTCTTGTCTTTGCTTTAAAGTAATTGTTGACTGTTTGGTCTCACATAGATGATTTTCTAAAACCACATAGTACTTATGAGTGATATTCATTATTTTTAGAGCCAGTTTGTTATTTAGCTACAAGATGACCTCGGGGGTAGTTTCAGTTCAAGGTATGAAGAACATCTCAGGGTACTAGTCTCGGGAGTCCTCTACTCTCAAGTGGTCCAGTAAGTCAGGATTTTTTAAGAATTTGAGTTCTGTTCTGTATTTTTTCCCATTTTATCAGGATTCATCTATTGTGTCCCTGATCGGTCGGTAGTGGAAGCCAGGCACCATCTAGTTCTTCTGGTCTCAGTGTAGATGAAGGTATGGTTTGTATAAAAGAAGATAAAACAAATCTTTTGCCATCAAGTTGATTCCGAATCATAGAGACCCTACAGGACAGAGTAGAACTGCCCCATAGGGTTTCCAGGGAGCGCCTGGTGGATTCGAACTGCTAACCTTTTGGTTAACTGCTACACCACCAGGGTTTCCAAGTAGACAGGGCACATATTTTTATGAGATTCCCACTTATGTAAAATCTTTAGAATAGGCCGATGCATAGAGACCAGAGTTCTTTAGTGGTCGCCAAGGGCAGGAGAAAGGGAGAAAGAGAGTCATTGCTTAGGGTCATTGAGTTACTATGAATGGTGATGGAAAAATTTGGGAATAGATAATGGTGATGGTTGAACGATACGATTAGCATAATTAATGTCACTGGATTATCTATGTCAAAACATTGAAATAGCAAATGTTTTTTTACACAGAGATTTAACACCATAAAAAATGTGTCCACTGTTTTCAATGGCATACTTTGCTATATATTTGGAAGTGGGAGTAAGTTTACTAAAGGGCATTGAGAGGCTTCATTAAGGAAGTGAAATTACAGGCTCCATCAGAAAGGACAAGTCCAAATTAACTTTATAGCCAAGAGAAGGAAGGATGTTTCCAGAAGAGGGAACAGCTCACTCAAAGGGTTGTGTTGTGAGATAAAAGTGCATAATCAGGGAAAGATAAGAAGTGCATTTTGTAATGAAAATGCAAATCTCTGTTTGCGAGTTTACCATTCCTTCTTAAGTTAAATATTTTGCAAATATCAGTGCTTACAAATTCCACTAACGTAGACAAACTCTGAAGTATCCTCTTGGCATCCATGTAAGGAAATTAGAACAAAACAAATGAGGTGAGACTAAGTGGTGTTTTCTAAATTCGTATTCTCAGCCGTTACTGAATTTTGAAGCAGAGTTAGGTTGTTTACTCAGAGGGTAAACCAATGATTTGTTTGTTAGAAAATCCTAGAATAAAAGTAATGACACATATACCTATTGGCATTTTTGGGTGTGTGTGTGTGTGTGTGTGTGTGTGGTACTAAGGTTTGATGGGAGTCCTTAGGTGGTGCAAAGGGTTAACCCTAACTGTAAGGTTGAAGGTTCGTGTCCACCCAGAGGCACATCTGAAGAAAGGCCTGGCTATCTAATTCCCCTCCCAAAAAATCAGCCATTGAAAATCCCGTGGAGTACAGTTCTACTCTGACACACATGGGGTCACCATGAGTTGGCATCAACTTGAAGGCATCTAGTTAGGGATTAATTATGAAACCGGTGCCTTTGCTTCTAAGGCTTATGAGGAGCCCACGCAAAAAAATCAAGAGATTGTCTTCTCCATTTTGCATGGCTAGAAATAAAGCAACAAAAGTCAAATCAAATCATAATGATTATCAGTAAATATTGACCTTGAGCTAGAATGCTCAGCAAATTAGAAATGCAAATATATACTTAAAAAAAGAAAGGATATTATTCCATCAACTATAGACCTACTTCTGAAAGGATCCATTTGAAGCGGAGGTTATTTCAGTTCTGAGCGTTAGTAACCCAAGGACTGGGGAGAATAGAACATTGGCGATTAGATTACAGTGAGTGGCTCTGAATCCGTTACTTTTAAATGTCCTCTAATACGACAAAACACTGGATTTGCTTTGTCTGTGGTGCTTTTTCAGAAATACCTGTGTGTGTGTATACACACATATGCACGTATGCATGTACCAAAACCCAAAACCCATTGCTGTCAAGATTGATTCCAACTCATAGTGGACCCTATAGGACAGAGCAGAACTGCCCCGTGGGGTTTCCAAGGCTGTAGTCTTTACTGCAGCAGATTCTCAGGTTTTCTCCTTTCAGTTAGCTGTCAAGCACTTAACCGATACACCACCAGGACTGTTCAGATATACAAACAGACATATAAGAAAGAAAAAAAAGGTTGCTGTTGTGTTGACTCCAACTCATGGCAACGCCATGTATGTCAGAGTAAAACTGTGCTCTGTAGGATTTTCAATGGCTGAGTTTTCCAAAACAGATCGCCAGGTATTTCTTCCAAGGTGCCTCTGGGTGGACTCAAACCTCCAACCTTTCGGCTAGTAGCTGAGCAGTTAACCTGTTGACATACTCAGGGGCTCCTATGTTGGAAGTATATACACACAATTATATATGTGTGCCTAGAATCAATTGCACTATCATTTTTATTAATAAAAAACAAAAACAAAGCCCAGGGCTTGGTGTAATTACAACTAGAATTTATTTTAAAAAACCCGTTACTGTCGAGTGGATCCTCAATTGTATCAACCCTATAGGACAGAGTAGAACTACCCTACAGGGTTTCCAAGGAGCACCTGGTGGATTTGAACAGCAGACCTTTTGGTTAGCAGTGAAGCTCTTAACCACTGCACCACCAGACCACAAAACCAGTTGCCATCAAGTCGACTCCAACTTGTACCTATCCTATAGGACAGAGTAGAACTGTCTCGTGGGGTTTCCAAGGAGCGGCTGGTGTATTGGAACTGCCAACCTTTTGGATAGTAGCCAAATGCTTAACCACTGTGCCACCCAGGTTAAATTTAAATATTTTTATTTTAAGACAACTCAGACTCATAAAACAAGGACCATACCTTGCAAGACATTTAACACAGGGTTCTAGTTAAAATTATCACGAGTTGCCATGAAGTCAGCTCCAACTCATGGCGGCCCCATGTGTGTCAGAGTAGAACTATGCTCCATTTTCAATGGCTGTGATAGTTCAGAAGTAGATTGCCAGACCTTTATTCCATGGCACCTTGGGGTGGACTGGAGCCTTCAACCTTTCGGTGAGTAGCCAAGTGCTAAACTATTTGTACCACCCAGGGACTTCATTACCTAAAAGCATCATATTAATTTCCCAGGAAATATAATTACTGGATTTGACATTATATCCCTTTAATTCATAACGTTAAGAAATCCACTTACCTTCTTGATTATTCCATTTTTTTCTCATAACTTAAACACGGAGGTTTTGAATGCAATCCTAGACACATACCTGCTAGTGCGACTTGTCAAGGAATTTGTGGCCTTAACATTTGTAAAGAGTTGTATATTTTATTTCAAAACCAAGAGGATGCTTGATATCAATTGCTGGAAGGCAAACTAGACAATAATAAATGCCACATCAATAAAAACTAGGCATTAATGAAACGCATGACTGAATATTATCCCGAATTATTGATCCACATTTTCAAAGTATCCATCTGCAGGATATTTATCCTGTCTGTGGTAAATAGGTTCATATGAATCAGTTGGAAGGAGCCCTGGTGGTGCAGTGGTTAAGCCACTTGGCTGCTAACTGAAAGGTCCACAGTCCAAACTCAGCAGATGTGGCAGTCAGCTTCCGTAAGAATTACAGCCTTGGAAACCCTAAGGGGCAGTTCTGCTCTGCCCTATAGGATCGCTGTGAGTCAGAATCAGCTCGGTGGCAATGGATTTGGTTTCGGTTTTGGAGTAAGTTCTGCTTCTTAAAATAATTGGATTATACACCAAGGCTTGGCAGTGATATTTGCCAAGGGTAGCAAAGCAATGACAAATCTGCCCACGGAAATCAATGTGTGAATTTGCAAAACCTGAAGGATTGAATACTTCATTTTAACATCTGGTAGCAAGCGAGAATGCACGTTAGAAAACCAGAAAAACTTACCGCTGTGCAGATGGCGGCTCGTCAAAACCAGGGCTAGCCAAATGAATAAGACATAATAAACCTGGAAAAGAATCAAACGTCCTTACACTGCTACCTGGTGAGTCAGACCCGAAATAATTTTAGTGTGACAGTTCTCAGAGTCTGCACCCATTTTACTTGGTCTGTTAAGGAGTTGGGTTTCCAAGGGGCTGGGTTGATAGATGCCCCTAGATTGAGCACCTTGAGTAAATTCAATTGTTCAAGGTTCTTCATTTTCGTGCATTAGAATGGGAACCCTGGCCCCTATAGCTGACAGAAACCTTTGAGTCCCATTCTGTTGATTTATTTCCATTTGAATGGGGATAATTTTCCTCCTGATTTGAACCTTAGAAGTGTCCAGGGCAAAGACTCTGTAAGGCACTTATGAAACTTCCATTTCTAGCGATTGAAGCTCTAAATAATAAAGAATATGCAACGATAAATATTCAAAAGGAAGGTCCCATATTTACATTTTTCCAGTCTGAACTTGTCTTAGACTTTCAAAGTCAACATTTAAAAAAATTTTTTTTTTTCCTTGTTTCCCTTCAGTGCCTGGGGCAGGGGAAATGTGTTCTGATTGATAAAGATGAGGCAGCTTTTCCTTGAAAAGTGGACCTTATTAATTTCCCTTCTGTGCTGGATGTGAATTTCTGGCTAATAGCCATTTACCTTGGTTTGGTTTGCTTTATCATCGTGCCATGTACAGTAGAAAGACTGATGACAAGGAGAGACGGGTTTTTCCCCTCACCTTGGGCCAAGCTTTCAATTTTACGTCATCCTGATGGTCCTTTGAAATTCACATCCTCATAAATCAAGTGCTGAACTTCCCCATGGGGCTTGGGACTTCATTCTGTTGCCTTTATTTTGCTTTTTTTTCCTGTTTGTTTTCTTTTGCTGACTTGCTTTTTTTTGTTGTTGTTGTTATGGTTATTGTTTTTTGGGTGGGATCCAACATGTCCCTTTGTAGAGCTGCCCTGGATTTAAACAGGGTGAGGGCATTGATGGTTCAGTGGTAGAATTCTCATCTTTCGTGTAGGAGACCCGGGTTCGAGTCCCAGCCAATACATCTCCCGTGCAGCCACCACCCATCTGTCAGCGGAGGCTTCTGCGTTGCTGAGATGCCAAACAGGCTTCAACAGAGCTTCCAGACTAAGATGGACTAGGAAGAAAGATCTCGCTAGCAATTTCTGAAAACTGGCCAGTGAAAACCCTCTGGATCACATGGTCCAACCTGCGGCCGAACATAGGGATGGGAGGACCAGGCTGTGTTTTGTTTCATTGTGCTTGGGGTCATCATGAGTCGGGAGCTGACTCAACATCACGTAACATCGGTAACTAACTACCAAAAGTGAGATTCCAACTCTACTTAAATTTAACTCATCATGAGTATGAATAGCTGAAAGCTGATTGGAAGCACTGTCCCTGCCAGTCGTCTGGATATTCCATCCTGCCCTTCAGTGTCTTTCTTGTCATAAGCACAGCCTCACAAGAACAGCCCCTATAGAGATGTGAGCATCAGGACCTTGACACACTCATTCTCCAAAACAAATAAACCGAGTAACCTCAGTACCGGTTGCCTTTGAGTTGACGCCGACTCACGGTGTCTTTGACGTGAGTCAGAATACAACTGTGCTCCACAGGGTTTTCAATGGCTGATTTTTCAAAAGTCAATCACCAGGCCTTTCTTCCAAGGCACCTCTGGGTGGACTTGAACCTCCAAACTTTCAGTCAGCAGCTGAGCTTATTCACTTTTGCACCACCCAGGGACTGTAAAACCAGCTACTGCCAAGTTGACTCCAACTCATGGTGACCCCATGTGTGTCACAGTAGGACTATGCTCCACAGGGTTTTCAATGGCTGATTTTTCCAGAAGTTGGTCACCAGGCCTTTCTTCCAAGGCATCTCCGGGTGGACTTGAACCTCCAACCTTTTGATGAGCAGCCAAACATGGTAACCATTCCCACCACCCAGCTGCTGTGGAGGAGACTCTGACCAGAGTACAACTGTGCTCCATGGAGTTTTCAGTGAATGGTTTTTCAGGAATCAATCTCCAGTTCTTTCTTCCGAGGCACTGCTGGGTGGACTCAAACCTCCGACATTTTGGTTAGCGACTGAGCATATTCCCTGCTGGTACCACCCAGGGACTCCATCAAGGATCTGCTGTTTATTTAATACAGCCATCTCTTACTTATATCGACAGTACATTGAATCACTTGTACATCTTGGACGTTTTCTTCCCAGCTCTGTTACAAGTCCTCATAAACTTCCGAGCAGGGATACTCTCAGCTGTCTGACCCTTGCTCCAACACTCATTCCACATGGGGGTTGGATAACCAGTTCATCCCTCTTGGACCTGTTTCCTCAACTATAATCTCGGTTTTATTCTAAGGGAAACTCCTTCGCCAGTTGTGAGAAGTAAATGGGATTATGCAAGTCAAATACTCAGAAGGATGAGTAGAGCTCAGTAAGTTCACAATAAATACTGGCAATCATCAATAAAATACTGGCAATCATCAATAAATATTGGCAGTCATTGTGTGTCTCACTTGTCTAGAAGTTCTAATATTCACTAATTGCTGATATCGCCCCATCTGTTTTCATACAACCTTTATTTAGTCAAAATCACTTGTATGGAAAATATTTTGGAATGTGTTATAAATGTAGGAATTCCATTTTTTTCATGCCATCTTAATGGTTACCCTTCAATAGGTAGATAAGTAGATAGCTGTCTTAGAGTCAGGTCTGACTCACGGCTACCTTGTATACGACAGAACAAAACACTGCCCAGTCTGGGGCCATCTTCATGATCCTTGGTATGCCAAGTCATCATTTCATCTATTGTGCCAATTCATCTCATGGAGGATCTCCCTCACCCTTGCTGGCCTTCTACTTCACCAAACATAATGCCCTCCTCCAGCGATTGAACTTTCCTGATGACGTGTCCCAAGCAAGTCAGTAGGACAATGTTCTGTTGTGATCCATAGGGTTTTCATTGGCTGATTTTCAGAAGTTTCACCAGGCCTTTCTTGCTAGTCTTAGTCTGGACACTCAGCTGAAATCTGTCCACCATGAGTGACCCTGCTGGTATTTGAAATTTTAGTGGCATAGCTTAAAAAGCATTGTAGAAAACTAAGAATACATAATATTGTTGTTGGATGTAATTGAGTCAACTCCAACTCATGGTTACCTTACGTATAACAGAATGAAATCTTGCACAGTCCTGCGCCATCTTCTTGATTGTTGGTGTGTTCGGGCTCATCTTCTATCACTCTCTTGGGCAATATTTGTTGTGATCCATAGGATTGTTATTGGCTAATTCTCAGAAGTAGATCTCCAGGCTTTTCTTCCTAGTCTGTCTTAGTCTGGAAGCTTTGATGAAACCTGTCCACCATGGGTAACCCTACCGTTATTTGAAATACCAGTGGCAGAGCTTCCAGCACTACAACAGACAATACTCTGCTGTGTTCCATAGGGTTTTCATTGGCTGATTTTTTTGAAGTGGATCCCCAGGTCTTTCTTCCTAGTTTGCCTTAGTCTGGAAGCTCTGCTGAAAGCTGTCCACCATGGGTGACTCTGCTAGTATTTGAAACACCTGTGGCATAGCTTATAACTTCACAGCAACACACAGACAACCACGATACAACAAAGTGACGGACGTTATGTATTCTGTTCTGTGCAATTCCTTTTTTTTTTTTAACCTGAGAATTGCCTTTTTTTTTTTTTTAACTTTAGATGAAAGTTTACAGAACAAAATTAGTTTCTCATTACACAGTTAAAAATACACATATTGCTTTGTGACATCGGTTGCCAACCCCACAACATGTCAACACTCTCCCTTCTCAATCTTGAGTTCCCTATTACCAGCTTTCCTGTCCCCTCCTGCCTTCTAGTCCTTGCCCCTGGGCTCGTGTGCCCCTTTAGTCTCGTTTTGTTTTATGGGCCTGTCTGATCTTTGGCCAAAGTGTGAACCTCAGCAGTGACTTCATCACTGAGCTAAAAGCATGTCTGGGGGGCATACTCTTGGAGTTTCTTCAGTCTCTGTCAGGCCAGTAAGTCTGGTCTTTCTTTTTGAGTTAGAATTTTGTTCTACATTTTTCTCCAGCTCTGTCCAGGACCCTCTACTGTGATCCCTGTCAGAGCACTCAGTGATGGTAGCCGAGCACCATCTAGTTGTGCTCCACTCAGCCTGGTGGAGGCCGTGGTAGTCGTGGTCCGTTAGTCCTTTGGACTAATCTTTCCCTTATATCTTTAGTTTTCTTCATTCTTCCTTGCTCCCGGAGGGGTGAGACCAGTAGAGTATCTTAGAACGACTTCATTACTGAGCTAAAAGGGATAGCTTTCTGTCCCCTCCTGCCTTCTCGTCCTTGACCCAGGGCTGATGTGACTCTTTAGTCTCATTTTGTTTTATGGGCATGTCTAATCTTTGGCTGAAGGGTGAACCTCAGGAGTGACCTCATTAGTGAGCTGAAGGGGTATCTGGGGGCCATACTGTAGGGGTTTCTCCGGTCTCTGCGAGACCAGCAAGTCAGTTTTTTTCTTTTTTTTGAGTTATAATTTTCTTGTGCTGTTCTTTTCTGATGAAGCCATGTTCTGTGCATTCCAGCCGACATTCAAGGGGAGGGGGGCGCACAAGTGCATGAATACCAAGAGGCAAGAAATAGGGTGGGAGAGTAGAGGACAACCTAGATTCTGGCCTCATGTTCATAATACCTGTAGCTTTTATCATTATTGCTCAATCAGCTAGATTTTATAAATCTGTGAATTATATGGCAGTTACAAATAAAAAGACTAAAAACTATCAGAGTTTATGTACAGAAGAGTCAGCCATGAAAAATTCAGTGCAAAAGAAGGTGAAAAGTGATCACAGAAATATACAAGGGGCAAAGACTAATATTTAACTTCAACTTAGCCGTGGAGTCAGCTTAGCTACTAACTCTAAGGTGGGAAGTTTGTGTCCACCCCTCGGTCCTTCAGAAGAAAGGCCTGGTGGTCTGCTTCTGAAAAACAGCCATTGAAATCTTTTTTTTAAATAATTTTTATTGTGCTTTAAGTGAAAGTTTACAAATCAAGTCAGTCTCTCACACAAAAACCCATATACACCTTGCTACTCACTCCCAATGACTCTCCCCCTAATGAGGCAGCCCGCTCTCTCCCTCCGCTCTCTCTTTTTCTGTCCATTTCACCAGCTTCTAACCCCCTCCACCCTCTCATCTCCCCTCCAGGCAGGAGATGCCAACATAGTCTCAAGTGTCCACCTGACCCAAGAAGCTCACTCCTCACCAGCATCCCTGTCCATCCCATTGTCCAGTCCAATCCATGTCAGAAGAGTTGGCTTCGGGAATGGTTCCTGTCCTGGCCCAACAGAAGGTCTGGGGGCCATGAACACTGGGTAGCCATTGAAATCTTACAGGGCACAGTTCTACTCTGACACACATGGGGTCACCATGAGTCGGAATCAACTTGATGTCAACTGGAATCTCACCAATTTATCACAGAACAGACCATACTGAGCCTACAGGTTAAGTCACAGACAAACATGGATATGCGACTCTCTCAAATCACCTTGTTGCTTTTCTTTTCTGCCCCAATGAAATCAGGAATATTTCTTTTACTTGCTCCTTTTTTATACCCCAAAAGTGATCAGCCCACACTTAGTAGAATCTTCTGTCTTAATTGTTTTCCAACCAAACTCCAGACTTTCAATTTTATAATACACATGGAAGTGTTAATTTATACCATGTGGATTTAAAATATAATAATAACACAGTGTTGCTTCGCTATACGTCACCAAAAAAAAAAAAAAAAAGAACATTGTGAAATATTGATTACAGGATAGATTGAATACAAAATAGGGCTTAATGAGTCAAAAAATTCAAGCAAAATACTTGAAAGTTAATTATAGTGCCAGAAGCTTCCTCCAGGCCCCCTTTATTAAATGTATGTTTTTCTCTGTGATGGAGACGTGGAGGACCCTTGAGCCTTTCCTTGTAAAGTAATTATTTCTAAAGGGGAAATCTTCACCAGCATTCCACGGGCATGATTTGAATATCACAGGTGCACCCTCATCTTGCTTTTCGTTTCCTTTGACATTTTTAGAATCTAATGCAAAAGAAAAACAGATTTATTAGAGGATTAGAAATAATGAGACTCAGAAAGAAAAAAAGTGGGCGACAGTTTTTCAAGAATTTTCAGAAGAGGAAAGAAAGTTCTGTTGCCTAGGGTCGCCAGGATGTGTCTCCATGAAGTTGTTATTTCTCCTCTGATGTGAAGAGTGTTGACATGGCAATTTCTTACAAACCTATTTACCACAAATGAAAAAAACAAAATGTACTCTCTATTTGTTTGAAACTTAACTTTAACTGGATGTCTCATATTTTATTAGACAACTGTGTATTTGCTAAATATGTGAGAATCATTTCATGTAAGTTCTCAGCAATCATAAAAACCCCTAAGGGTTCTATTATACCTACATTAATCGGCTGGGGATCAGAGAGGTGAAATAACTCTCCCGCATGCAGTCAGAGGGCCAGATTTGAAAAACTTGCTCCTTTTGTTCCTCCAGGTTACTTCTGCTGTTTTTTTTTTTTTAACCCTTTCATGCTGCAGGGAAAATATTAAACGATGCAGGAAGCATCAAAAAAAGATGGAAGGAATACACAGAGTCATTATACCAAAAAGAATTAGTTGATACTCAACCATTTCAAGAGGTAGCATATGATCAGGAACCGATGGTACTGAAGGAAGAAGTCCAAGCTGCTCTGAAGGCATTGGTGAAAATCAAGGCTCCATGAATTGATGGGATACCAACTGAGATGTTTCAACAAACAGATGCAGCGCTGGAGGTGCTCACTCACCTATGCCAAGAAATATGGAAGACAGCTTCCTGGCCAACTGACTGGAAGAGATCCATATTTATGCCTATTCCCAAGAAAGGTGATCCAACCGAATGTGGAAATTATAGAACAATATCATTAATATCACACACAAGCAAAATTTTGCTGAAGATCATTCAAAAATGGCTGCAGCAGTATATCGACAGGGAACTGCCAGAAATTTAGGCCAGTTTCAGAAGCAGACGTGGAACCAGGGATATCATTGCTGATATCATATGGATCCTGGCTGAAAGCAGAGAATACCAGAAGGATGTTTACCTGTGTTTTATTGACTGTGCAAAGGCATTTGACTGTGTGGATCATAACAAATTATGGACATATTGCAAAGAATGGGAATTCCAGAACACTTAATTGTGCTCATGAGGAAACTTTACATAGATCAAGAGGCAGTTGTTCGGACAGAACAAGGGCATCCTGATTGGTTTAAAATCAGGAAAGGTGTGAGTCAGGGTTGTATTCTTTCACCATACCTATTCAATCTATATGCTGAGCAAATAATCCGAGAAGCTGGACTATATGAAGAAGAACTGGGCATCAGGATTGGAGGAAGACTCATTAACAACCTGCATTATGCAGATGACACAACTTTGCTTGCTGAAAGTGAAGAGGACTTGAAGCACTTACTAATGAAGATCAAAGACCACAGCCTTTAGTATGGACTACACCTCAACATAAAGAAAACAAAAGTGCTCACAACTGGACCAATGAGCAACATCATGATAAACAGAGAAAAGATTGAAGTTGTCAAGGATTTCATTTTACTTGGATCCACAATCAACAGCCATGGAAGCAGCAGTCAAGAAATCAAAAGATGCATTGAATTGGGTAAAACTGCTGCAAAGGACCTCTTTACAGTGTTGAAGAGCAAAGATGTCACCTTGAAGACTAAGGTGTGCCTGGCCCTAACCATGGTATTTTCAACCGCATCATGTGAATGTGAAAGCTGGACAATGAATAAGGAAGACAGAAGAAGAATATTGAATATACCATGGACTGCCAAAAGAATGAACAAATCTGTCTTAGAAGAAGTGCAGCCGGAATGCTCCTTAGAGGCAAGGATGGCGAGACTGCGTCTTACATACTTTGGACATGTTGTCAGGGGATCAGTCCCTGGAGAAGGACATCATGCTTGGCAGAGTACAGGGTCAGTGGAAAAGAGGAAGACCCTCAACAAGGTGGATTGACACAGTGGCTGCAACAATGAGCTCAAGCATAACAACGATTGTAAGGATGGAGCAGGACCAGGCAGTGTTTCGTTCTGTTGTGCATAGGGTCGCTATGAGGCGGAACCGACTCGATGGCACCTAACAACAACAACAACATGCTATGGGTACTTCTAGGGACCAAGTACTTTTTCTTCCTCTGGTTTATTGGGAAGCTGCTGTACCACTGACACTGGGCTGCCAAGGCGGGGGCCTTTATGACTGCTTAAAACTGAAGAAAAGGGTGTGTGTTGGAAATTACTGTTTTTACAGAATATTGCATGAAGTGTCTGAATTTTTGGTAGGAAAAATAAAAATTTTGAAATTTTTTATTTGCTGCACATATGTACAAATAGACCTAACTGGAGACTCTGGGGTATAACTAGTGGTACTTCCTATGTACTACTGAACACTTAGAGTAGGCTTGTGGGAGGGGGCAAGAAAAAAAACTATACTAAAGAAAAAAAAAAACTTTACTACCTACCCAAAATTCAGACACAGTGATTCAGCATTAATGAAAACATGTGATATCAAAGAAAAATTCAAAGCAGAAGTTAATCGGTTCACAAAGGGGTTAAAAAGGACATTTGACTTCTTGAAGGCTGGTCTAGTCTTTCCATCCTTCAGGCCTAAGTTATAAAATCCTCCCAACTCTTCTAGCACTTTGCGTCAGATTTGTAAATGTCTTTCCGTGATATTAGGCATGATTGTGTTTCTGGCAGCCCACTGACCTCAAACTCATTGAAATAGAGAAAGTGTGTGAATTACTCTACCACCTTACCTTGGGGCAACTGGCTACCAGAGCAGGCCTTAAAGAGTTGGCCTCATACAAAGATCTTTTAGCCTTAGGAGAGAGAGTGAAAACAACCATGGGATTGATGATAAGGTATTCAGATGGTGGGATTAAGGGTCATGATTAATGCAGGAATAAATTAATTAAAGATCATTATGACATTTTCCATCAAATAGGTTATCAATGGCTTTATATATATATCAACTCATTGAGTCTTTACAACTCGGTTGTTGTTAGGTGCCTTCGAGTGGATTCCAACTCATAGCAACCCTATGTACAATAGAATGAAACACTGCCCGATCCTGAGCCATCCTCACAATTGTTGCTATGTTTGAGCCCATTTTTCCAGCCACTGTGTCAATCCATCTTGTTGAGGGTCTTCCTCTTTTTCTCTGACTCTCTACTTTACTAAGCATGATGTCTTTCTCCAACTCTATGAGAGGTTAAAACCAATTACCACCTACTCTTACCCACGAGTGTCAGAGTAGAACTGCTTTCCACAGCGTTTTCATGGCTGTTTTTTTTAAGCAGATCACCAGGCCTTTCTTCTGAGGAGTATCTGGGTGAGCTAGAACCTCCAGCCTTTCATTTAGCCCCTGAGTGCATTAACAGTTTTTCCACCCAGGAACCCTGAAATATCATAAAAGATAGTGAAATAAAGACTTTCTCAGACAAAGAACTATCACCGTCAGACTGTCCTGTAAGAAATGTTAAATGTTAAAAAAAAATTCTTCAAAAATGAGGAATTAATATAATATGAAAATCTGATCTGCACAAAGATCAATAAAAACGAAAATGATACATTTGTGAGTAAATTTAAAGTTTTTTTTTTTTAAATAATGTTTTTCTTTTCATCCAGCTCAAAATGCACTCTAATTTCTTTACTATTTCTTTTTTTGATACATGTTATTTAGAAGTCACCCCCATGTGTCTGTCAGTTTGTTGTACTGGGGGGGCTTGTGCTTTGCTGTGATGCTGGAAGCTATGTCCCTGGTATTCAAACACCAGCAGGGTCGCCAATGGTGGACAAGTTTCAGCTGAGCTTCCAGACTAAGACAGACTAGGAAGAAGGATTCGGTGGTCTACTTCTGAAAAGCATTAGCCAGTGAAAACCTTATGAATAAATAGTGCTGGAAGATGAACCCCTCAGGTTGGAAGGCACTTAAAACACGACTGGGGAAGAGCTGCCTCCTCGAAATAAAACCCGTTGCCGTTGAGTCGATCCTGACTTATAGCGACCCTATAGGACAGGGTAGAACTGCCCCATAGAGTTCCCATGGAGGGCCTGGTGGATTTGAACTGCCAACTTTTTGGTTAGGAGCCGTAGCTCTTAACCACTATGCCACCAGGGTTTCCAACCTCCTCGAAGTAGTCTACCTTAATGACTTGATAGAATCAAGCTTTAGGGAGTTTCATTTGCTAATGTGGTGTGATTCAGAATGATAAAAAAGAGGAAGACCCTCAATGAGCTGAATTTACATAGTGGCTATGACAATAAAAAAAAAAAAAAAAGGCTCATGCATAACAACAATCGTGAGAATGCCACAGGACCCAGCAGTGTTTTGTTCTGTTGTACACAGGGTCGCTATGAGGTGGAACCCACTGGACAGCACCTAACAACAATTCAGAAGTCAAGTAGTCTTGGTGGTGCAATGGTTAAGCATTTCTCTGCTAACCAAAAAGTTGGTGGTTCAAATCTTTTGGAGAAAGACCTTTCGATCTGTTTCTGTAAAAATTACAGACTAGAAAACCCTACAGGACAGTTCTACTTTGTTACATTGGTTCTCTATGAGTCAGAAACCAACAAAACAACATTGAGAAGTCTCTTGTTTAGTTTCCAAATAGTTGGGATTTTCAGATACATTTATGGTATTAATTTCTAATTTAATTCCATTGTCACCAGGAAACATGTATTATTTACATAATTTTAAATTTGTTTAAACTTGATTTATGACCCAGTATACTGTCTATCTCAGTAAATGGCCCATGGGCACTTGAAGAGAATGTATATTCAGCTGGTATCCTATAAATGACAATGGTGCTTTTCAGCTTATTTATCCTTACCGATTTCCCAACTACTGGCTTTATTAAATATCGAGAGAGAGGTTTTGAAAACTCTGACTGTAATTATGGATTTGTTGTTCTTCTTTTCCAATCTATTTTTGCTTCATGCATTTTGAAGCACTGCTATTAAGCTCATAATCATTGAGGCTGGTTGTGCTCTCTTGATGAATTCAACAACAACCCTGGTGGCAAAGTGGTTAAGTGCTGCGGCTGCTAACCAAGAGTTCTGCAGTTCAAATCCGCCAGGTGCTCCTTGGAAACTCCGTGGAGCAGTTCTACCCCACCCTATAGGGTCGCTATGAGTCTCAATCAATTTGATGGCAGTGGGTTTTTTTTTTTATTATTATGCTAAAGTGACCCTCTTTATCCCTTATATCGTCCTTACTCTGCAATTGACTCAGTCTAACGTTAAAATACCCACTTTAGCTTTCTCACAATTAGTATTTCCAGGATATATTTTCTCCAATTCTTTATTTTATCCTATTTATAACTTTAAAACGAGTCCCTGGGTGTTGCAAATGTTTAAGTGGTTGACTACAAGCTGAAAGTTTGACGGTTCGAACCCACCCAGAGGTGCCCCAGAAGATGGGCCTGTGATCCGCTTCTGAAAGTCCATAGCCTTGAAAACCCTATGAAGTACAGTTCTACTCTGCATGCATGGGGTCGCTGTGAGTCAGAATCAACTTGATAGCAACTAACAGCAACAAGAATATCTTTAAAATATGTTTTTGATGAAGCTTTTCTTGGATTTTCTTTTGAATCTCATCTGTCTTTTAATTAGGGTTTTAAGCCATTTACATTTAATTTGATTATTGGTATGATGGTGTTTAAATTTAACATCTCGCTGTTTAATTTCTTTTTGTTTCATCTCTTATTTCTTAGCCTTTTTTTTTCATTCTTTTGATTTCATTAACTTTTCTTCTTTTGTCTTTCGCTCTCCTTGTTTGGATCACTATCAGTAAATTTTATTTTTTTGGAAGTTTCTTTACTATTTACATTACACATATTTAACTTATTTAACCTACTCTCAGTTAATATCATACCGTGTCATTTATAGTATAAGCTCAAAAAATCCAAACCCATTACCATTGAGTCGATTCCAACTCATACGGACCCTACAGTGCAGAGTAGAACTGCCCCATAGGGTTTCCAAGGAACAGTTGGTGGATTCTGACTGCTGGTTAACAGCTGTGGTACTTCATCACTGGGCAACCAGGGCTTCACATATATAGTAGAAAAACCTTGCAATATTATATGTCCACCACCTCCCCCTTCCATCCTCTGTGCTACTGGTGTTGCACATTTTTCCTCTACATATGTCATTAACCCCACAATAGAAGTCCAAATTCAGAGTGCCAGCTCCAGGGGAAGCCTTTCTCTCTCTGTCGGCTCTGGAGGAAGGTCCTTGTCATCAGTCTTCCCTTGGTCTGGGAGCATCTCAGCCCAGGGGCCTCAGGTCCAAAGAATGTGCTCTGCTCCCTGCACTGTTTTCTGGTGGTATGAGGCCCCCAACTCTCTGCTTGCTTCCTTTTCCTTTTATCTCTTGAGAGAGAAAAGGTGGTGCAGGTCGCACCTCAGGAAAGCTCACTTTACATTGGATCAGGGAGGTAACCTCCTAAGGGTGTTACAAACCCACCCTAATCCTCTTTAACATAAAATTACAATCACAAAATGGAGGACCACCACGGAATACTGGTAATCATGGCCTAACCAAGTTGATACACACATTTTTGGGGGGACTTAATTCAATCCATGATACACTCCCTCCCCCCAGCAAGGTATTTTCCTAAGTACACTATGGTAATTTTTTTTAAAAAAAACAGCAACATGTAAAAAACACATGTCATAGTGGTGCTTTGGAAAATGCCTCTTGGGGGAAGGAGCAGTTGGCAGATGAACTTGGAAGGGGCACATTATTTGCATAAAAATATGGTATACACAGTAGACCATGCACCCATTCAACAATTTCCACACATACAGTTCAAAGACATTGGTTTCATTCTTCACGTTGTGTCACCATTCTCACTGTCTGTTCCCATATTGTTTCATCAATCATTGACTTAGCCTCACTGCCTCCTGAACTTCTCGTCTGTGCTTTACTCAGTGCTATCCATCTGATCTAATGTAGAGAATTCTTTAAAAGGCACAATGCTCAAGGCAGGCACTACTTCCTAATTCACTTAAACTGTTGTTTAGTTGGAAGATGACTTCAGGGGATAATTCCAATTTAAGGTACAAAAATTTCCTAAGAGAAACAGATGTGGGGATTCCTCTAGCCTAAAACTACAAGGTTTTCATTTTTCTGATTGCAACAATGATAAGGTTATTGTGGCAGACTGAAAATGAGTAGAGCCAGTATCCATTGAATAGAAAAAAAATGTTGTTGTCGTTAGGTGCCATTCGGTCAGTTCCAACTCATAGCGACCCTATGTACAACAGAACGAAACACTGCCCGGTCCTGCGCCGTGCTGACAATTGTTGTTATGTCGGTCCTGCGCCATGGTGACAATTGTTATGTTTGAGCCCATTGTTGTAGCCACTGTGTCAATCCATGTTGTTGAGGGTCTTCCTCTTTTTCCCTGAAAGAAATAGTCAATAGAAACACTCAGTGTAATAAAAATCAGTACTTGTAGAAAACCTCCTCATCAATATTTTGTTAAGCAATATTTTTGATTGAAAAGTACTCATTTTATACAGAGTAACTGTAGCTCATTAAACACTGTGGAGAAAGACTATTTTGTCATTAGTTTGTTTTTAACTTCGAAGCCAACATTTTTGTTTGAATTTTATCAATGTCAATAATACACACCAGCCAACGGGGAGCAAATAAAACTGGTCCCAAAAGTTAGCTTGAATTGATACTAACATATTTTTGGTTAAGCACTCGGCTGTGACTCAGTGGACTGTTTAAACCCACTAGCGGCTCTGGAGAAAGATGTGGCAGTTGGCTTTCCTAAAGATTACAGCCTTGGAAACCCTGTGGGGCACTTCTACTCTGTCCAAAGGTTTCTTATGAGTCAGGATCAACTCGATGGCAGCAGGTTTCTTTTTATTAATAAAGACGTTGGTTTGAATACATTTTCAAAAAAAAATCAGAGAAGAACGGAATGTATACCAGAACTGTCCATAGTTCAGAAAATTTAGTCAGACTAATGCTGGGTTCTTATCTTTTTTTTTTTTTCCTCCCAAAAGAAAAATGTACAGGCAGACTATGTCCTTGAGACTCAATGACATTTCATTTGTATTCTGTTCACTGAAACTTCAAGATCTGCTTCCAGAATTTAAAGCCTGTCAACAAGGTTATGATTGTAGGAAATAGAAAATAAATATTGTTGTTTCAAAACATGTTGCTATATATGTGTGCGTGTTCCGGCAGTGTGTAATTTAGTCAAAACTAAAAGGTAACAATGTTTGAGGTGGACTGTTTAGTACGGATATTATAAATATTTGTTTTTAACTCAACAAATGCTTTCTTCATTCAAAGTATAGTGAAAATTACTTACTAAAAATCAAAAACGAAAACCATGGCAAACTAATGTCAATTTTCTTTGACATGAATTGCGTGCCATAAATATTACTTACGTTCCTCCATCGAATGGACACAGGAAGATAGAATATTTTACTGACTCAAAATTTGGCCACAGATGTTTTTTAAAATATGACTAACACAGTTGTTATGTAGCTTCTGGCTGTTTTCCAACGAATGCAGTCCTCACGATAAAAAAAAAAAAAAGCAAAATCCAAAAGATCTCTGCAAATGTTTGGAAGCAATATGTTTTATTCGCCTTTCTGCATTTTATAAACAACTTAGATGATTTTAACAATGAAGCCAAGTAGACTGTTTAAGGTAAAATGAAGAACATTCACTTCTATTAATTTGTTTTGAATATATTTCCACACAGAACAAAAAAATGTCTTCTTTGTTTTCCTCCTCCGTCTTCTGGGTTAAACAAAAAAAGGGAAATATTAGCTAATTGCACCACACAAAGTACCAAGAATGGGTATATTGGTATGGAAACCCAGTCTGCCGCAGCGGAAGGTGAAAATGTTACCGAACCAAGAAGATGGGTCCTTGACTGGTACACTCAGACTTGCCAGTGATCTGGACAACGGTCTTTGAGAAAGAGAAAGTAACTGTATTGCAGTGTGTAGAGCAAGGAGCCACGAGGGATTTCCTCAGATCCGACTTCCCGAGGTACGGGGAAGCAGGATTCATATGTGATTTGGGGAGCAAGATGGAGGCCGCCCAGGCATACTGGGGAGGGAAAATTCTAGAAGGCGGCCAGGAAACAGAAGGTGACCTGATTCTTCCTGGACTTCTTGCTTCCGAATAGGGTCTGCGTGATAATTTTCCTTCTGATTTGCTCCACCCATTTCTGTATCCTCTGTTGAGATCAATTATGGGTCGCAGCTGGCCATTATGTGCATGCTGGGTGGGTCAAGTCTGGCTTGGGCTAGTTTAAGGACTAATGGAAATTTACTGGCATCCGTAGGGCCAGGTTACAAGAATTCTACCCCCGAACCCCACCACTCCCCCCATATTAGATAGAAGTCCGCAGGGTAGCACACAGGGTTAAGCGCTTGACTATCAACCAGAAGTTTGGCAGTTCAAACTCCCCCAGAGGCATCTCAGAATAGAGACCTATCCATCTGATTCTGAAAGGCCGCAGCCTTGAAAATCCAATGGAGCACAGTTCTATTCTGACACACATGGGGTCTCCATAAGTCAGAATCAACTGGATATCAACAAATAACAACAACAACAGTAGAGAAATATCCAAGCATTGACAGTTGTGTGGTCAACCCTCCATAGGATTACATGAATGTCCAATTTTTGCCCATCTTCTTGGCAATTCGAAAAAATTTTAAATAAATTTTTTTTAAATAACATTATGTTTTCGGTGAAGGTTTACACAGCAATTTAGGTTCCCATTCAACAATTTCTACACACATTGTTCAATGACATCAGTTACATTCTTCACAATGCATGAGCATTCTCATTATTTCCATTCTGGTTGTTTCATTTCCATTAATCTAGTTTCCCTGCCCCTTACATTTTCATCTTTGTATTAAAGTAATTTTTGACAGTTTGGTCTCATATAGATGATTTTTTTTTTTTTTAAGGAGCAGAGTGTTCACTGATGATATTCTTTATTTTGAGACCCAGCCTGTTATGTAGCTACAAGGTGACCTCAGGGGATAGGTTTTGTTTAAGGCTTAAGGAGTATCTCAGGGCAATAACCTTGGGGAGTCCTCCAGTCTCCACCAGTCCAGTAAGCCTTTTTTTTTTTTTTTTTAGGAATTTAAGATTCTGTTCCACATTTTTCTCCCATTCTTTCAGGATCCATCTATTATGTCCGTGATCAGAATGGTCAGTAGTTGTAGCTGGGCACCATCTAGTTCTGGTCTCAGGGTAAATGAAGCTGTGATTCCTATTGACTATTAGTCCTATAGACTAGTTTCTCCTTTGAGTCTTGGGTTTCTTTCTTTCTCTTTTGCTCCAGACAAGTAGAGACCAATAGTTGTATCTTGGACGGTCCCTTACTCACTTTTAAGACCCTCGATGCTACTACACAGCAAACCAGGATGTAGAATATAACTTTATGAGCTATATATGCCAAGTGTCCAAGATGTCCCACAAGGCTATGGTCCTAATCCTTCAAACCCAGAAATTCAACCCTGAGAAGTGTTTCATTATGTCTGAGAAGTACCAGTAGCTCTGCCCCCTGTGTGTCTTCTTGGCACTTTGAAGTGGGAATTATTATGAAAATAAGCCAACAATGAATACTAAATTGCATTGAAAGAAATGTGTCAAAATGGAGGCCAAAGACTAGCAGATGGTGGGAGACAGATGAATAACTCAAATGTCACAGAAGACGTGACCTTTCTCATCAATAAGGGCTGGTCACAATTAAGTAAAACTGTTTTCCTACCTCCTTCCGCCCTGTTCCAGGACTGCCTCTCATGATGTATGAGAAGCTCCCGTAACAACAAACTCCATTTCACAGAACCTTCAGCTCCAGAAGGGACCCATTTGTTAGAGATCTGTACCAGACACAGCCTAGTAATTAAGTCGTTCCCACTGTCATTGATGGAGCACCCAGCGCAGGCAGCGATAAAGTTTAACTGGCAGTAAGAGAAGAAGGATCATGTCAAGAAAATGTAGAGAACCGTTAGCATTTCCATTATCAAGGGACAGAGAGACCAAGGCTTGTCATCTCTAGATTGAAGCCATGAGTGTTGGTTCTCCTCTTTCTCTCCTTGAATCCTGAATGGTGCTTTTAGGAAGATGTGTGTCCGTCCTTCTTGCCACATTCTGTAGTTTATGGGACTGTGTGAAGAGTACTTGAAGGACAGGGAAAAACCAAACACATTTTCCAGAACAATTTTTTTTTAAATCGCAAGTTAAATAATTTAAAATGTTATTTTTTGTATGAAACAGTTACCTTATGATTGAAAGAAAATATACATATACACCAGTTGCCATTGAGTTGACTCTGAATCATGGCGCCCCAGGTGTGTCAGAGTAGAACTGTGCTCCATAGGATTTTCAGTGTCTGATTTTTTAGAAGTAGATCACTAGGCCTTTTTTTCTGAGACACTTCTGGGTAAACCTGAACCTCCAACCTTTCGGTTAGCAGCTGAGTGCATTCACAGTTTATACCACCCAGGGACTCCCAATATAAATATACCCAAAAGCCTTTTGCCATCTAGTTGTTTCCAGCTCATGAGGATTCCATGTGTGCAGAGTAAAACTGTGATCCATAGGGTTTTCAATGTCTGTGACCTTTTGGAAGTAGGTTGTCAGACCTTTCTTCTGAGGCACCTTGGGGTGGACTCGAACATCACACATTTCAGTTAGCAGCTGAGCTCCTGCACCACGTACAGACTCCAATACAAATATAAGATGGCAAACATCTTTATATTTGAGATGAATAGCTTGTGCTTAATAGTTATCGATTGTCCTGCCACTGTTTATTTTTTATTTCCACTCTGATATAATTATATGTGCCTGCATGCATGACTACTTATTCATTATTATTCAGATACAATTCACATACAGAGATATGTACAAACTCTTCATGGATATTTTGATTATGGGTCAGAATCGACTTCATGGTAATGGGTTTGGTTTTTGGTTATCCACCACCCCATTCAAGACAGAGAATATTCCTGCCATGAGAGAAAGCCCCTCGATGCTCTTTTCAGTTGATTCCTAACTCCACCCATCCCCCCGTTGCAAGTCAATGTTCTCTTTTTCAGTGTTGTTATTGCTGTTCGGTGCCCTCGAGTTGGTTCCAACTCATAGCGAACTTATGTAGAACAGAACGAAACTCTGCCTGGTCCTGCACTATGCTCACAATTGTTATGTTTGAGCCCATTGTTGTAGCCACTGTGTCAATCTATCTCATTGAGGGTCTTCCTCTTTTTTGCTGATCCTCTGCTTTACCAAACATGATGTCCTTCTCCATGGCCTGGTCTCTGCTGATAATATGTCCAAAGAGAGACTTACTTTGAGCATTCTGGTCTAACTTTGTTCTTTTGGCAGTCCACAGTATATTCAATACTCTTTGCCAACACCACAATTCAGAGGCATCAATTCTTCGGTCTTCCTTATTCATCATCCAGCTTTCACATGTATATGAGGCAATTTTAACACCATGTCTTGGGTCAGGTGCACCTGAGCCCTCAAAGTGATATCTTTGCTTTTGATCACATTAATTAAAGAAATCTTTTGCAACAGACTTGCCCAATGCAATGCATTGTTTGATTTCTTGACTGCTGCTTCCATGGGTCTTGATTGTGGATCCATGTGAAATGAAATCCTTGACAACCTCAATCTTTTCCTCATTTACAGTGATGTTGCTTATGGACACAGTTGTGAGGATTTCTGTTTTCTTTATGTGCAAGTGTAATCCATACTGAAGGCTGTGGTCTTTGATCTTCATCAGTAAGTGCTTCAAGCTCTTCACTCTCAGCAAGCAAGGTTGTGTCATCTGCATAAGGCAAGTTGTTAATGAGCCTTCCTCCAATCCTGATGCCCCGTTGTTCTTCATATAGTCCGGCTTCTCAGATTGTTTGCTCAGCATAGAGATTGAATAAGTGCAGTGAAAGGATACAATGCCGACACACACCTTTCCTGACTTTAAACCATGCATTTTGTTTGTTTGCTTTTTTTTTCTTTTTTTGGCATTACCATGCCTTTTTTTTTTTTTTTTTTTAATGCTAGTTTGAACTTTATATAAATGGAAATCTGGTTTCCCTCACTCAGTATGTGGTTGTTGGGTGCCGGCAAGTGGATTTTCAACTCATATCAACCCCATGTGACAGAGTAGAGTTCCTCCACAGGGTTTCCTAGACTTAATCTTTACAGCGGCAGCCAAGTCTTTCTCCCGAGGAGCTGCTGGGTGGGTTCAAACTGCCGACCTTTCGGTTACAGTTGAGCGCTTAACCGTTTGTACCACTAAGGCTCCTTCTTCTTAGTCAATATAATGCCTGTAATGCCTGTGTATGTGTGATTTATTGAAATGTGTTTCCTAAAAACATGTGTTGGAATCCTAACCCCTATATGTGTGGATGTAATCCCACCATTTGAGATTTCTTTGTGATGGGATGTTAATGAGGCCATGTCAGTGAAGGGTGTGTCTTAAATCAATCACTTTTGATATAAAAGAAGCAGGTTAGGCACAGAAACAAGCAAGGAGGGAATATTGATGCCAAGTGGAGATGCCCAAGGAAGCAAAGAACAGAGGCTGAAAAAGACAAGGACCTTCCCTTAGAGCTGATGGAGAGAGAGCCTTCCCCTAGAGCCAGAGCCGTGGTGGATTCTGACTTCTAGCTTCCTGCGCGGTGAGTTTGGCTGAGTTTTTTCACCAAATACTTTTTCTGTACCTACTAAATGAATTACATGATTTTTCATCTTTATTCTGGTACTGGAATCATGGAAATCAACATGGACTGATTTTCAAATTTTAAACCCATCTTCCATTTCTGCACAGAATGCACTTCTTATAATATTGCTAGATTTGATTTGTGAACTTGGCACCTGACTCAAGGAAATTCTCCCTGGAATCCTCCTCCTGCATTTCTTTCTTTACAGGGCAAAGAAATAAATAAACAACAAAAAAAAACCTCTTGCTGTAGAATTGATTGAGACTCATGGCAATCCCACGTGTTACACAGTAGAACTGCCTCCATAGGGTTTTCTTGGCTGTAGTCTTTATGGGAGAAGACAGCCAGGCCTTTCTTCCATGGTGCCACTATCTGTAGGCTACCGCCCCGGGATTGTACAGAAAAGACCCTGTTATTTAAAAATTAAACCCTTGTTAAACCACTAAATAGATGAATTCACAAAATGGAAGCTAAACATATTAGACATTTACATCAGATATGGAGAATATTTGTTTATATAGTATTCATCACTGTTCCAACTCATAGCAACCCTGTGTACAACGGAAGGAAATGTTACCCTGTCCTGCACCATCCTCACCATCATTGCTATGTTTGAGCCCATTGTTGCAGCCACCTTGTGAATCCTTCTTGTTGAGGGCCTTCTTCTGTTTCACTGACCCTCCTCTTTACTACTTGCTTGGTGAAGCAGTACTCCTCATGAGAAGAGATTCAGTTTAATACTTTCTCTCACATGCCTTATATTTATTTCCCAGCCAAAACTCTGTAACAGCTGAGGGATGAGGAAGACAGCAGAAACTTCATCCTGAATCTTGGATGGAATGAGGTTTTCTAGATTTTATACACTCTCTCTGCCTCCAACCATTTGCCAGTTTGTCATACTGTGGTGGCTTGCATGTTGCTGTGATACTGGAAGCTATGCCACTGGTATGTCAAACACTAGCAGGGTCTCCCACGGTGGACAGGCTTCAGTGGAGCTTCCAGATGAGGACGGACTAGGAAGAAAGGTCTGGAGATCTCCTTCTGAAAGTCAGCCAATGAAACCCTTTGGATTACAACAGCATATTGTCCAATATAGTGCTGGGAGATGATCCCCCTAGGTTGGAAAGGCACTCAAAATGCACAGCGGGCACAACAATGGACTAGAGCATGCCAACAATCATGAAGATGGTGCAGAAGCGGGCGACATTTTGTTCTGGTGTGCTTGGGGTCACCATGAGCCAAAGCCAAGGTGACAGCAACTGCCTTCGTGTCCACTTCATGGGCACCCTCTCCTTCTCTCTTATATCCGTTATGTCTCAGTTGCCAATTTATGTGAACTTTCTTCTCCTTACTTATGTGACCCCAATACCACCCAGCATGTTTTCTCCTTTTTCAAAATGGGCAACTGAGAGCTTAACATAACCAAGGCCATGATAAACATATAAGTTGTTCTTCCTCTGCCTGCCTTCCCACATACCTCTGTTAATGACTTTGTTTTGACCAAATGTTAATGACTTTGTTCTTTGTTTTAAACAGATGCAAATAATCTTTTGTTCTGGAGGGACTGCCTGTGGCATACAACCCCCACAGGAAAGTTGGAGCCCGGTATCAGGTATGTATATCTTTAGCCTAATAAAGAAATGCCTGGCAGGGGACTACAAAGACACTTGTAACCCTTGTAAGATTCTCTATAAGCTCTAATGTAAAACTGCTCTTTGGGACTCCATGGAGACAGCCTGTGTTGCTGCTGGGTCCCCGGTGGTGTGTGCATCTCCTTAATAAACTTTCTCACTCTTTCTGGCTTGGAGTATGTTTCATTGGCTCGACTGCTCCAGGGCATGGACCCTAATCAGGTAACACTTATAACGTGGTATTGCTGTGGGCCATCAAGTCGACCCCACTGATAGTAACCCGTATGACAGAGTAGAACTGCCCCGTAGGGTTTTCTTGGCTGTAATCTTTAGGAGAGCAGATCTCCAGGACTTTCTCCTGCAGGGCCGCTGGGTAGGTTCAAACCACAAACCTTCTGGTTAGCAGCCAAACGTTAATAGTTGCCACATCTTTCTCCAGCAGAACAGCTGGTGGACTTGAACCTCCAGCCTTTAGATTAGCAGCCAAATGCTTAACCACTGGGCAACCAGGAATCCTTGTGTGCATACTCTAGTATGGTTTATTTCTTATTGTGGTTACCATCTTTTAAACCACACTTATATAGGTCAGCAAAACCTAAAGGAATGTGTATACATGAAGCAAGGATATCATTTAAATTAAATGAATAAATGAATGAGTGAATAAATGAAGGAGTGAATGGATGAATGAATCCATGAACATTAAGTAAAGAAAATAAACAGAAAGCTAAAGTTGTAGGATCACGTCAGTGACCACAATAATACCCAAACATCCATTCTGACAGCTCTGCGGTGGAATGGGACACTTTGTAACAAAGGATAAGGAAGGCAACGGATGTTTGCATGAAATGGATACATTTCAGTAGCAGAAGTTCATCTGTGTAATTAAATAGTCAGTGGTAACAACAGCCCTTTGTGGAAAGGTTATACATCATTGGGGAAGCCTGAAATCTCAAGCTTCTAGAAGCCACAGTAATGAATTGCTGAAACGTTACGCATTTCTCTGTTACCACCCTGCTAGCGAAGTGAGGAACTTCTGAGAAAAAGGCGCCGGCTTAGATGTTGTAAGGAAAATATCTGGCAGCTGACTGGAAGGAAGATAATGAAACCCTATTTTATCAATGACAACGTTCTGTCCTCTCTCTTCTGGCTGGAAAATTGATAGGTTTTATACGTCTAGGAAGAGTTCTCTTAATGGATTTTGGGGGTGGGGGAGGGGCGAGGAAGAAAGCATCCCAGTGTTAAAGAAGTCAGGTGAAGTCAAAGAAGGTACTTTTAAAATTTGAAAACACAATAGTTGAATAAATCGGTAAGTTACATTACATTACATTAAAACACGTGTCATAACTTTTATTCAAAACACCACCCAAAAAAACAAGTTTTCTCTTTTGCTGTTGAAAGCCTAAATTCTGTATGTAAAACCGTTTACTGGTTTAACTCCACCAAGTTGTTTAACTCTATGCTAAAAAATGTTTTCTGCTTATGTATCTTTTAACCCATCAAAGGAGAAGAATAGAGAGGACAAATACGATTTTCATATTCAGAGAAAGATCTAGTGCGATTATCCAAATGCTACCACAGTTTGCATCTCTCTACTTCCTGGTGTCTCAATGGTTAAGCCCTCATCTGTTAACAGAAAGGTCAGTGGTTCAAACCTACCCCAGTGGCTTTGCTGGAGAAAGACCTGGCGGTCTGGTCCCATAAAGATGACAGCCTAGGAAACCCTGTGGGGCAGTTCTACTCTGTCACGTGGGGTGAGCATAAGTTAAAAATCAACTTGAGGGTACCTAACAACAACGGAAACCCTGGTGGCGTAGTGGTTAAGTGCTACAGCTGCTAACCAAAAGATTGGCAGTTCGAATCCACCAGCTGCTCCTTGGAAACTCTGTGGGGCAGTTCTACTCTGTCCTATAGGGTCCATATGAGTTGGAATCGACTAGATGGCAATAGGTTTGGTTTCGGTTTTTTAACAACAACAATAACAGATCAATTGAAGAAATAAAGAAGATCAACATCAAGGAATTTTCAAAATAATAAGAAATTGCTATAAAAATGTGTACACAGTTTTAAATATATTTTCAAAAAATAAAATAAATTCTAAGATTAGATTTTGCCTCCTAAACTAACAGAGAGTAGAGATGACTTAGTAAGTTTGGAAACAAAAATCTCTTTCGGTAACAGTTCTTAGCCAAATTCTCAGCCAAATGCTATATGAACAAAATGAAAAAGATCCCCTATTGTTTTGTTTGTGTTTTTTTACATTAAGTGAACGTCTGCATGACTGATTTTCAAAGTAAGTTACGCAGGATGTGTCTCTCCAATACCATCCATGAGAAGTTGCCTTTTCTCAGGGCAAATATCCATGAAATGAGAATGCTTACATTTTTATTCTTATTTTGAATGAATATACCACTACTGTTCTACTGCATGTTAGCAAGATCTTATTTTTTAATCAATTTTTTATGAAGGATAAATGATAAGTTGTGCAATATTTAAGACCTTCACACACACACACACACACAATCCTCAGAACAAATTAATTTTAAAAACTACTTATCTAAATCACTGATTTAAACAGCAGTACAAAGGAAAAAAACTTTTTTTTTTTTTTTTTTACAAAGGCATCTCATTTCCTTAGTGGTGTGTTAAGTCATGCTTCATTTAAAAAACCAAACCCACTGCCACCGAATTGGTTCTGACTCAACCACCGCTGGCACAGCGGTTAAGCGCTCAGCTACAAACCGAGAGGCCTTCAGTTCAAACCTACCAGCTGCTTCGGGGGGAAAGATGTGACAGTCTGCTTCCATAAAGATTACAACCCTGGAAGTTCTGTGGGGCAGTTCTACTCTGTCACTTGGGGTTGCTACAAGTCAGAGTCAATTTGACGGCAACTAACAATATAATTTATACATACGCACAAATATACATATATACACACATGTACATACATTTATACACATATATACATACATGTATTTACATATACACACTCATAGCGACCCTATAGGACAGAGTAGAACGGCCCCATAGAGTTTTCAAGATGTAGTTGGTGAATTCAAACTGCGAGCCTTTTGGTTAGCAGCTGTAGCTTTTAACCACTGTGCCACCAGGGCTCCACATACGTGCATACCTGTATATGTACATGTATACGTACATATATATATACACACATCCCTACATACGTACATACATAATACATAATGCATACACACACATACATAAATTATATCCATCTAGATACTGATATATATACATACATATATATACACATATACATAAAAAAATACATATACACACATATATATGTATATATACATACGTACTCACACACATGTATGTACACTATATACATATATAGTGAGCCCTCCACATCCACCAGCTTTTTTTCCACTGATTCAACCAACCACAGATCAAAAATATTCGGGGAAAAAAAAAATTCCCCAAAGCAGAACTTGGCTTTGCTGCACGCCAAGCACTGTGCCGAGCCACGTGGATGAAGTGGTGTGCAGCACCCCCTGCTGTAGCCTCCCCCATCTCACAGACCCTCAGTCTCTCCAGCACTGGCTGTGTGGGCATCCTTCGCCTCGCGGCTCCTTTGTTTGCTTCTTGTGTGGTGTGCACTCTTTGTTTCTGTGCAAAAAAATGGCTCCGACAAAGCAGTGAAGTGATCAAAGCAGTCCCTCAAAGGCTAAGAGGAGGCCTAAAGTGCTATCTCTCGAGGAGAAAATAAAAATCTTAGGTCTTTTGAAAAGTGGGCTGTCGCATGCCAAAGTGGGCGGTGAGGTGCGTGAGAACGAATTGAACATCCACAAAACAAAGCAGAAAGAAGCCAAAATTCCTCAAAGTGTTAGTCTTTTTCCCCGAACGGCAGAAGTGGGCTCTCTGTCTCCTGATAAAGGGCTCGCAGAGACTGAGAAAGCACTAAGTGTGAAGTGTCAGCATTTACAGGGAACGATCCACATAGCCCTTACATTGTACGAGGTTTGATAAGTAACCTAGAGATGATTTAAAGTATACCAGAGGATGCGAGTAGGCTATATGCAAGTACCAAGCCAGTTTATATAAGGGACTTGAGTATCTGCAGATTTTGGTACCCAAAGGAGGTCCTGGAGCCAATCCCCCTCGGATACGAAGGGATAACTGTATATATGCACACACACAAAAACCAAACCCACTGCTGTGGAGTCAATTCCGACTCATAGCAACCCTATAGGAAAGAGTAGAAATGCCCCGTAGAGTTTCCAAGGAGCACCTGGAGGACTCGAACTGCCAGCCTTTTGGTTAGCAGCCATAGCACTTAACCACTACACTACCAGGGTTTCCACATATACACACATACATATATATATATATACATATATATATATACACACAGATATACACACACATACATACATCTATACACACCCATAGAGCCCTGGTGGCTAGTGGTTAAGAGCTTGGCTGCTAACCAAAAGTCAGTGGTTCGAATCTACCGGCTGCTCCTTGGAAACACTTTGGGGCAGTTCTACTCCGTCCTGTAGGGTCACTATGAGAACCAACTCAACGGCACCTAACAACATACACACACATATATACATGCACACATACATACATGCACACATACACACACGTACACACACATACACACACTTATACACATGTATAAAGTTTCCAAGTCTGAGAGTACGGCCTCTGGACACCCTTTTAACTCAGTACTGAAGTCACTCCTGAAGCCCGCCTTTCAGCCAAAGATTAGAGATGCCCCTAAAATAAACAACACATGTAGTTCAACCCTATATACGAGACTAAAATGGACACACCATCCCAGAAGCAAAGAGGAGAAGGCAGGAAGAGACAGAAAAACCTGACTAATGGACACAAGGAAACTGGCATAGAGAAGTGGAGAGTGTTAACACATCGAGAGTTTTGCCACCAACGTCACAAAACAATTTGTGTATTAACTGTTTAGTGAGAAACTAATTTACTCTATAAACTTTCACCTAAAGCACAATAAAAAAAAATACTACAGTTTGCAAAATTCTATATACAAACACCATGTCTTTTCGTCTTTTTTATAACTTACAATTGCACATGTGTGCAAGCCCAGGGGTCCCTTGCCTCATTGCTGTAAGCTCTGTTACCACCTAGAACCTGCTGTTTGCATTTGTCCAGCTCCCAGCCCCCTGGCATCTTTAATTGGTTTCAGCCAAAGAGAGGCAGCGCAGAAAACAGGAAGGAAGGAGGAGGTGAAGACTCAGAGCTATTCTTTCCTCATCTCTCCTCTCCAGAAGCTTCATCTTCTTAGGTTTTGTCTCCAGCCTGGTTCCAGTTCCTGCCACCCAGACCCAGCCCCTGGAGGCAAGTTCCCTCCTCCAGCCCTAGGGTGGTGGGCGTGGCTTCCTGAAGCAGCTCAAGTCTCCCTAAGACCGTCAACCCCATGGGTAATATTCGTGAGGAGCCCTGGTGGCTCCGTGGTTGAGTGCTTGGCTGCTAAGCAAAAGGCCGATGGTTTGAATTCACCAGCTACCCCACGGAAGAAACATGTAGCAATTTGCTCTTGTAAAGATTACAGCCTAGGAAACCCCATGGGGCAACTCTGCTCTTTCTCTGCCTCTGACTGTGAGTTGGAATCAAGCTGATGGCATTGGACTATAATCTGAAGGCACCTAGACCCTTTGGGTTTTAAATTCAAGTCTCTACATAAAGCAAAAAAATCTTAATCAGCAATCAGTTGTCATCAAGTGGACCCTGATTCATGGTAACCCAACATGTACCAGAGTAGAACTCTGCTCCACAGGCTTTTTAATGGCTGTTTTTTCAAAAAGGTCATTGCCAGGCCTTTCTTCCTGGTGCCTCTGGGTGGACTCAAACCATCAACCATTCAGCTAGCAGCCGATCGCTTCCGTCATTTGCACCAGCTAGGGACTCCAAATAAAACTGCCAGTAATAAAAAAATAAGGAGCTCTTTGGCACAGTGGTTAAGTGCTGGGCTGCTGGCTGAAAGGTCTGCGGTTGGAACTCACCAGCCAATCCTCGGGAGAAGGATGTGGCAGTCTCCTTCCAGTACAGATTACAGCCTTGGTAACCCTACGGGGTAGTTCTACTCTGTCCTACAGGGTCGCTATGAGTCACAATCAACCCGAAGGCAGCAAGTTTAATATAAAAATATCATTCAGTTTTTATTTTAAAACGCATGTTATTGTCATTTTAAGAATGGTGTGTTTTATTTACTCAAGTCCTGTATTAGAATGGAGTTTTGGAGTATTGAAGATTAAACAAGCCAAAAAAAAAAAGATCTTCACAATTTTCTAGTTAATTTGTCATTTTTAAAATGCCTTACACTCACATTATGTCTCAAGAATTGCCATCTGATTAGATAATATCACTCAGTTTCCCAACAAATTTGAGTTAATTTCCTTATGGAATGATCCCAATGGACACAACAGAGTAAAATTTCGAGATGCCACCTTTTATCTCTATTAATATTTCCTCTTGTTTGTCAGTGAAAGGAATTATTGGTTCTTTCTCTCAGGCTTCATAGATATTCAGGAGATACTGTCAACTGTCTTTTCCGGGTTTTATTTGTTTTCTCCTCATAGTCACTGGCAATGCCAACTTTATGTCATGGAAATTATCTTGTTGGCTCACGCACGCCTCTTTTCAAATAATTCAACATGAAAGAATGTGCAAATCTCTAGACCACAAAATGGAAGACGCGTTGTTTAATTTCCATAATAGGAATTTGATGAAGGCTCTTCCAAATTGTGTCTTTTGAACATGTTTGGCAGGGACCTGTATTTCAAATGTTGACTAATTACTTTGGGTTCTAAAGCCCCACACTGCAATTTAACAAGACATACCAGAAAAAAAAAAAAAAATCACAAAGTAAATGTATATGGGATTTTTAATTTACGAGTCTGTGTTACGTGTCTTCGGATTTATATGTAAATAACATTAGAATCCTTTGCTAACTAGTTGTCTGTTTCATTTCCCTAACTAGTTGTCTGTTTTGTTTCCCTCGCAAACTTTGTCAAATCTCTGATAGTTTATCAAATCTTACTCATGTGTATTTGGCAGGAAATCTTGACATTCTAACCCTGTTCCATACAGTTTCAGACAGGCCTGGGCTAGTCTTAGAGCCAATTCTGTGCAGTGCGTGTGAGCAAATAAGACAACCCCAGGAAAATGAGGTTTTATGAGGGGAGAGCCCTTGAAACTGGTTCAGAAAAAACGAACTGGTTTAGAGAAACGCAAGTTTTGTTTTTTAAAGTCATGGATTTTTGTTGTTATTGAAAATATGCACAGTAGAACATACTGTAAATCAACAATTTCTACATGTACGTTTGGGTGACATTCATTACACTCTTCAAGTTGTGCAACAATTCTCATCGACTTTTTCCAGGTTGCTCCTCCCCCATCAACACAAACTCACTGCTGCCCAAGCTTCTCGTCTATCATTTCAAGTTGATGTCAGTCTGATTCTGTACAGATAGTTTTTTGAAAGAGCACAATGATCAAGGCAGACATTCTTCATTAAAAAAAAAAAAAAAAAACCAAACTCAGTGCCCGAGTCAATTCCGACTCATAGTGACCCTATAGTTTAAGTTATTGTTTGGTTTAATGAAGGTTTCAGGGGATATTTTTGAGTTAAGTTTTCAGGTTTAAAGATTATCTCAAGGCAATAGTCCAGCCTCAATGGCTCCAGAAGGTCTGGATTCCATAAAGATCAGGATTCTTTCATAAAATATTTGATCAAAATGTGCAGTAATGGTAGCTGGGCACCGCTAGTTCTTCTGGTCTCATGGCAAAGGAGGCAGTTGTTCATGGAGGCAATTAGCCAAGCATTACAAAGAAATGCAATTTTAATAAAACCTGATGTGTATTGCCGAAATTTTTTCCTTTTTCTAGTGAATCCTTGGAAACTCAAGGTAGATACAAGAAAGCTATGTCTTGCTTATATTAGGGAGGTATCTATCGAACTGTTTCACTTGCCAGGCATTGTTCTAAGCGATTTAGAAATGCAAACTCATTTAGTCCCACCAAGACTCTCCAAGAAATGATTGAATGTGAGAAAATACAGGTGGTGGGTGGCAGATCTTAGATGTGAAGTTAGACAGATTGGTATCTAATTGTGAACTCCTGACCAATAATATAAAAGCCTTCGAATATTTCTGCACACATGTGGTCACCCTGAGTCAGGATCCACTCCATGGCAACAGGTTTGAAGTCCCTGGGTGGTGAAAAAAGTTAATGCGCTCACACAAAGGCTGGAGGTTCGAGTCCACCCAGAGGCTCCTCAGAAAAAAGGCCTGGTGATCTTCATCTGAAAAACCAACCATTGAAAACCTTGTGGGGTACAGTTCTACTCTGACACACACATGGAAGCTCCGTGAGTCAGTCGACTTGACGGCAACTGATTTTATATGACGTGTTAGTCTGAGCTGGTGGATTGAATCTCCCTATAGGACAGAGGAGAACTGCCCCATAGGCTTTCTAAGGAGCAGCTGGTGAATTCGAACTAATGACCTTTGATTAGCAGTCTGAATTCTTAACCACTGTGCCACCAGCACCAGGGCTCCATTTGATGGGTAGGACTTTAAAATAAATCACTTCTCATAATTTAATTTCCTCAAATGCTTACTTTCACTTATTTATAATCCTAAAATTCACTGAATGTGGCGGTAGTAAATTTGCAGGTTATACCAATAAAAGAAATGTTGGTAACTTGAATTCACTATATTTTCCAGAGAAAATAAACAGAAGGTTTGCATAAATGAGAGAATTAGAGTAATATTGCCTTTTTGATATTCTGATGAGATCAGCATAAAACCAAGAAACATTTATAAAAGAGAACTCTGAAATAAGTAACTTAGTATCAGAGATACCAGACATATTTAGTCATCAAGACAGGAATAAATTAATTATAGACATATGAGTGAGACACCTCACTCCCAACTGGACCAATAAGCAACATCATGATAAACGGAGAAAATATCGAAGTTGTCAAGAACTTCATTTTACTTGGATCTACAATGAATGCCCATGAAAGCAGTAGTCGAGGTATCAAACGGCACGTCGCATTGGGCAAATGTGCTGCAACAGACCTCTTTAAAATGCTAAAAAGCAAAGATGTCACTTTAAGGACTAAGATGCTGTCTGTTCAAGCCATGGTTTTTTCAGTCGCCTCATATGCATGTGAAAGCTGGACAATGAATAAGGAAGACCTGAAGAAGGATTGGTGCTTTTGAATTATGGTGTTGGTGAAGAGTATCGAACATAGTATGGACTACCAGAAGAACAGCCAAGTCTGTCTTGAAAGAAATACATCCAGAGTGCTCCGTAGAAGCGAGGATGGAAAGACTTTGTTTAGAGATTTTCTTCTGTTAACTTACCATCATCATTCCCATACTTGAATGGAGCTTGATAAAACCCCAAAGCCACATAATTGGGCACAGCTTAAAATGATGAACAGAAATCTCAGGAGAACCTGAACACTTCCCAGTGATTTTACTACATTTCTGCTGTAAACTCATTCTTCTCACTCTGAGATGATTAATGCATACCCTGTAGGGTCGCTATGGAAACCCTGGTGGTGTAATCGTTAAGTGCTAGGGCTGCTAACCAAAGGGACTAACCAAAGGGACGGCAGTTCGAATCCTCCAGGTGCTCCTTGGAAACTCTAAGGGGCAGTTCTACTCTGTCCTATAGGGTCGCTATAAGTCAGAATCAGCTGGACAGCAGTGAGTTTTTTGGTTCAGGGTCGCTATGAGTCGGAATCGACTCAACAGCAGTGGGTTTGGTTTTGGCTTGGTATGTTCTTGTTTTAGATTCTGGAAACCCTGGTGGTGCAGTGGTTAAGAGCTACGGCTACTAACCAAAAGGTCAGCAGTTCAAATCCACCAGGCAATCCTTGGAAACCCTATGGGGCAGGTCTACTCCATCTTATAGGGTCGCTGTGAGTTGGAATCGACTCAACAGCAACGAGTTTGGTTTGGTTTTCTTGATATATATATATATATATATATATATATATATATATATACACTATACAATGTGGTTCATGACTTGTCTTTGGTCTTTTGGCCAATCCATAATTCCATTTTAAAGGGGGGGGGGTTCTTTTTTTATTTATATATATATTATTATGGGCTTCAGAAAAGAGTGTAAAGTAAAATTGAGTTAGTTTCCTTTTCCATCTTTCTCTATAAGTCTTGCTCTTTATTATAAATACTTGGATGTCCCAGCCCTAGAGGGAAAATCCTACCCTTTTTTGGAATGTGAAGTAATCTCAGCTGGTGTTTCCTTAACTCAGGGAGATAAGAATAAAGAATCACATTTCGAGTTAAATTCTTCAGCTCGTATGTTACTACACCTAATAGCCTAAAATTAAAGTGTTCCCTGCCTCTTCTATTTTGAAATATCAATGTTTAATGAATTATTCTCTACTCCAGGTATTTTACGATCACATTCTGTGTCTCTCCTGCTGGCTCTTGTTGCTCAGAGCAGAAATCATGTTTTGCTCCTAGCCTTCATGGGAAACATTTCCCCATTTGTAATACCAATGGTTTTACGGTGAAACATGACCAAATCAAACTTTACTGCTCTGTGATTAAAATGACCTTAAGGATAATAACGGTATAAAGAATCCAACTCCACTGGGATGAAATCTTGGCCAACCTTGAAATTCTGTGCCCGTGGCCTCTACCTGGAATATCCCTTGTCGTTTTTCAACAACTCATTTTCTTTTACCTTCGGGATTATGGTGCTAGAGTTTAGATGAATAATTAAAAAATATTATACATCATATCTTCAGGAACTCACATATTATTGCAAGACACATCACTGAGTTGTGATGAAATATGCCTTTTTGGGGTTAGAATTACTAAAGCAAAAATATAACCAAAATTTCACTCTGAGTAAAACATTTACAGAGATAATAATTTCTGGACATTTTTTTAAACGCACACACACACACACACACACACACACACACAAACCCCTTTGAGTCGATTCTGATTGATAGCGAACGGCCCCATAGGGTTTCCAAGGCCATAAATCTTTACGGAAGCAGACTGCCATGGCTTTCTCCCGTAGAGCCACTGAGTAGGTTTGAACCGCTGACCTTCCCATTAGCAGCTGAGCGCTTAACCACTGCACCACCAGGGCTCCTTCTGGACATAGGAGTATAAAAATGACTGATACAGGGTGTCTTGGTCGTCTAGTGCTGCTATAACAGAAATAGCACAAGTGGATGGCTTTAACAAAGAGAATTTTATTCTCTCACAGTCTAGGAGGCTAGAAGTCCAAGCTCAGGGTGCTGGCTCCAGGGGAAGGCTTTCTGTCTCTGTGGGCTCTGGAGCAAGGTCCTTGACATCAGTCTAACCTTGGCCTGGGAACGTCTCAGTGCAGGAATCTCAGGTCCAAAGGACGCACTCTGCTCCCGGGGCTGCTTTTTTGGCCGCAGGAGGTTCCCAAATCTCTGCTTGCTTCTCTTTCTTTTTATCTATTACGAGATAAAAGGTGGTGCAGTCCACACCCCAGGGAAACTCCCTTTACCTTGGATCAGGAATGTGACCTGGTCAGGGTATTACTGTTCCACCTTAATCCTCTTTAACATAAAATTACAATCACAAAAGGGAGGACCACCCTACAATACTGGGAATCACGGCATAACCAAGTTGTTACACACATTTTGGGGGGAACATAATTCAATCCATGACACAGCGGCCCACCTTGAAGACACTATTTTCAATAAATTCAGGTTAGGAGGAGAATGCTGACAGATGTCAAATTATGAAATTTGAGATGCTCATGGAATGTATAAAATAATAATAAAGAAAGAAAAAGTAGAAATTATGGTTAGTCAAAGAAATTGGCTGTATATATGGGACTCAGAGTTGAGATGATACTGCGTTTAATGAAAGGAATCCCAGCATATTTATATCATGAAAGCTGATAGTAAAAAAAAATTAAAAAATAATAGTATATAGAGGAGCAAATAGCTAACAGAACCTGATGCATATGGGCCTGGAGTACTGAACAAAACATAAAATTATCGTATTGCCCTAAAGTGGAGCGTTCTGAAGAACGTGCAGTTGATTTGGGTACGTTGTTTTAGTCAATCCCCTTCAACATTATTTCTCAGTATCAAATGATGAGGGAGCTCTGGTGGACATCAGTTAAACTCACGGCTGCTGACTGAAAGGTTTCTCAGTGGCTCTGAGGGAGAAAGGCCTGGAGACCTGCTTCCAGAAAGATTGCAACCTAGAAAACCCTGTGGGGCAGTTCTACTCTGTCATAGGTTGGAATCGGCTTCATGGCACCCAGCAACAGCCAGACACTGAGTTTTCAGAGCTCATTGCTGAATTTGGACAATATTGCGCTTATACTTTGGGAAAACTGCAGTAAAAAAAAAAAGTGGTTTGCAATCTCCCGTATCCACCTTAAATTTCATTAACTCCTTCTAGTCCTTTTACTAAAATGATCATTCTAAATGCTACTCAGCTTTAATTAATGTTCAATGCAACTCCTGGGATCCCAGGAGATTCAAAGTGCAACGTCTCCTGGTTTGCATTCATGAAGGTGCAAGGACATGAATACTAGGTTCTTGTAAAAGGAAAATCCTGGGTGAAGTGAATTTTAATAATAGACATTACATGTTATGTTCTGAAATTTGCATCTGGAGACTTTGTGAAAAAATATGAAAAGAGCAAACTTGAATTGTAATTGGATTCATCAATAGTTAACACTCATTGCTCTAAGGTCCTTTGGATGTTGTTGTGGATTAGATTGTGTCCCCCAAAAGTATGTATTGTAAATCCTAACCCCTATAACATGAACTGCCAGAACAATGAACAAATCTGTCCAGGAAGAAGTGTAGCCAGAGTACTCCTCAGAGGCGAGTATGGTGAGAATTTGTCTCACGTACATATTATCAGCAGAGACCAGTTCCTGGAGAAGGACATCATGCTTGGTAAAGTAGAGGGTCAGCGAAAAAGAGAAAGACCCTCAATGAGATGGATTGACACAGTGGCTGCAACAATGGGCTCAAGCATAGCACAGGACTAGGCATTGTCAGAACTGACTTCACACCACCTAACGACAACGACATACTTGCTGGTTTAAATCCGATTTGTTTTAAGTCAATCTCTTTTAAGATATAAGAGATTAAACAAGCAAGTGAGAAGCAGAGCTGGGGAAAGAAAGATGCCACGCCCTATGAAGATCACCAAAGAACCAACAAACAAGGACCTTCCCCCAGAGCTGAAAGAGAGAGCTGGCACCCTGAATTCGGACTTCAAGCCTCCTGGCCTGAGAGAACACAAGTATCCGTTAAAGCCACCCATGTGTGGTATTTCTGTTACAGCAGCACTAGATTACTGTTTTAGGAATCCCGTGCAGCTATAATAGAAATACAACAAGTCGATGGCTTTAACAAAGAAATTTATTCTCTCACAGTCTAGTAGGCTACAAGTCCAAATTCAGGGTGTCAGCTCCAGGGGAAGTCTTTCTCTCTCCGTTAGCTCTGGAGGAAGGTCCTTGTCATCAGTATTCCTTTGGTCTGGGAGCATCTCAGGGCAGGAACCTCAGGTCCAAAGGATACGCTCTTCTCCCAGCACTGCTTTCTTGGTGGTACGGAGCTCCCCTGTCTCTCTGCTCGCTTCTCTCTTTTTATGTCAAAACAGACTGGCTTAAGACACTATCTAATCTTGTAGACCTCATCAATATAATTGCCGCTATGAGTCGGAATCGACTTGATGGCCCTGGGTTTTTTATTGGGTAATCATCTCATTAACGTCATAGTGATATGATTTACAACACACAGAGAAATCACATCAGATGACAAAATGGTGGACAATCCTACAATACTGGGCATCATGACCTAGCCAAGCTGAGAGACATTTTTGGGTTACAAATTCAATCCATGACAATAACTAAGAAATTATTGTAATTATTTGCAGAAATTTTTTTTTTTTAATTTTCAGCATGTAAGAGCATTTTTTTGAGATAGTAAATGTATGTATATCAAACTATTTCAAGCTACAAGCCCTGTTGTTTTGTCCTGTACCTGTGCGATAACACTGCTCATTTATGGACAGAGAAGGGTTATCTGAAGCAGAGGAAGAAAACACACACACATACACTTAAACAATTCTCATAGCCAAAGAACGAGTGGAATAAGCAGTTAAGTGCTCAGCTACTATCTGAAAGGTTGGCGGTTGGAACCCAACCAGAGGTGCCTCAGAGAAAGGCCTGGCAACCTGCATCTGAAAGGTCGCAGCCATGAAAACCCTATGGAGCTGAGTTCTACTCGGAGATGCATGAGCGCTGCCGTGAGTAGGGATCAACTGGTTTCGTTTTGGGGAGCAATTCTAAAGCAGCAAGCATCATTTCCGTGAAAGATTTTGTGTTTATTTTTCCTTACATTTTCAGGAAACCTTGAGGAGATATTTGACTGTTTTTACTCTCTGGCCCAAAAAGGTACTCATCATTCTGAGAAGAAGCCTATTTAAACTTGAAATGTTCTCTGTGGGCTGCAACTGTTTTGTGCTCAGGGACTTTAATGAATGGAGGAAACGTGAAAGAGGCTATTGCTAACGGGTGTCAATAATACTGTGTTGAGAGCAAAATGACTGTATTGTGTTGAAGGAATTCAGTGTTGTCAAGCTCAGTCAACCACGAGCCCTCTTAATTCAAATAATTTCCCTTCCTTCAGCTTCTTTCTTCTGTCAAAAACCTAAATTGTTTAGAGAAACACCAAAAAAATTCGTGTATCCGAAAGTATTTACTGTGAGTAGATACGATTCAAATCGAGCAGTGTCACCTGAGTGTGTCGGGAAGGGACAGTTTTGGTTTAAGGTTTAAAGATTATCTCAGGACAATCATTTCAGGGGTGCACCAATTTTTAGTAAAAATTCTTGGGGGTAGGACAGAACATATTTAAAGGTGAAATCAAAGTAGACAAACATTTAAAATTTTTTTTTAATTTTATTTTTTGGTATAAATATACACAGCAGAAGATGCCCCAATTCAACAGCTTCTTCACATAAAATTCAGTGACGTTGATTACATTCTTCGAGTTGTTCGATCATTCTCACCAACCTCTTCCAAATTATTCCATCATCATTAACATAAACTCACTGCCCCCAAGCTTCTCATCTAACCTTGTTGACTCGTTGATCCCATATTGATAGTTCTTGAAAAGAGCACAATGCTCGAGGCAGTCATTCTTTACTAATTTAACTACTAAGTTAGTGTTTGGTTTAAAGATGACTTCCAGGGATAGTTTTGGCTTAAGGTTTAATGATTATCTCAGAGCAATAGTTTCAGGGGTTCATCCAGCCTCCATGGATCCATAGAATCTGGATTCCATTGAAAATTTCAAATTATATTCCACATTCCCTCCCCCCCCCGCCCCCGTTGGATCAGGATTCTTCTATAGAATCTTAGACCAAAACATTCAGTGATGGTAGTTGGGCACCATCCACTTCTTCCGGTCTCATGGCCGAGGAGGCAGTTGTTCATGGAGGTAACCAGACAAACATTCCATTAATGAGTGTTGTCATAGTGAAAGAGGAAGGAGATAAAGTCACAATGGCCATGGCTATAAACCTGCAGGAAGAATGAATGCGATTCTCACCCTCCCACTGCCGTCGAGTCAATTCCGACTCATAGCAGCCCTATAGGACAGAGTAGAACTGCTCCATAGAGTTTCCAAGGAGCGCCTGGTGGATTTGAACTGCCGACCCTTTGGTTAGCAGCCTTAGCACTTAACCACTACACCACCAGGATTTCCATTCTCTCCCTAACCTTGTATAAAAACTCATTTGTCACTTCCAGTGAAAACACAAGACTTAGATTTAATACATTACTTAAACCAAACACATTAAATGGATGTGAAGATAATATGCTCCAGAAACTTTTGTTAAATATTTGAAAGTTATTAGAGAAGGAGGTGATATTTGAGACAGTGTGAACAGACTGACTCTTGTGAGAAAGGTGAACAGCAGCATTGTACATCTTATACAGCTTAGGGTTACATGCATGTGATTTGAATTTCTATGTGCAATTGATTAGTTAACAATTGTAAACAAAATGTAACTCAACATTAACTAATACCCCTAGAATTTAATAAATTTGATTTAGCTGAAAGTTTTTCTTTACATCTTTTTATTTAGAAAATGAAGTTTATATATATATACATATATATATATGAGGGATCAATATTTGATCATATATGGTCACTCTGAATTTACTATTAGTGAATGAAATGTGAACCAGCATTTGATTTTTTTTAATTAATTAATTAATTTTTTTTTATTAAGCTTCAAGTGAACCTTTACCATTCCAATCAGTCTGTCACATGTAGGTTTACATACATCTTACTCCCTTCTCCCACTTGCTCTCCCCCTATTGAGTCAGCCCCCACAGTCTCTCGTTTCGTGCCAATTTTGCCAGCTTCCCTCTCTCTCTATCTTCCCATCCCCCCTCCGGTCAAGAGTTGCCAACACACTCTCCAGTGTCCACCTGATGTAATTAGCTCACTCTTCATCAGCATCTCTCTCCCCCCCACTGACCAGTCCTTTTCATGCCTGATGATTTGTCTTCGGGGATGTTTCCTGTCCTGTGGCATCAGAAATTCTGGGGAGCATTGTCTCTGGGATTCCTCTCATCGCAATCATACCATTAGGTGTGGTCTTTTAATGAGAATTTAGGGTCTGTATCCCATTGGTCTCCTGCTCCCTCAGGAGTTGTCTCTTGTGCTCCCTGACAGGGCAGACATCGATTGTGGCCGGGCACCAACTAGTTCTTCTGGTCTCAGGATAATGTAGGTCTCTGGTTCATGTGGCCCTTTCTGTCTCTTGGGTTCTTAGTTGTCGTGTGACCTTGGCGTTCTTCCTTTGCCTTTGCTCCAGGTGGGTTGAGACCAATTGATGTATCTTAGATGGCCGCTTGTTGGCATTTAGGACCCAGGCGCCACAGTTCAAAGTGGGATGCAGAGTGTTTTCATAATAGAATTATTTTGCCCATTGACTTAGAAGTCCCCTCAAACCAAGTTCCCCAGACCCCAGCCCCTGCTCCGCTGACCTTTGAAGCTTTCATTTTATCCCGGAAACCACTTTGCTTTTAATCCAGTCCAATTAGGCTGACCTTCCTTGTATTGAGTGTTGTCCTTCCCTTCACCTAAAGCAGTTCTTATCTACAGATTGATCAATAAAAAGCCCTCTCCCTCCCTCCCTCCCTCCCTCCCTCCCCCCTTTGTAACCACATAAGTATGTGTTCTTCTCCGTTTTTTCTATTTCTCAAGATCTTATAATAGTGGTCTTATACAATATTTGTCCTTTTGCAGCTGACTCATTTCGCTCAGCATAATGCCTTCCAGATTCCTCCATGTTATGAAATGTTTCACAGATTCGTCACTGTTCTTTATCGATGCGTAGTATTCCATTGTGTGAATATACCACAATTTATTTACCCATTCATCCATTGACGGACATCTTGGTTGCTTCCAGCTTTTTGCTATTGTAAACAGAGCTGCAATAAACATGGGTGTGCATATATCTGTTTGTGTGAAGGCTCTTGTATCTTTAGGGTATATTCCGAGGAGTGGGATTTCTGGGTTGTATGATAGTTCTATTTCTAACTGTTTAAGATAACGCCAGATGGATTTCCAAGGTGGTTGTACCATTTTACATTCCCACCAGCAGTGTATGAGAATTCCAATCTCTCCGTAGCCTCTCCAACATTTATTATTTTGTGTTTTTTGGATTAATGCCAGTCTAGTTGGTGTGAGATGGAATCTCATCGTAGTTTTAATTTGCATTTCTCTAATGGCTAATGATCGAGAGCATTTTCTCATGTATCTGTTGGCTGCCTGAATATCTTCCTTAGTGAAATGTGTGTTCATATCCTTTGCCCACTTCTTGATTGGGTTGTTTGTCTTTTTGTGGTTGAGTTTTGACAGAATCATGTAGATTTTAGAGATCAGGCACTGGTCTGAGATGTCATAGCTGCAAATTCTTTCCCAGTCTGTAGGTGGTCTTTTTATTCTTTTGGTGAAGTCTTTAGATGAGCATAGGTGTTTGATTTTTAGGAGCTCCCAGTTATCTGGTTTCTCTTCATCATTTTTGGTAATGTTTTGTATTCTGTTTATGCCCTGTATTAGGGCTCCTAGGGTAGATCTTATTTTTTCTTCCATGATCATTATCGTTTTAGTCTTTATGTTTAGGTCTTTGATCCTCTTGGAGTTAGTTTTTGTGCATGGTGTGAGGTATGGGTCCTGTTTCATTCTTTTGCAAATGGATATCCAGGTATGCCAGCACCATTTGTTAAAAAGACTATTATTTCCCCAATTGACTGACACTGGTCCTTTGTCAAATATTAGCTGCTCATACGTGGATGGATTTATATCTGGGTTCTCAATTCTGTTCCATTGGTCTATGTGCCTGTTGTTGTACCAGTACCAGGCTGTTTTGACAACTGAGGCTGTATAATAGGTTCTGAAATCAGGTAGGGTGAGGCCTCCCACTTTCTTCTTCTTTTTCAGTAATGTTTTGCTTATCCGGGGGTTCTTTCCTTTCCACATGAAATTAGTGATTTGTTTCTCTATCCCCTTAAAGTATGACATTGGTATTTGGATTGGAAGTGCGTTATATGTATAAATGGCTTTTGGTAGAATAGACATTTTTACTATGTTAAGTCTTCCTATTCATGAGCAGGGTATGTTTTTCCACTTAAGTATGTCCTTTTGAATTTCTTGTAGCAGAGTTTTATAGTTTTCTTTGTATAGGTCTTTTACATCCTTGGTAAGATTTATTCCTAAGTATTTTATCTTCTTGGGGGCTACTGTGAATGGTATTGATTTGGTTAATTCCTCTTCGGTGTTCTTTTTGTTGATGTAGAGGAATCCAAGTGATTTTTGTATGTTTATTTTATATCCTGAGACTCTGCCAAACTCTTCTATTAGTTTCAGTAGTTTTCTGGAGGATTCCTTAGGGTTTTCCATGTATACGATCATGTCATCTGCAAATAGTGATAGCTTTACTTCCTCCTTGCCAATCTGGATACCCTTTATTTCTTTGTCTAGCCTAATTGCCCTGGCTAGGACTTCAAGTACGATGTTGAGTAAGAGCGATGATAAAGGGCATCCTTGTCTGGTTCCCGTTCTCAAGGGAAATGCTTTCAGGTTCTCTCCATTTAGAGTGATATTGGCTGTTGGCTTTGCATAGATGCCCTTTATTATGTTGAGGAATTTTCCTTCAATTCCTATTTTGGTAAGAGATTTTATCATAAATGGGTGTTGGACTTTGTCAAATGCCTTTTCTGCATCTATTGATAAGATCATGTGGTTTTTATCTTTTGTTTTATTTATGTGATGGGTTACATTAATGGTTTTTCTGATATTAAACCAGCCTTGCATACCTGGTATAAATCCCACTTGATCAGGGTGTATTATTTTTTTGATGTGTTGTTAGATTCTATTGGCTAGAATTTTGTTGAGGATTTTTTCATCTATGTTCATGAGGGATATAGGTCTAAAATTTTCTTTTTTTGTACTGTCTTTACCTGGTTTTGGTATCAGGGAGATGGTAGCTTCATAGAATGAGTTGGGTAGTATTCCGTCTTTTTCTATGCTTTGAAATACCTTCAATAGTAATGGTGTTAAGTCTTCTCTGAAGGTTTGGTAGAACTCTGCAGTGAAGCCGTCTGGGCCAGGACTTTTTTTTGTTGGAAGTTTTTTGATTACCATTTCAATCTCTTTTTTGTTGTGGGTCTATTTAGTTGTTCTACTTCTGAATGTGTTAGTTTAGGTAGGTAGTATTGTTCCAAGAATTTATCCATTTCTTCTAGGTTTTCAAATTTGTTAGAGTACAATTTTATGTAGTAATCTGATATGATTCTTTTGATTTCATTTGGTTCTCTTGTGATGTGGTCCTTCTCGTTTCTTATTCGGGTTATTTGTTTCCTTTCCTGTTTTTCTTTAGTCAGTCTAGCCAATGGTTTATCAATTTTGTTAATTTTTTCCAAGAACCAGCTGTTGGCTTTGTTAATTCTTTCGATTGTTTTTCTGTTCTCTAATTCATTTAGTTCAGCTCTAATTTTTATTATTTGTTTTCTTCTGGTGCCTGATGGGTTCTTTTGTTGCTCACTTTCTATTTGTTCAAGTTGTCGGGACAGTTTTCTGATTTTGGCTCTTTCTTCTTTTTGTATGTGTGCATTTATCGATATAAATTGGCCTCTGAGCACTGCTTTTGCTGTGTCCCAGAGGTTTTGATAGGAAGTATTTTCATTCTCGTTGCTTTCTAAGAATTTCCTTATTCCCTCCTTGATGTCTTCTATAACCCAGTCTTTTTTCAGGAGGGTATTGTTCATTTTCCAAGTATTTGATTTCTTTTCCCTAGTTTTTCTGTTATTGATTTCTAGCTTCATTGCCTTGTGGTCTGAGAAGATGCTTTGTAATATTTCGATGTGTTGGATTCTGGAAAGATTTGTTTTATGACCTAATATGTGGTCTATTCTACAGAATGTTCCATGTGCACTAGAAAAAAAAGTATACTTTGCAGCAGTTGGGTGGAGAGTTCTGTATAAGTCAATGAGGTCAAGTTGGTTGATTGTTGTAAGTAGGTCTTCCGTGTCTCTATTGAGCTTCTTACTGGATGTCCTGTCCTTCTCCGAAAGTGGTGTGTTGAAGTCTCCTACTATAAATGTGGAGGTGTCTATCTCACTTTTCAATTCTGTTAAAATTTGATTTATGTATCTTGCAGCCCTGTCATTGGGTGCGTAAATATTTAATATGGTTATGTCTTCCTGATCAATTGTCCCTTTTGTCATTATATAGTGTCCTTCTTTATCCTTTGTGGTGGATTTAAGTTTAAAGTCTATTTTGTCAGAAATTAATATTGCTACTCCTCTTCTTTTTTGCTTATTGTGTTTGCTTGATATATTTTTTTCCATCCTTTGAGTTTTAGTTTGTTTGTGTCTCTAAGTCTAAGGTGTGTCTCTTGTAGGCAGCATATAGATGGATCGTGTTTCTTTATCCAGTCCGTGACTCTCTGTCTCTTTATTGGTGCATTTAGTCCATTTACATTCAGCGTAATTATAGATAAATTTAAGTTTTTAGTGCTGTCATTTGGATGCCTTTTCATGTGTGTTGTTGGCCATTTCATTTTTCCACATGCTTTTTTGTGCTGAGACGTTTTTCTTAGTAGCTTGTGAGATCCTCATTTTCATAATGTTTAACTCTGTGTTTATTGAGTCGTTACGTTTTTCTTGGCTTTTTTCTTGAGTTATGAAATTGTTATTCCTTTTTGTGGTTACCTTTTTATTTACCCCTATTTTTCTAAGTAAAAACCTAACTTGTATCCTTCTATATCGCCTTGTATCACTCTCCATCTGGCAGTTCAATGCCTCCTATATTTAGTCCCTCTTTTTGATTATTGTGATCGTTTATCTATTGATTTCCATGATTTCCTGTTGTGTGTATTATTTTGTTTATTTATTTATTTTTTAGAATTAGTCTTAATTTGTTTGTTTTTGTGCTTTCCCTATTTGAGTTGCGTTGATATCAGGACGTTCTGTTTTGTGACCTTGTATTGTGCTGGTACCTGATATTATTGGTCATCCAGCCAAACAATCTCCTTTAGCATTTCTTGCAGTCTTGGTTTAGTTTTTGCAAATTCTCTAAACTTGTGTTTATCTGTAAATATCTTAATTTCGTCTTCATATTTCAGAGAGAGTTTTGCTGGATATATGATCCTTGGTTGGCAGTTTTTCTCCTTCAGTGCTCTGTATACGTCGTCCCATTCCCTTCTTGCTTGCATGGTTTCTGCTGAGTAGTCTGAACTTATTCTTATTGATTCTCCCTTGAAGGAAACCTTTCTTTTCTCCCTGGCTGCTTTTCAAATTTTCTGTTTGTCTTTGGTTTTGGCAAGTTTGATGATAATATGTCTTGGTGTTTTTCTTTTTGGATCAATCTTAAATGGGGTTCGATGAGCATCTTGGATAGATATCCTTTCGTCTTTCATGATGTCAGGGAAGTTTTGTGTCAGGATTTCTTCAACTATTTTCTCTGTGTTTTCTGTCCTCCCTCCCTGTTCTGGGACTCCAATCACTCACAAGTTATCCTTCTTGATAGAGTCCCACATGATTCTTAGGGTTTCTTCATTTTTTTAAATTCTTTTATCTGATTTTTTTTCAGCTATGTTGGTGTTAATTCCCTGGTCCTCCAGATGTCCCAGTCTGCATTCTAATTGCTCGAGTCTGCTCCTGTGACTTCCTATTGCATTGTCTAATTCTGTAATTTTATTGTTAATCTTTTGGATTTCTACATGCTGTCTCTCTATGGATTCTTGCAACTTGTTAATTTTTCCACTATGTTCTTGAATAATCTTTTTGAGTTCTTCAACTGTTTTATCAGTGTGTTCCTTGGCTTTTTCTGCATTTATCCTAATTTCATTTGTGATATCTTTAAGCATTCTGTAAATTAGTTTTTTATATTCTGTATCTGATAATTCCAGGAGAGTATCTTCATTTGGGAAAGATTTTGATTCTTTTGTTTGGGGGGTTGGAGAAGCTGTCATGGTCTGTTTCTTTATGTGGTTTGATATGGACTGCTGTCTCCGAGCCATCACTGGGAAACTAGATTTTCCAGGTAGTCAGCTAAAAAAAAATGCAGTCAGATCCCTATCTGAATTCTCCCTCTGGCTCCGGGTATTCGGATGTTAATGGGGCCGCCTGGGGAGGGTGGGGGAGGGATCAGAGAGCTGGGAGTGTAGCACCACAGAATATAGAGCTGAACATCGGGTTCACGCTCCGCCCCCGTCCGCCAAAATCCAGGCGGGACGGGTCCCCGGCTATGACGCTCCTTTCCTTATTCAGAGACGAGTCACTTCCTCCTGGGGACTTCTGCCTCCGGTGCGCGGCACCACGCGCACTGGGTGGGCATCTCCCGCACAAACGGTTGGGCCCGCCCCCAGGGTCTATTCAGGCGAATATAATTGGGCCCCACGGTAACGCCCTGCCCGTGCGTGCCCAAATCCCAGTGGGACGACTTCCCGGCTGGGACGCTGTTTTCCCCGTTCCGGGACCAGTCACTTCCTCCCGGGGACTTCTCCTTCCGGTGTGCCACACCTCTCGTGCGAACTGGGTAGGCTTCACCCGCACTGCCAGGTGGGCCTGCCCCCTGGGTCAATTCAGGGGAATAAAAATGGACCCCGTGCTCACGCCCTGCCCGCGTGCACGCCCCGCCTGCGCGCGGGCGCCCAAATCCCAGCGGAATGGCTCCCCGTCTGGGACGCTGCTTTCCCCACTCCAAGACCAATCACTTCCGCGGATTTCTCCCTCCGGTGTGCCGTGCCACACGCATGGACTGGGTGTGCGTCCTCCCGTACGAGCGTGTGGGCCCCGCCCCGGGGTCACTTTAGGGAAATATAGCTGACCCCCCCCCGCTCGCGCCCTGCCCGCTTCTTGCCTAACTCCCGGAGGGACAGCTCCCCCGCTGGGAGCTGTTCTCCCCACTCCCAGATCAGTCACTGCCTCCCGGGTGCTTCTGCCTCCGGCTGCGCCTCTACGCCGGTCGCGCCAACCAGCTAGACTTCCTCCCGGGATGGGTTCGGGGGGGAAGGGGTGGGCCCCCCTTCTGTGCCGTCTGCCCCCCTAGGCTCTGCCCCAGATCGGGCTCCGAAGGTCACCTGCCTGGAACGCTGGCTCCTGGTTCTGAAAACGGTCGCTGTCTGCCCATATTTGTTCGTTTTCCGTCTCTAAGTCTGTGCTTGTTGTTCAGAGTTCGTAGATTGTTATGTATGTGATCGATTCCCTTGTTTTTCCGAGTCTTTATTGCAAGAGGGATCCGCGATAGCGTCCACCTAGTCCACCATCTTGGCCCCACTCCAGCATTTGATTTTTATATCTACATTTACTGTTAGTATCTTAAGCTTCTAAATAGTTCTATTTCTCTAAAATAAGAGTATAAAAAGATACCAGGATTATACATTTTCAGATATTGGCCCCAGATAGAATCTCTTATAAACAGAGTGAAATAAAATAGAGATGGGATTGAGAAATGATTTTAAATGCTACGTATTCTCAGCTGCCCTTTCCCAAAGATTATAAGAGCTCTATAATTATATGAAGGGAAACACTGGTGGCGTAGTAGTTAAGTGCTACGGGTGCTAACCAAAATTTCGGCAGTTCAAATCCACCAGGCGCTTCTTGGAAACTCTATGGGGCAGTTCCACTCTGCCCCATAGGGTCACTATGAGTTGGTATCGACTCGGCTGCAATGGGTTTTATTTTTTAATAATTATATGAAGGAGCCCTGGTGGAGTGGTGGTTAAGTGCTCAGCTGTTAATGGAAAGATTGGCAGTTGAAACCCACCCAATAGCTCTGCAGAAGGAAGACCTGGCCATTTGCTCCAGAAAAAAAAAAAAAAAAAAAAAACCTATGGAGCAGTCCTACTCTGTCACATGGTGTTGCTATAAGTTGGAATCTACCCCACGACCACACAACAACGATAACATAATTTTATGGCTTATTTAAATATCACATATTTCAGTTATCCTTCTCTGAACATTTTAATTAAAAAAAAAAAAAGAGTTCCAGTTTAGTTTACTCTGACTCACAGCGACCCCATGCGTGTCAGAGTAGAACTGTGCTCCTCCGGGTTTCCAGTGGCTGATTTTTCAGAAGTAGGTCACCAGGCCTTTCTTCCAAGGAGCTCTGGGCGGACTGGAACTTTCAACCTTTCGGTTACAGCCGAGCTCACAGACCGTTTGCACCGCCCAGGAATGCTGGAGTCTCATTTTGGTTTTGGCTCCAAGTTACAGAAACCCCAAATAAAGGTGATTTTAATAAGACAAGAATAATAAAAATAATGCTCTTTGTATGCTCATGAACCCATACAATAGATGTCCGACCATCAACAGCTGTATGCTGTCCTTGAAATCTCATGCTTTTTTCCCCCACCTTTCTGCTTTGCCATTTTCCTGAGCTTAGTTTGGCCCCGTCATATTCTCAGAATGCTTGCTGTGATTTTAGGAAAGTGAACAGACAACAGTATCTAGTCTTAAAGAGATACTATCTCATATTCCATTATCTTTCTCTCGGTCTGTCCTACTGTGGTGGATTGCATGTTGCTGTGATGCTGGAAGCTACATTACAGGAATTTCAAATACCAGCAGGGTCAACCATCGTGGACAGGTTTCAGCGAATCTCCAGACTAAGACAGACTAGGAAGAAAGTCCTGCCAACCTACTTCTGAAAGTTAGCCAAAGAAAACCCTCTGGATTACAGCAGAACATTGTCCAATATAGTGGCAAACCAAAAAACCAAACCTGTTGCCAACAAATTCAGACTCATAGAGATCCTATAGGACAGATCCTATAGGACAGAGTAGAAGTGCCCCACAGAATTTCCAAGGAGCAGCTGGTAGATATGAACTGCCAACCTTTTGGTTAGCAGCTGAATGTTTAACCACTGCACCACCAGGGTTTCAATACAGTAGAAGGCACTCAAAACATACCATGGCTGCAACAATGGACTGGAACATACCAGTGATCCTGACGATGGCACAGGGCAGGGCAACATTTCGTTCTGTTGTGCGTGGGGTCGCTGTGAGTCTGAGCCTCACAGTGTATATCGGATTGGTGTTGTGTTCCACCTGTACAGCCACAACCCAGTTTAGGATCCTTGGCAAGACTTGGGATAAGCAGTATCTTCCCCTTTTATGAGCCCCTTCCGTCTTCCCTTGGTAGAAGAAATGATTTATCTGATCGTGGCCATTAGGAAAAAGACCTAAGCAAGGGTAAAAATCACACAGCAGACCTCGGACTCCAGAACGCCCACATATCTGGGCTTGAGAACATTGAGAGCTGTGATGATTCCTATAAATACCAGAAGCTGCTTATGGAATGACCATTTTGAGAAGAAAATCTAATTTCTGCAGTATAACTTGAACTCACTGAGCTGAGAAATCTCAGAAAGATTCACAGCAGCCTGGAAGTGGATTTCAAAGTGTTGTAACAATTGGTCTTAAGACATGAGAAACATTTTTGCATGTCAAAAGAGAGCTTACACCAGAAACTCGCAGGCTGGCTCTGACTCGGATTTGATTGTTATTGCACCTACCATGTCCAGGAGGCTGGGCACATGGGCTTGTAAGTGGCAAGTAATAATAGCCAGGCTTTGGGGCTATCATGGGGAGCCCTGGCAGTGCAGTGATTACAGCGCTCAGCTGCTTAACAAATAAAAGTTGTTGGTTTGAACCCACCAGCCACTCCTTGGGAGAAAGATATCGCAGTCTGCTTCCGTAAAGGTTACAGCCTTGGAAACCCTATGGGGCAGTTCTTCTCTGTCCTGTAGGGTCACTATGAGTTGGAATTGACTCAACAGCCATGGGTTTCGGTGTTTTGCTTGTTCTTTTTTTTTAAACGGTCTTTCAGATATATGAGGCTATGTTACAAGAGAAAGGATTATGAATCATTTGGTATCAGTCATTGTTTTTAGTTACCTAGGGCTACCATCTCTCATGTGTCTGTCAGTTTGTCATAATGTGGGGGCTTGAGTGTTGCTGTGATGCTGGAAGCTACACCACCGGTATTCAGATACCAGCAGGGTCACCCATGGAGGACAGGCTTCAGCTGAGCTTCCAGACTAAGACAGAGAGGAAGAAGGACCCAGCAGTCTACTTCTGAAAAGCATTAGCCAGTGAAAACCTTATGACTAGCTGCAGAACATTGCCTGATACAGTGCTGGAAGATGAGCCCCCCAGATTGGAGGGCACTCAAAAGATGACTTGGGAAGAACTGCCTCCTTAAAGTACAGTTGACCTTAATGACGTGGATGGAGTAAAGCTTTTGGGACCTTCATTTGCTGGTGTAGTCTGACTCAAAATGAGGAGAAACAGCTGCAAGCATCCATTAATAATCGGAACCTGGAATGTACAAAGTATGAATCTAGGAAAATTGGAAATCATCAAAAATGAAATGGAACACATAAACATCAATATCCTAGGCATAACTGAGCTGAAATGGACTGGTACTGGCCATTTTGAATCAGACAATCATATAGTCTACTATGCTGAGAAATACAACTTGAAGAGAAACAGTGTTCCATTCATCATCAAAAAGAACATTTCAAGATCTATTCTGACGTACAACACTGTCAGTGATAGGATAACACCCATACACCTACAAGGAAGACCAGTTAATATGACTATTATTCAAATTTACGCACCAAACACTAGGGCCAAAGATGAAGAAATAGAAGATTTTTATCAGCTGCTGCGGTCTGAAATTGATTGAACATGCAATCAAGATGCATTGATAATCACTGGAGATTGGAATGTGAAAGTTGGAAACAAAGAAGAAGGATCAGTAGTTGGAAAATATGGCCTTGGTGATAAAGACAATGCTGGAGATAGAATGATAGAATTTTGCAAGACCAACGACTTCTTCATGGCAAATACCTTCTTTCACCAAACGGCGACTATACACATGGACCTCACCAGATGGAACACGCAGAAATCAAATATACCACATCTGTGGAAAGAGACGATGGAAAAGCTCAGTATCATCAGTCAGAATAAGGCCAGGGGCCAGAGCAATTCCACGAGAGCCAAAATATGACCTTCAGTATATCCCACCTGAATTTAGAGACCATCTTAAGAATTGATTGGACGGTTTAAACAGTAGTGACTGAAAACCAGACGAATTGTGGAATGACATCAAGGACATCATCCATGAAGAAAGTAAGAGGTCACTGAAAAGAAAGGAAAGAGAGAAAAGAACAAGATGGATGTCAGAGGAGACTCTGAAACTTGCTCTCAAAAGTTGAGCAGCTAAAGCAAAAGGAAAAATTGATGAAGTAAAAGAACTGAACAGAAGATTTCAAAGGGCCTCTCGAGAAGGCAGAGTAAAGCATTATAATGACAGGTACAAAGAGCTAGAAATGGAAAACCAAAAGGGAAGAACATACTCGGCATTTCTCAAGCTGAAAGAACTGAAGAAAAAAGTCAAGCCTTGAGTTGCAGTAGTGAAGTATTCTAGGGGGAAAATATTAAACAATGTAGGAAGCATCAAAAGAAGATGGAAGTAATACACAGAGTCATTATACCAAAAAGAATTAGTTGATGTTCAACCATTTCAAGAGGTGGCATATGATCAGGAACCAATGGTACTGAAGGAAAAAGTCCAAGCTGCTCTGAAGGCACTGGTGAAAAACAAGGCTCCAGGAATTGATGGAATATCAATTGAGATGTTTCAACAAACAGATGCAGTGCTGGAGGTGCTCACTCACCTATGCCAAGAAATATGGAAGACAGCTACCTGGCCAGCTGACTGGAAGAGATCCATATTTAAGCCTATTCTCAAGAAAGGTGATCCAACCGAATGTGGAAATTATAGAACATTATCTTTAATATCACAGTCAAGCAAAATTCTGCTAAAGATCATTCAAAAATGGCTGCAGCAGTATATTGACAGGGAACTGCCAGAAATTCAGGCTGGTTTCAGAACAGATCGTGGAACCAGGGATATCACTGCTGATGTCAGATGGATCCTGGCTGAAAGCAGAGAATACCAGAAGGATATTTACCTATGTTTTATTGACTATGCAAAGGCATTCAACTGTGTGGATCATAACAAACTTATGGATAACATTGCGAAGAATAGAAATTCCAGAACACTTAATTGTGCTCATGAGAAACCATTACATAGATCAAGAGGCAGTTGTTCGGAGAGAACAAGGGGATACTGCATGGTTTAAAGTCAGGAAAGGTGTGCGCCAAGGTTGTATTCTTTCACTATACCTATTCAATCTGTATCCTGAGCAAATAATCAGAGAACCTGGACTATACGAAGAAGAACGGGGCATCAGGATTGGAGGAAGACTCATTAACAACCTGTGTTATGCAGATGACACAACTTTGTTCACTGAAAGTGAAGATGACTTGGAGCACTTACTAATGAAGATCAAAGACCACAGCCTTCAGTATGGGTTGCACCTCAACATAAAGAAAACAAAAATGCTCACAACTGGACCAGTGAGCAATATCATGATAAACAGAGAGAAGACTGAAGTTGTCAAGGGTTTCATTTTACTTGGATCCACAGTTAACACCCACAGAAGCAGCAGTCAAGAAGTCAAATGATGGATTGCATTGGGTAAATCTACTGCAAAGGACCTCTTTAAAGTGTTGAAGAGCAAAGATGTCACCTTGAAGACTAAGGTGAGCCTGACCCAAGCCATGGTATTTTCAATTGCACCATAAGCATGTGAAAGCTGGACAATGAACAAGGAAGACCGAAGAAGAGTTGACGCCTTTGAATTGTGGTGTTGGCGAAGAATATTCAATACACCATAGACTGCCAAAAGAACAAACAAATCTGTCTTGGAAGAAGCACAGCCAAAATGCTCCTTAGAAGCAAGGATGGCGAGACTGCGTCTTACATACTTTGGACATGTTGTCAGGAGGGATCAGTCCCTGGAGAAGGATATCATACTTGGCAGAGTACAGGGTCAGCAGAAAAGAGGAAGGCCCTCAAGAAGGTGGATCAACACAGTGACTGCAACAATGAGCTCAAGCATAACAGGGGTTGTAAGGATGGATCAGGACTGGACAGTGTTTCGTTCTGTTGCGCATAGGGTCGCTATGAGTTGGAACCAACTCGACGGCACCTAACAACAGCAACAGAGCTTCCATAACAGAAATATCACTAATGAGTGACTTTAAAGAGCAGAAATTTATTTTCTCACAGTTCTGGAGGCTAAGAGTACAAATCAGGGCCTCCGCCATGTTGATTCCCTCTGTGACCTCTCTCCTAGTTTCTGGTGACTGCTGGTGACCAAGGATTCTTCGCGTATAGACGGCCCTCAATGTTTTCTGTCTTCCCTGTGTCTCTGTGTCTATTCTCTTTGTGTAAACTCAAAAGTGATTAAGGTTATGAACGTAACAAAGAAAACCCTATTTCCAAACAGAATTACATCCACAAATATTAAACAAGCAGACAAACAAAAGCTGTTGCTATTTAGTTGATTCTGACTCATAGCGACCTTACAGAACAGAGCAGAACTGCCCCACAGGGTTTCCAAGGTTGTCAATCTTCATGGAAACAGACTGCCATATCTTTCTCCTGTGAAGTGGCTGGTGGGTTCGAATCACCTACCTTTTGGTTAGCAGCTGGGTGCTTTAACCATGGTGTCACCGGGGCTCCTCACATCCATAAGTATAGGGGCCACGATTTCAATACAATTTTGAGGGAGGATACAATTCAATCACAACAGTCATATATATGCTATTTTTGTGGTCATCAAGCTGACTCTGACTCGTGGTGACCTCATGTACAACAGAATGAAATGTTGCCCAGTCCTGAGCTATCTTCACAATGGTTGGTGTGCTCAAGCCCATTTTTGCAACCACTATGTATTCTGTGTGCCTTCCAACCTAGAGGGCTCATCTTCCAGCTCTGTATCGGGGACAATGATCTGTTGTGATTCATAGCATTTTCATTGGCTGATTTTTAGAAGTAGATCCTCAGGTCCTTCTTCCTAGTTTGTCTTAGTCTGGAAACTCTGCTGAAACCTGCCCACCAGACTGACCCTGCTGCTGTTTGAAATACCAGTGGCATAGCTTCCAACATTATAGCACATGCAAACCACCGCAGTATGACACACTGACAGAAGATGAACAGATGTTACAGGCTTGAGCAATTTCAAGTCAGAAAGATACTTCCAGGTCATCAGGATTGACTAGGCTAACTCTGGGCATTTCCTGGTACCAACACCACAAAAGACTGTTATTTTCTCTGGAGTCCTTCCCTCTGACTTATGGAGAGAGTATTCTTTCCAAGTCATACTTCTGCTCACGGCCAGCCAAGCAAACACTCACTGAACTCTGCAGAGCCGTTAGATCCGACAGCGTCCTCTCTACATTTCCAAAGCAGGAGTGATAACACAACAAGGATAATTACATTGTGACTTCTGCTGTTATTGGTTGTAGTAATTATAATAACCACACCAGTAGCAATGATGCAGTCACAAGAAGATAACTATAAGGGGATATGATTATCCTTATTGAGCAGTTGGTAAGTGCCAGGGACTTGAGATTTATACCCATTAAGTGATTAACTCTATTACTGTGTTTCTTCTCAGATTTACCCACATTGAGTGATTAAATTCATTATTGTATTTCTTCTCACAATAAATGTGTATATTAGATTGTTCTAACATCTTTATCTGTATCTGATAAATGTAGAAAGTAACGGCCAGGGAGCTTAGAGAATTTTCCCAGGTTGGCAGAGACGGGAGCTGCAGATGGAGAGATTTCTACTCCAAAACTCAGTGCTTTTAACCCCACATTCTATAACCCTTGAGAAGGTTTCATGAATTTTGGTAGTTTACACGTTTTCCCTCAGAATGCCTTGGGTCCTAAAAAACAGAAACTCATAACACAAAGCTTTTTTAAAAAATAACAGTACCAGAGGGGGCCAAGATGGCTGACTAGGTAGATGCTACCTCGGATCCCTCTTGCAACAAAGACTCAAAAAAACAAGTGAATTGATCACATACATGACAATCTACGAACCCTGAACAACAAACACAGATTTAAAGAGTTGACCTGAGTGACAGAGAAGGAGAACGAACAACTACGGGGAAGCAGCGACTGTTTTCAGAGCCTGGAGCCAGCGTCCCAGTCAGGTAACCTTGGCGCCGGGCTTAGGACTGGGCACAGGGGAGCTGAACACAACATTCTGTGACAGCGCAAACATGGGGCGCAGCCCCACCCCCTGAACTGACCCCGGGAGGGGGCCCAGCCAGTCTCTGCAGGCGGCGCGGCAATGCAGCTGGTGGGAGGAGAATTCCCTGGGAGGCAGTGACTAGTTTTGGAGCCAGGAGCGCAGCGTCCCAGCCGGGGAACCTTGGCACCAGGCTTTGGATTGGGCACAGGGGAGCTGAATACAACATCCTGTCACGGCGCAAACACGGGGCACAGACCTACCCCCCAAACTGACCCCGGGAGGGGGCCCAGCTCGTCCGTGTGGGCAGCGGGAGGAGAAGTCCCCAGGAGGCAGCGACTGATTTTGGAGCCGGGAGTGCAGAGTCCCAGCAGGGGAACCTTGATGCTGGGCTTTGGACTGGCAGCAGAGGAACTGACCGCGCTTCTGTGGGCCAGACCCTCGGGGGCAATCTCTACAGAGCCAGCACACATAGGCGACAAGCCCCTCGGGAATCTCAGATAAAATAGTCATCCCAAGCAAGATAAGCAACTTTGGCTATATTCTGGGGTGCTACTCTCTCCTGTTTTTCTGAACCCTCCCCTCCCCTTCCCAGGAGGCTTCATTAACATTGGAATTTCCTGAGCCAGTGGGAGAACGGCTCCAGCTCCGCGGCTTTTCTTTTTCCTTTTTTTTTGGTCTTTTCCTAACCCATTCTTCCAGCCTGAGAGAAGCAACCACAAAAAACCCAGGGACCAAAAATCCTTCCCTAATTGCACTAAAAACACAGAACCAGCTCCAGCCAAGCATATATGATCCATATCTCGGGCTTTCATCCCTACAGGGACAAGGTGGCTCCTATAATGCAAAGGCATTTCTGATAGGGATCTGACTGCATTTTTTTTTTTTAGCGGATGTACTGGAAAAACAAGTTTCCCAGGTCTGATATCTCTGCTTATTCAACAGAGCCCTAACTGACCCACAACAGGAAACTGAGGGCTGAAGCTTCCCCCAGACCACCTAGCCTCTTGCCTTAGGGGTCTAAGGAGGGTGACACGTACCAATCAGTAGAGGTACTTGCATTGGGGGCCTAAGGTACAGCTGCAGAGCCCACCCACCAAGGTGATTTAGGAATAGAGACACACCTACCTCAATGACACTTGGGGGAAGCCTGTCAGCATCCTGCCCCCCCAGAGGGTGAACCCCAGCTGCTAATAGAATCTGTTGCACACAACTATCACCACTACTTCTCAAGGTGAATAGGTGACAGTGTGCATCACACACGTGATGACGTAAAATCAGATTCTACTCAAGAATAGTGAATAGACTGAGGCATATATATCTGGCAACAGCCCAAACCAGCTGGTAATAGGTCATAAGTAAGTCAAGGGCTACAACAATCAAGACAGCACAATCTAGTAGCCCATCCACGTATATTGAAAGAAAACAAAACAAGATAAGACTCAGTGAGCAAATATAGAATAAATCACTACAATATCTTACAGATGGCTTGGAGACAGCAGTCCATATCAAACCACATAAAGAAGCAGACCATGGCAGCTTCTACAACCCCCCAAACAAAAGAATCAAAATCTTTCCCAAATGAAGATACAATCCTGGAATTATCAGATACAGAATATAAAAAACTAATTTATGGAATGCTTCAAGACATCAGAAACGAAATAAGGCAAACTGCAGAAAAAGCCAAGGAACACACTACTAAAACAGTTGAAGAACTCAAAAAGATTATTCAAGAACATAGTGGAAAAATTAATAAGTTGCAAGAATCCATAGAGAGACAGCATGTAGAAATCCAAAAGATTGACAATAGAATTACAGAATTAGGCAATGCAATAGGAAGTCAGAGGAGCAGACTCGAGCAATTAGAATGTAGACTGGGACATCTGGAGGACCAGGGAATTAACACCAACATAGCTGAAAAAAAAAACAGATAAAAGAATTAAAAAAAATGAAGAAACCCTAAGAATCACGTGGGACTCTATCAAGAAGGATAACTTGCGTGTGACTGGAGTCCCAGAACAGGGAGGGAGGACAGAAAACACAGAGAAAATAGTTGAAGAACTCCTGACAGAAAACTTCTCTGACATCATGAAAAACGAAAGGATATCTATCCAAGATGCTCATCGAAACCCATTTAAGATTGATCCAAAAAGAAAAACACCAAGACATATTATCATCAAACTCGCCAAAACCAAAGATAAAGAGAAAATTTTAAAAGCAGCCAGGGAGAAAAGAAAGGTTTCCTTCAAGGGAGAATCAATAAGAATAAGTTCAGACTACTCAGCAGAAACCATGCAGGCAAGAAGGCAATGGGACGACATATACAGAGCACTGAAGGAGAAAAACTGCCAGCCAAGGATCATATATCCAGCAATACTCTCTCTGAAATATGAAGGCGAAATTAAGATATTTACAGATAAACACGAGTTTAGAGAATTTGCAGAAACCAAACCAAAGCTACAAGAAATACTAAAGGATATTGTTTGGTCAGAAAACCAATAATGTCAGATAGCAGCACAACACAAGATCACAAAACAGAACATCCTGATATCAACTCAAATAGGGAAATGGCAAAAACAAACCAAGATTAATTAAAAAAAAAAATGCTCAAAACAGGGAATCATTGAAGTCAATATGTAAAAGATCACAATAATCAGAAAGAGGGACTAAATACAGGCAGCATAGAACTGCCATATTGAGAGGGATACAAGGCGATATAGGACAATACAACTTAGGTTTTTACTTAGAAAAACAGGGGTAAATATTAAGGTAACCACAAAGAGGTATAACAACTCCATAACTCAAAATAAAAACCAAGAAAAACGTAACTACTCAACAAACATAAAGTCAAATACTATGAAAATGAGGATCTCACAATTTACAAAGAAAAACGTCTCAGCACAAAAAAGTAAATGGAAAAATGAAATTGTCAACAACACACATAAAAAGGCATCAAAATGACAACACTAAACACTTACTTATCTATAATTACGCTGAATGTAAATGGACTAAATGCACCAATAAAAAGACAGAGAGTCTCAGACTGGACAAAGAAACACGATCCGTCTATATGCTGCCTACAAGAGACACACCTTAGACTTAGAGACACAAACAAACTAAAACTCAAAGGATGGAAAAAAATATATCAAGCAAACAGTAAGCAAAAAAGAAGAGGAGTAGCAATATTAATCTCTGACAAAATAGACTTTAAACTTAAATCCACCACAAAGGATAAAGAAGGACACTACATAATGATAAAAGGGACAATTGACCAGGAAGATATAACCATATTAAATATTTATGCACCCAATGACAGGGCTGCAAGATACATAAATCAAATTTTAACAGAATTGAAAAGTGAGATAGACACCTCCACAATTATAGTAGGAGACTTCAACACACCACTTTCGGAGAAGGACAGGACATCCAGTAAGAAGCTCAATAGAGACACGGAAGACCTAATTACAACCATCAACCAACTTGACCTCATTGACTTATACAGAACTCTCCACCCAACTGCTGCAAAGTATACTTTTTTTCTAGCGCACATGGAACATTCTCTAGAATAGACCACATATTAGGTCATAAAACAAACCTTTGCAGAATCCAAAACATCGAAATATTACAAAGCATCTTCTCAGACCACAAGGCCATAAAAGTGGAAATCAGTAACAGAAAAACTAGGGAAAAGAAATCAAATACTTGGAAACTGAACAATACCCTCCTAAAAAAAGACTGGGTTATAGAAGACATTAAGGAGGGAATAAGGAAATTCATAGAATGCAACGAGAATGAAAATACTTCCTATCAAAACCTCTGGGACACAGCAAAAGCAGTGCTCAGAGGCCAATTTATATCGATAAATGCACACATACAAAAAGAAGAAAGAGCCAAAATCAGAGAACTGTCCCTACAACTTGAACAAATAGAAAGTGAGCAACAAAAGAATCCATCAGGCACCAGAAGAAAACAAATAATAAAAATTAGAGCTGAACTAAATGAATTAGAGAACAGAAAAACAATGGAAAGAATTAACAAAGCCAAAAGCTGGTTCTTTGAAAAAATTAACAAAATTGATGAACCAAAGGACATACTTAAGTGGAAAAACATACCTTGCTCATGGATAGGAAGACTTAACATACTAAAAATGTCTATTCTACCAAAAGCCATCTATACATATAACGCACTTCCGATCCAAATTCCAATGTCATTTTTTAAGGTGATAGAGAAACAAATCACCAACTTCATATGGAAGGGAAAGAAGCCTCGGATAAGCAAAGCATTACTGAAAAAGAAGAAAAAGTGGGAGGCCTCACTCTACCTGATTTCAGAACCTATTATACAGCCACAGTAGTCAAAACAGCCTGGTACTGGTACAACAACAGGCACATAGACCAATGGAACAGAATTGAGAACCCAGATATAAATGCATCCACATATGAGCAGCTGATATTTGACAAAGGACCAGTGTCAGTTAATTGGGGAAAAGATAGTCTTTTTAATAAATAGTGCTGGCATAAGTGGATATCCATTTGCAAAAAAGTGAAACAGGACCCATACCTCACACCATGCACAAAAACTAACTCCAAGTGGATCAAAGACCTAAACATAAAGACTAAAACGATAAAGATCATGGAAGAAAAAATAGGGACAACCTTAGGAGCCCTAATACAAGGCATAAACAGAATACAAAACATTACCAAAAATGACGAAGAGAAGTCAGATAACTGGGAGCTCCTAGAAATCAAACACCTATGCTCATCTAAAGACTTCACCAAAAGAGTAAAAAGACCACCTACACACTGGGAAAGAATTTTCAGCTATGACATCTCCGACCAGCACCTGATCTCTAAAATCTATATGATTCTGTCAAAACTCAACCACAAAAAGACAAACAACCCAATCAAGAAGTGGGCAAAGGATATGAACACACACTTCACTAAAGAAGATATTCAGGCAGCTAACAGATACATGAGAAAATGCTCTCAATCATTAGCCATTAGAGAAATGCAAATTAAAACTAAGATGAGATTCCATCTCACTCCAACAAAGCTGGCATTAATCCAAAAAACACAAAATAATAAATGTTGGAGAGGCTGCGGAGAGATTGGAACTCTAATACACTGCTGGTGGGAATGTAAAATGGTACAACCACTTTGGAAATCTATCTGGCGTTATCTTAAACAGTTAGAAATAGAACTATCATACAACCCAGAAATCCCACTCCTAGGAACATACCCTAGAGATACAAGAGCCTTCACACAAGCAGATATATGCCCACCCATGTTTATTGCAGCTCTGTTTACAATAGCAAAAAGTTGGAAGCAACCAAGGTGTCCATCAACGGATGAATGGTTAAATAAATTGTGGTATATTCACACAATGGAATACTACGCATCAATAAAGAACAGTGACGAATCTGTGAAACATTTCATAACATGGAGGAACCTGGAAGGCATTATGCTGAGCAAAATTAGTCAGAGGCAAAAGGACAAATATTGTATAAGTCCACTATTATAAGATCTTGAGAAATAGTATAAACTGAGAAGAACGCATACTTTTGTTGTTACGAGGAGGGGAGGGAGGGAGGGTGGGAGAGGGTATTTTACTGATTAATTGGTAGATAATAACTGCTTTAGGTGAAGGGAAGGACAATACTCAATACATGGAAGGTCAGCCCAACTGGACTGGACCAAAAGCAAAGAAGTTTCCGGGATAAACTGAATGCTTCAAAGGTCAGCAGAGCAAGGGTGGGGGTTTGGGGACCATGGTTTAAGGGGACTTCTAAGTCAATTGGCAAAATAATTCTATTATGAAAACATTCTGCATCCCACTTTGAAATGTGGCATCTGGGGTCTTAAATGCTAACAAGCGGCCATCTAAGATGCATCAATTGGTCTCAACCCACCTGGAGCAAAGGAAAATGAAGAACACCAAGGTCACACGACAACTAAGAACCCAAGAGACAGAAAGGGCCACATGAATCAGAGACCTACATCATCCTGAGACCAGAAGAACTAGTTGGTGCCCGGCCACAACCGATGACTGCCCTGACAGGGAGCTCAACAGAGAACCCCTGAGGGAGCAGGAGATCAGTGGGATGCAGACCCCAAATTCTCATAAAAAGACCACACTTAATGGTCTGACTGAGACTAGTGGAATCCTGGCGGTCATGGTCCCCAAACCTTCTGTTGGCCCAGGGCAGGAACCATTCCCGAAGACAACTCATCAGACATGAAAGGGACTGGTCAGCGGGTGGGAGAGAGATGCTGATGAAGAGTGAGCTCATTATATCAGGTGGACACTTGAGACTGTGTTGGCATCTCCTGTCTGGAGGCGGCATGGGAAGATAGAGAGAGTTGGAAGCTGGCCAAATTGTCACGAAAGGAGAGACTGGAACGGCTGACTCATTAGGGGGAGAGCAAGTTGGAGTACGGAGTAAGGTGTATATAAACTTATATGTGACAGTCTGACTTGATTTGTAAAGGTTCACTTGAAGCTCAGTAAAAGTTAATAAAATTAAAAAAAAAATAACAGTACCCCAAATATTAATATTCTAAGAATAAAAGCCATGAAGAGAATATATTCCATGAAAAGCCATGGTCATGCAATACTCCTGCCTTCAGAGAAAAGAAGATAGGCTTAAAACATAGGTTTCCAAAAGTCTGTATGCCTGCAAACGCCATTGCCTTCCAGTCGATTCTGACTCATAGTGACTGACCAGATAAGACAGAGTAGAACTGCCCCACAAGGTTTCCAAGGCTGTAATCTTTATGGAAGCAGGTTGCCACATCTTTCTCCCACAGAGTGGCTGGTGGGTTCAAACTGCTGACCTTTTGGTTAGCAGCTGAGCTCTTAACCACTGTGCTACCAGGGTTCCTTTGTATATATGAATCCATATTTTCTTGACCTGCTTTACATATAAAAATCCAGGTCTTGGTAGTAAATGTACAAGTATGTGGCAGAAATGGAATCCTATTTCACGGGAATTTAGCAGCATGATTTTTTTTTTATGATGAGTATTTGTGTTTAGCTACAGAATTAACTATCATAAGACCCACACGTTAAATTGTTTCGCTGATGATGTGATGTACTGACTATAACCAATTGTCTTATAACAGCGTCTACGTTGCTTGTAGTTATATAGAATTAATAAAACTTCTGAATGGTCATATTTTGGAGCATACACAATGGGCATAGTGACCACAGACTCTGAGGGGAACAAACAGACACCCTCACTCTCATCATTGTGGGCTCAGAAACTAAACCCATTACATTTTCTATAAACGGACATGCAGATTTTTTTTCCGGTTCCTGGAGCTCTGGTGGTACAGTAGTTAAGAACTTGACTACTAACCAAGAGGTCAGCAGTTCGAATCTACCAGCCGCTCCTTGGAAACACTGTGGGGCAGTTCTGCTCTTTGCTATAGGGTCACTATGAGTTGGAATCAACTCGACAGCAAGGAGTTTTAACACTGTCATGCTTAGGGGCCACCAAGATGGCTGTGACTCACAGCGACCTTGTGTATAACAGATCAAAACACTGCCCAGTCCTGCGCAGTCCTCACAGTCGTCGTTATTATGCTTGAGCCCATTGTTGCAGCCACTGTGTCAATCCATCTTGTTGAGGGCTTCCTCTTTTTTGCTGACCTCCTGCTTTACCAAGTTTGGTGTTCTTCAGGGACCAGTCCCTCCTGATAACATGTCTGAAGCACTTGACACCAAGTCTCACCAACCTTGCTTCTAAGAAGCATTCTGACTGTACTTCTTCCAAGGCAGATTTGTTTGCTCTTCTGGCAGTCCAAGGTATGGTCAGTGTTCTTAACCAATGCCACAATTCTTCTTCAATCTTCCTTATTCATTGCCCAGCTTATGATCAATTATGATAAAAATAAACTACAGGAATAAAGTCCGAAAGAGAAAAATGATGATTTATCGTTTATTTGACTACAAATCTTTTTGTCTCATGTAAGCATTTTCACATTGTAATGGGTTTACATTTGCTACAAAAGCCTGCATTCTGATTGATCTCTTTGGTTATATTTTCCTTCTTTTTTTAAAAAATTTTTACTGTGCTTTAAGTGAAAGTTTACAAATCGAGTCAGTCTCTCACACAAATACCCATATACACCTTGCTACACACTCCCAATTACTCTCCCCCTAGTGAAACAGCCTGCTTCCTCCCTCCACTCTCTCTTTTCGTGTCCATTCCGCCAGCTTCTAACCCCCTCCACCCTCTCATCTCCCCTCCAGGCAGGAGATGCCAACATAGTCTCAAGTGTCCACCTGATCCAAGAAGCTCACTCCTCACCAGCATCCCTCTCCAACCCATCGTCCAGTCCGACCCATGCCTGAAGAGGTGACTTCGGGAATGGTTCCTGTCCTGGGCCAACAGAAGGTCTGGGGGCCATGAGCACTGGGGTCCTTCCGGTCTCAGTCACACCATTAAGTCTGGTCTGTATTTTCCTTCTTGAAGCACTGTAGATTCTTAAGCTGAGAAGAAAGTCGTAGTTTGAGAAGACTTCAGGTCTTAACAATCGTTAGCCTGCCTCCCAAACGCATGAGCTGCCTTTCATACCGAGTAATTGTGTCTCTGTTATTGCATTTTTTAAAACATATTAGCTCATTTACTCTCTCCATAAACCATATTCTTTTAAGAGGAGGAAAATGTTAATATTTCATTCCATTTGTGTTTCAATTCCATTTCCAGTATCTAAATATCTCCTAAAATAATCACTGGCATAGTTATTATTTCAAATACCAGTAACAGTGGTGGTCTTATTGACTCGAACTTCAAAATCCTAAAAGTTCAGATAATCAAGTCTGGCGCACATATTAGTAGAAATTCCAAGTAACACTGTTGGGATCACAAGTTCAAATTCCAGTTGATATACCCCATTGCCGTTGAGTCGATTCCGACTTACATCAACCCTATAGGACAGAGTAGAACATCCCCATAAATTTTCCAAGGAGCATCTGGTGGATTCGAACTGCGAAAGTTTTGGTTAGCACCCTAGTGCGCACAATTTAACTGTGATGAGAACTATGGTGGCCTTCTGTACGAACAGCGTGGGGGCAATGTCAGACCTCCTCTAACCCCGCAAGTGGGAAAGAGAACCACGATCAACAGCCCAAGGCTGATTCCTATGTGGTGGAATTCAGACATGCCTCCTCTCTCTGTCATTTCTGCCCATTCTGGCACCAACTGTCCCTCCCACAGCACTCTCTCCTGGGTTTGAGAATTCCCTGCAATGGCCACAGAGAACTCACAGACCTTACTCAGGATTATGGGGTTTATTAGGGAAGTCACAGTTACGATTCAGGCTCAGGAACACTCAGGAGACAGTTCTTCCGTCAGGACAGCCTCTCCCCAGCTGTGCTCGCAGGCACGCCTCTCCCCGGCCCTCAGTCTCTGCCCAGAGGCACTCAGCTTTCTCTCTCCATGGGCCGGGAAGCCCAACGCTCTGTCTCCTGCTGCTGGGTCTCTCCTACTGTTCTCTCCTTCTTTGGAGGTGGGGGGCTCCTCTTCTTTGCTCTGGAAATGTCTCTCTTTTAAGGCGAAACTGACCAATTCCCTTGGTAGGCTACAATTACCCTATCACACCATCACCTGGATAGAATTACAAGCCCATGACTACAAAGACCACACACAAAAGCAATTGCATGGCATCTTTTGTCCAAATCCCTCGTAACAAGGTATGTTTGATAGCTGATATTTCAGGTCCATTTCCAAGATCCAAATATCTCCCTAACAAACACCGGTGTAATTATTTGTTCAAATTTCAAATAACAAACGTGCCCATATTCAAATTCCAAATGATAGTTTATGTACAAGTTCGAACTCCAAATGACACTGATTTTCTTGTTAACTCAAATCCCAGCTTGAATTCCAGAATGCAAATAAAACCGAGAGCAAGCTTTTCTGTACTTATGACCGCACATTTCAAACAATACTCATAATTCTATGATTCAAGTAACTTCAACAAACTCGTGTGTACTTGTTAACTCAAATCCGAATATGAATTGTAAAGGTTAAATACATTCCCTAGCTAGCGTAGATACACGTACTAGGTTCACATTTCAAGTCCCATTAATGTGTGTATTGTTAACTCATATCTAGTTCCAATATCCCGTGTCTCTGATACAAATCAACGGCATAATTACTAGTTGAAATTATAAACATACTGGTGGTCTTGTTAGAATTCTAATTCTACATCCAAAATACAAATAATCCTGGTAAATATTATTAAACTTAAACCCGTTGCCATTGAGTCGATTCCGACTCATAGTGACCTCATAGGACAGAGTAGAACTGCCCCGTAGGGTTTCCAAGGAGCAACTGGTGAATTTGAACTGCCAACTTCTTGGTTAGCAGCCTTAGCTCTTAACCACGACGCCACTAAGTTCCTGCTCTAAACCTCTGTGCTATGCTACATTTATTATTAAACTTACTTGTTTTAATTTCAAGTCACCCAGGTATATTTATCAGTTCAAATTCTAACTAATTCCAAAACCAGAAAAACACTGGAAACAAGGACAAGTATACTTTTTTAGGCTCAATGCCAAATAACAGTTCAAAATGCAGCTAAAATCCCAATATTCAAATATCTTCGAAAACAAGCACTACTGCAGTTATTCATTCAAATTTTAAATAACCCTAATTTACTTATTACGTTGAATTTAAGGTAACAGTGGTTTACTTAGTAACTTCAATAACAAGTACGAGCACACGTATTCGCTAAAATTAAATTTGTTAGCATTTTAATGAAAATTTCCCAAATCAATATATTTTTAAAAATCCAAACAACTTTGATTAAAAAACCACTGATGGATACATGCATTCTTTCAAATTTTGAATAAGAATTGAAATTTCTATTCCTACTCCAAAATCCAGTGAACACAAAGAGAAGCCCTGGTGTACTCATTCACACTGGCTATAGACAGCAAACAGGTATTCTTACTGAATCACTTAAAATACAAATTCCAGATAACAGTGGCACATATATTAGTTCACTTTCCAATTAAAGTTTCAAAGTCCAAATAGCATGGATAACAAGTAGAGATCTAATTTTTAGTTTCCAATGCAAATAAAACTGGTTTAATGATTAGTTCAAATTTCAATTCCACATCCGTAATCCAAATAAAACAAGCCCTAGTGTTCCTTCTGGCAAATCCTAGTGACATTAATGAATTTACGGATTCAAATTCGGTTTGAAACACATACAAATTAGTAACTCTAGCTAATGTCAGTTGATTTATTAGTTGAATTTCCAAAAAAAAATTAAAAAATACCAATAAGACCATAACAAATACTGGTATGCATATTAGTCGTAATCCCAGATAAGACTGGGATACTTACTAATTCAAATTTGAATTAAAAACTCTAAATACAAATGACTTTGATAGCAATCAACAATGATTTTGTTTTTCAAATTTCAAACGAAATGAGGGATTAGCTCATATTTCCCAAATCAAATACCAACGTTCAAATATCTCGTTAATAAGGACTTTTGCACTTATTAACTAAAATAACAATGATGTACTTATTCAGATTTCAAATGGCAATAGTTTACCTGTTAATTCTAACTACAAATAACATTATTTTGTTTAATTCTAATCCCAGTTCAACTTCCAAAATCCAAATACTTTTGAAAACCAAATACGGTACACTTATTAGCTTAAGTTTTACATAAAACGGCTCTTTTGGCTGTTTAAATAATAATTCAATATCTAGAAACTAAATAATGCCTGAAACAAATTCTGCTGTATCTGACAGCTCACATTCCCCAAAACAGTGATGTGTTTATTCATTCAAATTACAATACACACTCAAATTTCCAGGTAACATCACTGTTACTATTTGATTCATTTCCAAATAACACAAATGTACTTAGTTCCAATTTCAATTCTAATGAAAAATAACTCCACATACGAGCTCTGGTTCACTTAGCTAAAATGCCTAGTAAGAGTGCTGTAGTTATTAGTTCAACTTCAAATTCATATTCTAAAATCTGGATATCCGTATAACAAGCATTTGGTGCCCTAAACCAAAAACAAAACAAAAACCACCTTTCCGTCAAGTTGATTCTGACTATAGCCACTCTATAGGACAGAGTAGAACTGCCCCACAGTGTTTCCAAAGAGTGGCTGGTGGATTCAAACTGCTGACCTTTTGTGTAGCAGCCGAGCTCGTAACCACCGAGCCACCAGGGCTCCTGTTGTTGTTAGGTGCCATCGAGTCGGTACCAACTCATAGCAGACACTGTGCACAAAACGAAACACTGCGCCATTCCCGCAGTTGTTGCTATGCTTGAGGCCAGTGTTGCAGCCACTGAGTCAATACATCTCATTGAGGGTCTTTCTCTTTTTTGTTGACCTTCTACTTTACCTACCATGATGTCCTTCTCCAGGGACTGATCCCTCCTGACAACATGTCCAAAGTATGTGAGACGTAGTCTCGCCATCCTTGCTTCTAAGGAGCATTCTGGCTGTATTTCTTCCAAGACGGATTTATTCATTCTTTTGGCAGTCCGTGGTATATTCAGTATTCTTCTCCAATATCACAATTCAAAGGCTTCAATTGTTCTTTCGGTCTTCCTCATTCATTGTCCAGCTTTTGCATGCATATGAGGCGATTGAAAACACAATGGCTTGGGTCAGGCACACCTTAGTCCTCAAGGTGACATCTTTGCTTTTCAACACTTTAAAGAGCAAAAGTTCAGCAGTTTGAATCTACCAGCTGCTCCTTAAAAACTCTGTGGGGGTGGGGGGCAGTTCTACTCTGTTCTATAGGGTCGTTACAAGTTGGAATCGACTCTATGGCAATGGTTTGTTTTTGTTTTTGTTTTTGCAGCCAGTTTGCCCAATGCAACGCATCTTTTGATTTCTTGACTGCTGCTTTCATGGGTGTTGATTATGGATCCATATAAAATGAAATCCTTGACAACCTCAATCTTTTCTCCATTTATCATGATCTTGCTTATTGGTCCAGTTGAGAGGATTTTTGTTTTCTTTATGTTGAGGTGTAATCCATACTGAAGGCTGCAGTCTTTGATCTTCATCAGTAAGTGCTTCAAGTCCTCTTCACTTTCAGCAAGAAAGGTTGTGTCATCTGCATAATGCAGGTTGTTAATGAGTCTTCCTCCAATCCTGATGCCCGTTCTTCTTCATATAGTTCAGCTTCTTGGATTATTTGCTTAGCACACAGATTGAATAGGTATGGTGAAAGGGTGCAACCCTGATGGATACCTTTCTTGACTAAACCACACAGTATTCTCTTGTTCTGTTCGATCAACTGCCTTTTGATCCATGTATAGATTCCTCATGAGCACAATTAAGTGTTCTGGAATTCCCATTCTCTGCAATGTTATCTATAATTTGTTATCATCCATGCAGTCGAATGCCTTAGCATAGTCAATAAAACACATCCTTCTGGTATTTCCTGCTTTCATCCAGGGTTCCTAATTAACTCCAATTCCAAGTAACACTGACATGCTAATTTGTTAATATACCCATGGAAGTTGTAAAATGTATAGAGCTCAAATAATAAACATGGGTACATGTATAGATAGGTTCATATTCCAATAATAATGACATAGCTTTTTAATTGAAATTTTCTTTTAAATTCCAACATCTAAGTCACACTACCAGCAAGCACCGGTATACTTAGTTTAAATTTTAAATAACACTAATGTGCTTATTGGAGCCCTGGTTGAGCAGCAGTTAAGCGCTCCGCTGCTAATCAAAAGGTCGGCAGTTTGAATCCACTATCTGCTCTTTGGAAACCTTGTGGGGCAGCTCTGCTCTGTCCTATAGGGTCACTGTGAGTTGGAATCAGCCAGGCGCTCCTGGGAAACACTATGGGACAGTTCTAATCTGTCCTATAGGGTTGCTACGAGTCGGAATCAACTCAACTGCTACGGGTTTAGAATTCATTTGCACTGAGAGCAGAAGAAAATTATTCACAGCCAACCAATTTTCTAAATGATAGCGTATATTATTACTGATTGTGGGCTCTAATTAGCAGTGGATAGTGACTGGGTTTTTTTTAGTAACATAAACCATATTACAACCTGAGTACTAGGGACATATGATCTGCGGAGATATATTAGTTCTCCAGCATGCTTTAAAGGAGTCACCATGATCTTTTTGCCTAATTTCACTTTGTTTAACACCAATGTCTCTCTCGCCTCCTTCACATTATACTTCATCTCTTGAATTAACTGGAATGACAACTCACTGCAAAAATAATAATAATAATTAATACAATAGTGCTTTACAAATAAGTATTACCTGAATACAAAAGGTAAATTAGATTGCTAGTGTTTACATCATGAGTCCCTGCGTGGTGCAAATGGCCCACAAACGGCTACTAACCTAAAGGTTGGAGGTTCGAATCCACTCAGAAGTACATTGCAAGAAAGGCCTGGTGATCTTCTGAAAAACAAGCCTTTGAAAACCCTAAGGAGTGTACGTCTACTCTGGTACACACAACTTGTTAAATATATATATATATACATTTAAGTTAAGTAAATATATTCTTTATATATATATTCTTCTGCATTAAGTTTCATTAAAATTAACAATGGTAACTCCCTGATCAGTACAAACTACAGTATACGTTTCGAAGCAAAATTATTTAATTATTAAATAATGGTACCAATTTAACCAATACAACATAGCATATATATGTTTTTTTAAATAATTGCTTAATAAATTTCTGAATGTGTATTTCTTAATGAGGAAGTACTCCTTTGTGTCCTTTGGAAAGAAAAGCAACTAATATTAAGTTGATTTGTCAGCTAGAATTTTTATCTCTGTTAATAGGGAAAAATAAGTTAACAAACATCTATGTGAAAATGTGTGCATTGACTGTAGTATAAATACGTAATTATATGACAAGTCACAGTTGAAGTCCTTATTTTAGTCCCATAAAACATTGAAAGAAATCTGTTTTTTTTCTCTAATCATCCTAAATCCCTTGTTATACCATGAAAAATAATTTTGAGTTACTTGTCATCCTAGAAAAAACCATTTAACCTGTTCTATCTATCATGCATTTTGTAACTGGGATCTCACATGGTATCTTGCATGCCAAGAAAAAATGCTTTAAAATACTCATTAATCCTAAGATTTTTTTTCAATAACATGAAATAAACTAAGTTGTCTTTCATGAATCAAATAACTGACATTCCTTCATTTGCTTTAAAGGCCAAAAGGGAGAATCATTTCAGTGAAGATATCAATGGTAAAGTAACCCAAAAGTGCTGACCAGGTGTTTAAACCAACAAACCGAAATCTATCAACGGTTCCCAATATTTCACCTTAATTATTTAATACTCCAAATTTTTTTTTTGTTTATGCCCAAAAAGTGATATTGGTAAAAATATACCCCAAATATAAAAAAATATGAAAAAATCGAGTTTTTATTGCCTTACGTGGTTAAAGTTCATGTCAAATTTTGTAAAAAATTTATAAGTGTGATCATTTTGTGTTACTCTCATTTGGAATTTTATTTTAGAACAATTTATTGGTTTTTAATGGGTTCATATTTCACCTTTTATATGTTAAAGCAGCAAACGAAGATTAATTTCAGCTCAGTGATACTCAATAGCTGTGCTCTTTCAGAACAAAAAGGTATCATAGAAATTAAGCTGGGAAATAAACAGAAATGATAGTCATTAATATACGGAAAGTTTCCATTAAGAAAATCTTAGTTTATTGTGAACAAACCACAGGTAAAAATTTATTAAGAAAAAAAATTCTGTTCTGAAATGTTTAACCAATTACTTAATTGTAAGGTTAAAACATTTCGCACAGAGTTTAAAATACGATTTGACTTGAAACCTGAATAATATTCCTTTCAAGAAAAGTTAAGCGTTTTACAGTCCCTCGAGGCTGGCTTTTTTTGGAGCCCAGCTGCCAACCAACAGGTCAGCAGTTTGAATCCACCAGCCGCTCCTTAAAAACCTTATGGGACAGTTCTACTCTGTCCTATAGGATTGCTATGAGTCCGAATCAACTCGACGGCAATGAGTTTGGTTTCAGATTTGGTGAGGTGTGTTTTAGGGCTAGAGTTTGACCAATTAATAAAACAACCTGAGCTTAGGACTGGAATTTCTCTGAAGCAGACCCAAAGAAACCGGAGAATACTAATAGATGAAATTTGTACCACATTAGAGAACTTTTTTATCTTACTTGAAAGTAAAAGGAACCCTGGTGTTAATGCTCAGCTACTAACTGAAAGGTCAGCGGTTCGAACCCACCAGCAGCTCCTAGGGAGAAAGACCTGGCAATCTGTTCCTGTAAAGATTGCTGCCTAGAAGGCCCTACGGGGCAGTTCCACTCTGTCACATGAGGTCACTGTAAGTCAGAATCTACCCAAGAGCACCCAACAACAACAACAACACTTGAAAGTCAAGGATTAGTGCTTGTGAAGAATGAAAGAATCTGGAGGACTATTTCATTTAAATGTATTTCTAATATGTTTTAAATGCTCCCAAGTAGTTCCTTTTAATTTCCATAATAATATACGCTAATTTTCATGTAACTACTTAGAGTGAATTCATTTATAATTGTAAGTACGTTAGGCTAATTTAGAATTAGTACACAACTAATAAGTTTTTCACTCCATGTAAATTGATAGAAACGGCGTAGTTGACCTGAAGTGATCCCATCTCAGTCTGTAGCCTCTCCAACCAAGAATCTGTAGAAACACAATTTTCCTACGATGGGGTAGACTGACTCTAAACAGATCCACAATCTGACTTACTCCCATAAAGGATGTCTCTGAGCACCGCACCTTTTGCTTTTTTGATTCCCATGAACCATGAGAGTGGAGTCTTGCCATCAGACCCTGGTTGTTTTGTTTTCCCAGAACTGTTAGAAAACAAACAACCGTACTCTGATGTTTTTGCTGCTTTCTTATGCCTCATATAACAACACAAAGCTTTTTTAACCAACTCAGTCAGCTGCTGTTGTTAGGTGCTGTCTAGTCAGTCCCAACTCACAGTGATCCTGTGCACCACAGAATGAAACACTCCCTGGTCCTGCGCCACCCTCGTAATCTTTGCTATGTTGGAGCCCACTGTTGCAGCCACTGTGTCAATCCATCTCACTGACGGTCTTCCTCTCTTTCATTGACCCTCTACTTTAACAAGCATGATGTCCTTCTCCAGAGACTTGTCCCTCCTAACTCAATTAAGTAGTAGGGTTTTAGTAAATGTCCTTCTTAAGAAAATACAAACTGAGCTTTATGGATTTGTTAAAAACTAATTTTAACAATTAAATTTAAATGGCTGGCTGGCCGGCTGGCTGGCTGGCTGGCTGGCTGGATGGATGGACAGATGGATGGGTGGATGGATGGACAGGTGGAGGACACAGAGAGGGGTGGTACAGACAGGGGTGATAGAAAGTTGGACGATAGAGTGAGAAATAGAGCAAGAGATATTCTCTATATAAAAAACAAAAACTGAGTTTTATAGATTTATTAAATCTAATTTAACAGTGTTAAAATAATCGAAACTCAAAGAAACTGAAACATAAAGTTTATTCTGAGCAGTTTTTCCGCATGCATATAGGGAGACCATCGTGATTCCAAAAACATGCAAATGGCTTGAAGGAGGCTGGTTACAACAAGATTTATAAAGAGAAGAGGAAGGAGACTAGAAGGTCAACCATTGACTCATCTTAACGTGATTGACTGAACCCTGCCTTCACCCTTCACTGAGATCAGCTGATGTCAGGTCACAAGGTGGTCTCTGGCCCTCCGCCCCTCTACAGTCATGATATCTTTTGAGGTATAAATTAAGTAAACCTTGCTTCAAACAGGAAAGAAAAGATTAACAACTTTGGGTGAAAAAATAAAAAAGCTGCTGGCATGATTTGGTCAGCATTTATGGTTTGCTATAGCTGTGAACCAAAAGGTCGGCAGCTGGAGTCCACCAGACTCTCCTCGGAAACCCTACGGGGCAGCTCTACTCTGTCCTATAGGGTCTCTGTGAATCAGAAGCGACTCGAAGGCAACGGGTTTAGTTTTTTTGTTCTTGTTGTGGCTGTTTTATATATATATAAAGAGATAGAGAGGGGATGAGATAGAGATATAAAGATGAGAGATAGAGATCAAGGTAGAGATGAAATATAGAGATAGAGATGACACACAGAGAGATAGAAGTAGACATGAGAGAGACAAAGATAGATGAGAGGAGAGAGATGAGAGAGAGAGAGAGGTAAAGATGAGATAGAGACAGAGACAATTATTTTCTATAAAGTAGGTTTTTCTCTACCTATTTTTCTCTGTATTTATCTGTCTGTCAGTCTCTCTATTTATGCCCTCTTTCTCTTCCGTTGGCCATTGGAGCACTGAATGTCAAGTTCTCCTGTCTCACATTAGGGATCACTCACAGAGAGGCAGCCACCTGAGTGCTACACCGATGAAAATTTAGGTTAATTGTTTTTAATTAACCATGAATTCATTTCTCTCCCTGTGCTATAATCATTGATTATTATAACAGCTATTAAAAAAATTTTCCATTATTGGAGATATTTTTCCCACATTTGCATATATTCATTATTCCTGTTAAACCTTGCTTCCTATTGTTGACATTAGACATGTTCTACTTAGAAAATTAGACACTTCACATGGACCTCAGATCTATAATAAAGATTGCTTACTCAAAGGGATAAATGCCATTATAGTATTTTATAAAATCTATTTCAAATATATTTTATTCTTTCTGCTGAAGATAAGCAGGCATCAGTGCTTGAACTGAATAAATATTTAACTAAAGAGATATCTACCAATGCATTGCCGTCTAGTCAATTCCAACTCATAAAGACCCTATAGGATAAAGTAGAACTGCACCACAGGGTTTCTAAGGCTGTAATCTTTACAGAGGGGCCTTGGTGGCACACTGGTTAAGCATTTGGCTGCTAACCAAAAGGTCAGCAGTTTGAATCCACGAGCCACTGCTTGGAAACCCTGTATGGCAGTTCTACTGTGTCCTATAGGGCTGCTATGACTTGACAGAAAATTTTTTTTCTTCTAATATTTATGGAAGCAGATTGCCACATTTTTCTCCTGTGGAGTGGCTGGTAGGTTTGAACCGCAAACCGCTAGCTTAGTCACTGAGCACCTAACCACTGTACCACCAGGGCTACTTAAAAACCAAAGCAAACCCATTGCTGTTGAGTTGATTCTGACTCATTGTGACCCTACAGAGCAGAGTAGAATTGCTCCATAGAGTTTCTTAGGCTGTAATCTTTGCAGGTCACTACTTCTTTCTCCCACAGAGTGGTCAGTGGGTTTCTGACCTTTCAGGTAGTACCAGCGTTCTTAACCACTGTGCCACTGTGTTCCTTAGACGTCTCTACACAAAACTGAAAGAGAGGATGAGCAAAAGTAGTTGTGAGTTAAAGAGAAACAGCCTTATGTCTTCTCAAATACCGTATACACTCAGATCATCATCACATAAATGGGCAACCATAGTATAGAAAAGACTTCACAACATTTTGTTGTTTTCAGGTGCCTTCTGGTTGATTTTGACTCATTGTGGCCCCATGTGACAGTGTAGAACTGCCCCCATAGAGTTTTTCTTTATAGGTTTTACATAAGAGTCTAATTTTGACCCAAAGGATGAACTGACCAACAAAAATGTTAACCCTCCAAAAGACTGATGATCGTGTTAATTGTAACGATGTTAATTCCCAAGCTTTGAATTGTAACCATGTAGCTCCCAGAGTTGATCGTTTGAGGAGGAATTGTACAGGCTGAGATTAATTTGTAACGAGTCAAAAATATGAACCTTTATTGAGATTTAAAACTTGTCTTTAGGAGGTCTTCTGACTTGTCTCACTTTAAATACTTTAGGAGTCCCTGAATGGCCCCAATAGTGAAGTGCTTGCCTACTAATCAAAAGCTTGGATGTTTGATTTCCACCCAGAGGTGCCTCAAGGAAAAGACCTGGCCACCTACTTCCAAAAAATCAGCCACTGAAAACCCTATGGAGCACAGTTCTACTCTGATTCACATGGCGGCGCCATGAGTCAAAGTCGACTTGACAGCTGTAACAGCAGGAAAAAAAAAAAATTTCGTGATATCTGATAAAAAAAAGATATTAAAAACAAAAAGATCCTACCCTATTTTCAAAGAAAAAGAAAAGGAAAGATATATTAACCAAAACCAGTTGCCGTCAATTCGACCCTGACTCATGGTGACCCCATGTAAGTCAGAATACAACTGCGTCCCATAGGGTTTTCATTGGCTGATTTTTCCAAAGTAGGTCATCAGACCTTTCTTTTGAGGTGCCTCTGGGTAGACCTGAACCTCCAACCTTATGATTAGCAGCTGAGCACCTTCACCATTTGAACCATCCAGGGACTCTAGGAAAAAATTAATTAAATGGAAGCTTTCCTACCATATTAATTAAACATACATTAAAAGCCCAGCTTGCCCTCCTAGCCACCTAGCGAGTTGCTGTCAAATCGACTCTGACTCATGGTGCCGCCATGTGAATCAGAGTAGAACTGTGCTCCATAGGGTTTTCAGTGGCTGATTTTTTGGAAGTAGGTGGCCAGGTCTTTTCCTTGAGGCACCTCTGGGTGGAAATCAAACATCCAAGCTTTTGATTAGTAGGCAAGCACTTCACTATTGGGGCCATTCAGGGACTCCTAAAGTATTTAAAGTAAGACAAGTCAGAAGACCTCCTAAAGACAAGTTATAAATCTCAATAAAGGTTCATATTTTTGACTCGTTACAAATTAATCTCAGCCTGTACAATTCCTCCTCAAACGATCAATTCTGGGAGCTACAAGGTTACAATTCAAAGCTTGGGAATTAACATTGTTACAATTAACACAATCATCAGTCTTTTGGAGGGTTAACATTTTTGTTGGTCAGTTCATCCTTTGGGTCAAAATTAGACTCTTATGTAAAACCTATAAAGAAGGAACAGAAATAACAGCCATGCATGAATTATGAGCATATTCAAAAGAATGATTCCACCAGAGCTGTGATGAATGCCAGCCTTGCCAATTTCTGTTTCCAAAGTCCTCGTTCTTTTCTAAGAAGACTAATGTAACATGTCACAGAACTTCGCTAATTGGTATCATTGCTTCCAACGTTCTGATTCATGTCGGACTTCAAAAAGCTACGTAGTAAGGTAAAAAGCTGGACTTGCATTGTCAAGAGTTGCTCATAAAAGCTTCTGAAACTGTTGCTCTCACGAATGCTACATGTTTTATTAAACCTTCTCTCAGACAAATAATTTCACCCACTGTCTCCTACTTTGACTCAATTTCTGTGCAGCTGGAAAAGCAACAGTAAAAAACGCCTTCCTGTCTTGAAAATGTGCGACACGTGTTTTCTCCGTTTGTGAAGGCAATGAAATGATGAATTCCTTCCACTGAAAAAATTGACGGATCCTGGAGATATTTTGCAGCACAGCCAATACAATTAAAATCTCCTTGTTGAGGGGATAATAGCTAGCTTTTATTCAAAACATAGAGCTTATATCAGTACAATCAAATAATGAAGGAGATGAGTTTAATAACCCAACTATTTTCTTTTTCTGGACAGGGGTGAAGAGTGAGGTCTTTGATGATAGAAACAAAATGTGTGTGTGCTGGCATGTGTTTGTGTGTGTGTGTGTTTATACACACGCATCTATATTTTGTTTTGTTTACCTCTGGGTAACATAAGCAAAGATTATACTTGGAAGACTATGAATTCTGAAAAGTTAATAGGGCTTTGTTGTTGTTATTAGGTGTCACTGAGTCAGTTCCAACTCATAGCCCCCCCATATATGACAGGCTGAAACAATGCCATTCTCACAATGTTGCTGTATTTGAGCCCCTTGTTGCAGCCACTGTGTCAATCCATCTCGTTGAGGGTCTTCCTCTTTTTTGCTGACCCTCTACTTTACCGAGGATACTGTTCTTCTCCAGGGACTGATCTGTCTTGGTAACATGTCCAAAGTATATGAGGTCTCGCTATCTTCCCTTTTAAGGAGCATTCTGGCTGTATTTCTTTCAAAATGTATTTGTTCATTCTTCCGGCAATTCACGGTGTATTCAGTATTCTTCACCAATACCATAATTCAAATGTATCAGTTCTTCTTCTTTGTTCTTCCTTATTCATTGTCTAGCTTTCACATGCATATGAGGCGATTGAAAATACCACGGCTTGGGCCAGGTGCATCTTAGCACAGTCAGTATATGAAAATTTATAAATGAGGATCAAAATGGGGGAAGATGGACTGAAATAGCATGGTAGATTTCAAACGATATATAAGAAACTGTCTCTTTACAAGAATATATGATAATCTTTGAAAATTTCTATGATGATAATCCAGGGATATTCACAAATAAGACATATTTTCACTGTGTGAGTGAGACTCTATTTGGGATCATATATGTGTAGTTCTTGATAGTCATCTTGTTTATGTAAAAATTCACAGTAATACATGTTTTATGACCACCTCTTGTCCCTTCAAGGAGCCCCGATGGAGCAGTGGTTAAGTGCTCGGCTGCTAACCAACAGGTTGGCAGTTTGAACCCACCAGCCACTCTGAGGGAGAAAAGACCTGGTGATCTGATCTCGTAAAGATTACAGCCTTGGAAACCCTATGGTGCAGTTCTACTCTTTAACACATGTGGGTTGCTATAAGCCGGAATAAGCTCAAAGGCAATTTTTTTTTCTTTTCTTGTCCGTTCATGTGTTTGTCTGTAATTTGGTGTTAACACAATAAATGATCTTAAATGGTATGAGTTAAAAAGTTAGTTTTATAAAGGATTTCTTCTGGAAACAGTATGCAAAAAGTCTCAATAGTCACTGCCTTCGTCTGAAAAGGATTATGTGAATCCAGGTTCTAAAAGAAAATTAGAATACTGACTTAAATGAAAAAAATAAAAATGATTAAAAAGAAACCTATTGCTTTTCTTTTGCTTGACAATAGTGATCCTATCTAAATATTTCTGAGATCAAGCCAAATAATTGTCTTTGTTGTTAGGTGCTGTCAAGTTGGTTCCGACTCGTAGTGACCCTATGCACACCAGAATGAAACACTGCCTGGTCTCATGCCATCCTTACAATCGTTGTTATGCTTGAGCTCATTGTTGCAAGCACAGTGTCAACCCACTTTGTTCAGGGTCTTCCTCTTTTCTGTTGACCCTGTACTCTGCCAAGCATGATGTCCTTCTCCAGGGAGTGATCCCTCCTGACAACATGTCCAAAGTATGTAAGACGCAGTCTCGCCATCCTTGCCTCTAAGGAGCATTCTGGCTGCACTTTCTTCCAAGACAGATTTGTTCGTTCTTTTGGCAGTCCATGGTATATTCAATATCCTTCGCCAACACCACAATTCAAAGATGTCAACTCTTCTTCGGTCTTCCTTATTCATTGTCCAGCTTTCACATGCATATGACGCGATTGAAAATACCATGGCTTGGGTCAGGCGCACCTTAGTCTTCAGGGCGACATCTTTGCTCTTCAACACTTTGAAGAGGTTCTTTGCAGCAGATTTGCCCAATGCAATGCATCTTTTGATTTCTTGACTGCTGCTTCCATGGCTGTTGATTGTGGATCCAAGTAAAATGAAATCCTTGACAACTTCAGTCTTTTCTCCATTTATCATGATGTTGCTTATTGGTCCAGTTGTGAGGCCAAATAATCGGAAAGAAACAAATTCGATTCACATCTAATATATCTAGCAATAAATTAGAAGGAATAGAGTTTGTGAGAAACTGACGTATTATATAAGTGATTGCCATTAATTAAATGAATGCATGTCTTCTGGCATAACAGGTTTAAAACATATCATTTGACCAATATGGGTGATTTGACAAGGAATTAACCTTGAGTGGACAATTGAATGAGAATAATCAGAACATATTGACATAGCCACCTTTTAAAATGATTTGTGTTTTTGCAACATAGCAATCATATCTCAGCAAACAGATTACAGTATTTTTATGCAAATAACATGTGTCTTCTGCATTTATTTGCCGGCTGCTTTCTCTCCCTGAGGGGTATTTTCATAGGGGCAGCTATGCCTTTTTTTTTTTTTAAACATGTTGCTGTGAAGAAAAATTAGCCTAGCCTTCTTTCCAAGATGCCTTGCAGAGGGAGGGCAGAGAGTGGAAACCAGCAAACAAATACAGAAGGGAGTGTTATTTGCATAAAAATATGATATTGTATTCATGTAAGCGACATGCTAAGAAGAAACAAAAAATATAATGCTCTATAATTTTGGTGTAAGTGGGTGTTCTACGTTCTCTTGCACCTAGTAGACATTTTCTGATTGTACTCTAAAATCAGATCCAAAGACTGTTTTCCAATGTTGTCTATCTTCCCTTCACCTATACCTAATATTTGCCATAATTCAAGACAGAGAATCTCGGCAAGTAAATGGGTATTCTTTATCTTCTGTTTCTGACACATAGATATTTATCTGTGCTGTATCACTGATGAAAGGATCTCTTAGACTAATATGAAAATAGACTACCAACCTCTGCCTTCCTATTCATGAAGTTGATGGAAGGGTAAAAGTACCATTAATTATATAGACAGGGTGTATATTTAGCATCAACTGGAACCAAAAATTACAGCTTAACATCACATTAGTGAAAACCTAAAGAAAACACACACACACACACACACACACACACACACACCCATGTTGGAAGCAATGCCTTATAAATTTCTATCATTATTCAGTTGCTACCCTATTCCTTCATTAGCAATAGCCTTTGACATCTGAGCAGAAAAGCCTTCTTTCATGAAATTTTAAAGCAAGCTCTCTGGTAAAATGCATCCTATAAGTCAGACACTACCAGTGAACCTAAGTAACCTTTTTTTGGTCCTTCCCTTGGTTCATGCAAATTTGTCATTTAGAACGTGTATCAGTGAATAGAAGAGATTCAGAGCCTCACAGACAGTGGGTTATCCCTGCTACTAAATTTGATATTACTGATATTTTCTCAGACAAAGCCAACTTTCATTATATAGTCATTTTATGTAATGTTAAATTAAAAATCCTACTTAATTCTGACCATTTAAATTATTTAAACCTCAAAAATTACCAATGGGTTGAGGCGCGTATCAACCAGGTATTGAATTTTAAAAATAGCTATTTTCTTTTTGGTTTTTTGTTCATCTTGGCTAATGATTACTGTTTTTATTTTATTTTATTTTTAATACAGTAAAGCATTCCAGTGTGTGTGTGTGGGGGGAATTGGTCAAGTCAACCCGAACTCATGGCTACCACATGTGTGTCAGAGTGAGACTGTGCTCCATAGGGTTTCCAATGGCTGACTTCTTGGAAATAGATCACCAGGCCTGTCTTCCTAGGCATCTCTGGATAGACTTGAATCTCCAAAATACTGGGTAGCAGCCAATCGTGTTAACCATTTGCACCCCCCAGGGACACTTGCAAAACAAATTTGTATGCATTTACCAGGGACAATGAAGAAACTGAAGTTGTCAAATTTCTCATTCTACTTGGATCCACAATCAACATCCGTGGGAACAGCAGTCGAGGAATCATTACAGGGTTGGCAACCAATTTACAAAACAATTTTCATATTGTTTAATGAGAAACCAATCTGCTCTGTAAACTTTCATCTAAATCACAATTAAAAAATAATATATACATATATAAAGAAATCTAACAATGTATTGTATTGAGGAAATCGGATATAAAAGATGTCTTAAAGTGTTAAAAAGCAAAGATGTCACCTTGAGGACTAAGGTGTGCCTAACCTAAGTCATGGTATATTTAATCACCTCACATGCGTGTGAAACAGGAAGACTGAAGAAGAATTAATGCCTTTGAATTGTGGTATTGGTGAAGAATATTGAATATACCATGGACCGCCAGAAGAACAAACAAATCTCTCCTGGAAGAAGTACAGCCAGAATGCTTCTTAAAAGCAAGGATGGTGAGACTGCATCTTATGTAATTTGGACATGTTATCAGGAGGGATTGTTACCTGGAGAAGGACATCATGCTTGGCAAAGTACAGGGTCAGCAGAAAAGAGGAAGACCCTCAATGAGATGTATTGACACAGTGGCTTCGACGATGGGCACAAGCATAGCAACAGCTATGAGGACGGTGCAGGACCGGGCAGTGTTTCGTTCTGTTGTGCCTAGGGTCACTATGAGTCAAAGCAGGTTCTACGGCACCTAACAACACCACCATGGTCCTTAGCCTTGATTTCTAGTTCTGCACCCCAGGAACTACCTCATTTTAATTAGATTAAATTAGGATCTGGTGGTTGAAGGTTGGAGAACACACTGGTGAGCCCCAGGCATTAATGTTTTTAAACCTCCACTAAGCCCACTAAACAATCAAACAAAACCAAAACCCACTGCAGTTGAGTCGGTTTCACACTCATAGCAAACCTATAGGACAGAATAGAAGTGCCCCCATGGGGTTTCCAAGGAGCAGCTGGTGGATTTGAACTGCCAACTTTTGGTTACAGCCAAGCTCTTAACCACTGGGCCACCAGGGCTGTATGCGCCCACTATACAGTCTAAATAGCTATATTCTTCTGGTCCAAAAGGGGTGGTGCTTGGAGCAGCAGCACCAGCCTCATCTGAGACCTCATTAGAAATACAGGATCTTGGGGCTTACTCCAAACCTACCAGATCAGAACCTGCATTTCATCATGATCCCCAGGTGATATCCATGCACATTACAGCTTGAGACATGCTATCCATTACTGTGTCTCCTAAGTGCTGAGCAATTAGTTGCCTCACCCAGTCTTTCCAGCTGAAGAGCTGCTTTCTTCCTAGACTGAGGAACTGGACCTCCAGGTGGTGTGCCTCTCACCAATCACAGTGGCAGAAACCGTGGAAGAAGTGCTCTGATTGGCTCAGGTGGATCCAGGTGTTTCCTGTAACCTGGAGGGTGGAGTCATGACAGCAAGGAACCATGCTGATGGGCTGGGTGAGGTGAGAAGGTTGACCAGAGTCTCCCAGAAGAGCTGTATGGAACTCAACATGCAATCACTTTACCGTTGGTGAGTGCCATCCATTGATTCTGACTCATGGCGACCCCACGTGTTACAGAGTAGAACTGCACTCCGTAGGGTTTTCTTGGCTGCAATCTTTATGGAAGCAGATTGTCAGGCCTTTCTTCTGTGATGCCTCTGGTTGGGTTCAAACCATCAGCCTTCCAGTTAGCAGCCAAGTGCTTAACTGCTGCACCACTGGGGCTCCATAATCTCTCCACGAGGGTGGTAAAATAAAACAAAAGAAATCACAAAAACATTTCCTATCACACTATATGTTTATTACAAACAAATAAACAAAAAACACCAAACCCAGTGCCATCGAGTCGATTCCGACTCATAGTGACCCTACAGGACAGAGTAGAACTGCCCCATAGAGTTTCCAAGGAGCACCTGGCAGATTTGAACTGCTGAACCTTTGGTTAGCAGCCATAGCACTTAACCACTACGCCACCAGGGTTTCCATGTTTATTATAGTAGAAATAAATTATCAGGTCATTTTAGAGTTTCTAAGAATCCAAAAGTATACTTAAAAAATGAGAAATTATGCATTCTTATAGAAAAACAGGTGGACCCAGGCGCAGATTTAAGCACTCTGCTTCTAGTGAAAGGGTTGGTGGGTCAAATCCACCCAGAGGTACCTTGAAATAAAGGCCTGGTGATCTACTTTTGAAAAATCAGCCATGGAAAATCCTGTGGAGCACAGTTCTACTCTGACACACAAGGGGTCATCATGGGTAGGAATCAACTTTTTGACAACTGCTATTGATATAAAAAAGTATGTGTTAGAAGAATAATATTTTAAGCATGATAAGCAGAGAAAAGATTGAGGTTGTCAAAGATTTCGTTTTAAGTAGATCTACAACCAATGTCCACGGAAGCAGCAGTCAAGAAATCAAATGACATATTACGTTGGGCAAATCTGCTGCAAAAGTTCTCCTTAAAGTGTTGAAAAGCAATGATGTCACTTTGAGGACTAAGGTGTGCCTGACCCAAGCTATGGTCTTTTCAATTGCCTCGTATTCATGCAAAAACTAGACAATGAATAAGAAAGACTGAAGAAGAATTGAAGCCTTTGAATTATGGTGTTGGTGAAAAATATTGAATATACCATGGACACCCAGACAAACCAACTTCTCTATCCATCCTGAAAGAAGTACAGCCAGAATGTTCTTTAGAAATGAGAATGGCAAAACTTTTTTCTCTCGGATTTGGGAGATGTCAGGAGGGATCAGTCCCTGAGAAAGACATAATGCTTGGCAGAGTACAGGGTCAGCGGAAAAGAAGACCCTCAAGGAGATGGACTGACACAGTGGCTGCAACAATGGGCTCAAGCATAACAACGATTGTAAGATGGCGCAGGACCGGGCAGTGTTTCATTCTTTTGTACATAGGGTAGCTATAAGTCTGTACCGACTCAACAGTACATAACAACAACAAGAGCAAATGTGGTTTTGTCTAAAAAGAAAATAGCCTCATGGTATCCACATGAATGATGGAATGTGTTTCATTTTAGGTTCTCCCAAGAGAGCTTCATATTCTATTTTCTTAGTAGAATCTTTCTTTTTTTTTCCCTAAAGAATAGCTGTCACCGAAAATGATACTCATTAATTGTGCGCGGAATAACCCCTGGCTCCTACTTCCAGTTTCCTTCCACAGACAGCTACAAGCATGTGACCGTCTAGATTCTACGCCACGTTTGAGAAAATGATCCAATATAACATTTTAATGCTTCCACACCGTAAACAAGCTGTTGCATTGTTTGCAGACATTACAACTGATTGTGTATTCTCGTTTGAAATAATGGAAGAACATCTGGTATTAAAAAACATCAGATCAAATTATTCTTGGCAATGTTATCAGCAGGTGAGCCGTATAGAGCAGGGGTTAGAATTTTGGGGGTGAATGCACACTTAATGGTGTAAAACTCTCAACCTTAGAAACCTGGAGATAAATTTTTGATACAGATTAACGACACATTTTGTCGTTAGATAAAGCTAACCGTGGTGGCACAGTGGTCAAGAGCTGGACTGGAAACTGAAAGGTCAGTGGTTCAAACCCACCACCCCTTCTCTGTGAGAGAAAGATATGGCAGCCTGCTTCCATGAAGATTACAACCTTGGAAACCCCGTGGGGCTGTTCTATGTGTGGGAATTCATCTCAACAACAGGTTTGGTATAGAATGATGTTATAAATATATAAATCCCAAAAAACAAATTCATTGCCTTCGAGTCAATTCCAACTCACAGCTACCCTCTAGGGCAGAGTAGAGCTGCCCCATACGGTTTCCAAGGCTGTAATCTTTATGCAAGCAGACTGCCACATCTTTCTCCCATGGAGCAGCTGGTGAGTTCAAATCATTGATGTTTCAGTTCCAAAAATTTACATCATATTGGACCTTTTTTAAAAAATTTAGTTATTTTATTTTCTATGCAGAGACGGTCAGCGAAAAAGAGACAGACCAGCAACGGGATGGATTGACACAGTGGCTGCAACAATGGGCTCAAGCATAACAATGATTGTGAGGATGGTGCAGGACCAGGCAGTGTTTCATCCTGTTGTACACAGGGTCATTATGAGTCAAAACTGAATAACAATAACAACAACAAGGATATTTACAGGCCCCTGGTGGCACAAGTAACCCTGGTGGTGCGGTGGTTAAGAGTTCGGCTGCTAACCAAAAGGTCAGCAGTTTGAATCCACCATTCACTCCTTGGAAACTCTATGGGGCAGTTCTACTCTGTCCTGCAGGGTTACTATGAGTCAGAATCAACTCAACTGCAATGGGTTTGGTTTTATTTTACTTTTTTGGTTTTCGATGTGCAAATGACTTACACTCGATCGCTAACCTAAACGTTGGTAGTCTCAGCCCACCTGGTATGACCACAGAAGAAAGGCTTGGTGATCTATTTCCATTAAGATTACAGCCAAGAGAGGGGGCGGAGCCAAGATGGCGGACTAGGCAGATGCTACCTCGGATCCCTCTTACAACAAAGACACGGAAAAACAAGTGAATCGATCACATACATAATAATCTACGAACCCTGAACAACAAACACAGATTTAGAGACGGAGAACGAACTAATACGGGGAAGCAGCGATTGTTTCCAGAGCCTGGAGCCAGCGTACCAGTCAGGTACGGCACAAGCACAGAGACCTGCTCCACCCCCCTGAACTAACCACGGGAGGGGGACCAGCCGGTTCCACGGGCGGCGTGGGACGCAGCCGGTAGGAGAAGTCCCCAGGAGGCAGTGACTGGTCTTGAAGCAGAAAGAGCAGCGTCCGAGCCGGGGAACCGTCCCGCAGGGATTTGGACTGGATGCAGGTACGCCATAAACACGGAGAGTTGCTCCACCCCCCTGAACTAACCCCGGGAAGGGAACCAGCTGGGTCGCATGGGCGGCGTGGGACGCAGCTGGTAGGAGAAGTCCCTGGGAGGCAGCGACTGCTATTGGAGCGGGGAGAACAGCATCCCAGTCGGGACACTCGGTCACGGCACAAGCACGGGGAGCTGCTCCACCCATCTGAACTAACCCCGGGAGGAGGCCCAACTGGTACTCGGGGGCGGCACGGCCACGTGGCTGGAGGGACAGGGAGTCCCCGGGAGGCAGCGACTGATTTTGGAGTCGAGAGTGCACCGTCCCAGTAGGGGAGCCTTGACACTGGGCGTGGGGCTGGAAGTGGAGGATCTGACCATGACTCTAGCGGGCCAGACCCCCCGGGAGCAATCTCCACACAGCCAGCACACATAGGCGACGTGCCCGCGGGAATCTCAGATATAATAGTCATTCCAAGCCAGACAAGCAACTCTGGCTATATTCTGAGGTGCTACTCTCCTATCTCTCTGTTCCCTCCCCCACCCTCCCCAGGCGGCTTCATTAACATCTGAATAGCCTGAGCCAGAGGGAGAACTCTGATAGGGATCTGACTGCATTTTTTTTTTTAGCGGATTTTCTGGAAAAACTAGTTTCCCAGTGATGGCTCGGAGACAACAATCCATATCAAACCACTTAAAGAAGCAGACCGTGACAGCTTCTCCAACCCCCCAAACAAAAGAATCAAAACCTTTCCCAAATGAAGATAAAATCTTGGAATTATCAGATACAGAATATAAAAAACTAATTTACAGAATGCTTAATGATATCACAGATGAAATTAGGATAACTGCAGAAAAAGCCAAGGAACACACTGATAAAACTGTTGAAGAACTCAAAAAGATTATTCAAGAACATAGTGGAAAAATTAATAAGTTGCAAGAATCCATAGAGAGACAACATGTAGAAATCCAAAAGATTAACAATAAAATAACAGAATTAGACAACGCACTAGGAAGTCAGAGGAGCAGACTCGAGCAATTAGAATGCAGACTGGGACATCTGGAGGACCAGGGAATCAACACCAACACAGCTGAAAAAAAATCAGATAAAAGAATTAAAAAAAATGAAGAAACCCTAAGAATTATGTGGGACTCTATCAAGAAGGATAACCTGCGGGTGATTGGAGTCCCAGAACAGGGAGGGGGGACAGAAAACACAGAGAAAATAGTTGAAGAACTCCTGACACAAAACTTCCCTGACATCATGAAAGACGAAAGGATAGCTATCCAAGATGCTCATCGAACCCCATTTAAGATTGATACAAAAAGAAAAACACCAAGACATATTATCATCAAACTCGCCAAAACCAAAGATAAAGAGAAAATTTGAAAAGCAGCCAGGGAGAAAGAAAGGTTTCCTTCAAGGGAGAATCAATAAGAATATGTTCTGACTACTCAGCAGAAACCATGCAGGCAAGAAGGGAATGGGACGACATATACAGAACACTGAAGGAGAAAAACTGCCAGCCAAGGATCATATATCCAGCAAAACTCTCTCTGAAATATGAAGACGAAATTAAGATATTTACAGACAAACATAAGTTTAGAGAATTTGCAAAAACCAAACCAAAGCTACAAGAAATACTAAAGGATATTGTTTGGTCAGAGAACCAATAATATCAGATATCAGCACAACACAAGGTCACAAATCAGAACGTCCTGATATCAACTCAAATAGGGAAATCACAAAAACAAACAAATTAAGATTAATTAAAAAAAATACACATAACAGGGAATCATGGAAGTCAATAGGTAAAAGATCACAATAATCAAAAAGAGGGACTAAATACAGGAGGCATTGAACTGCCATATGGAGAGTGATACAAGGCGATATAGAAGGATACAAGTTAGGTATTTACTTAGAAAAATAGGGGTAAATAATAAGGTAACCACAAAAAGGTATAACAACTCCATAACTCAAGATAAAAACCAAGAAAAACGTAACGACTCAACTAACATAAAGTCAAGCACTATGAAAATGAGGATCTCACAATTTACTAAGAAAAACGCCTCAGCACAAAAAAGTATGTGGAAAAATGAAATTGTCAACAACACACATAAAAAGGCATCAAAATGACAGCACTAAAAACTTATTTATCTATAATTACCCTGAATGTAAATGGACTAAATGCACCAATAAAGAGACAGAGAGTCACAGACTGGATAAAGAAACACGATCCATCTATACGCTGCCTACAAGAGACACACCTTAGACTTAGAGACACAAACAAACTAAAACTCAAAGGATGGAAAAAAGTATATCAAGCAAACAATAAGCAAAAAAGAAGAGGAGTAGCAATATTAATTTCTGACAAAATAGACTTTAGACTTAAATCCACCACAAAGGATAAAGAAGGACACTACATAATGATAAAAGGGACAATTGACCGGGAAGATATAACCATATTAAATATTTATGCACCCAATGACAGGGCTGCAAGATACATAAATCAAATTTTAACAGAATTGAAAAGTGAGATAGACACCTCCACATTTATAGTAGGAGACTTCAACACACCACTTTCGGAGAAGGACAGGACATCCAGTAAGAAGCTCAACAGAGACACGGAAGATCTAATTACAACCATCAACCAACTTGACCTCATTGACTTATACAGAACTCTCCACCCAACTGCTGCAAAATATACTTTTTTTTCTAGCGCACATGGAACATTCTCTAGAATAGACCACATATTAGGTCATAAAACAAACCTTTGCAGAATCCAAAACATCGAAATATTACAAAGCATCTTCTCAGACCACAAGGCAATAAAACTAGAGATCAATAACAGAAAAACTAGGGAAAAGAAATCAAATACTTGGAAACTGAACAATACCCTCCTGCAAAAAGACTGGGTTATAGAAGACATCAAGGAGGGAATAAGGAAATTCATAGAAAGCAACGAGAATGAAAATACTTCCTATCAAAACCTCTGGGACACAGCAAAAGCAGTGCTCAGAGGCCAATTTATATCAATAAATGCACACATACAAAAAGAAGAAAGAGCCAAAATCAGAGAACTGTCCCTACAACTTGAACAAATAGAAAGTGAGCAACAAAAGAATCCATCGGGGACCAGAAGAAAACAAATAATAAAAATCAGAGTTGAACTAAATGAATTAGAGAACAGAAAAACAATCGAAAGAATTAACAAAGCCAAAAGCTGGTTCTTTGAAAAAATTAACAAAATTGATAAGCCATTGGCTAGACTGACTAAAGAAATACAGGAAAGGAAACAAATAACCCGAATAAGAAATAAGAAGGACCACATCACAACAGAACCAAATGAAATTAAAAGAATCATTTCAGATTATTATGAAAAATTGTACTCTAACAAATTTGCAAACCTAGAAGAAATGGATGAATTCCTGGAAAAACACTACCTACCTAAACTAACACATTCAGAAGTAGAACAACTAAATAGACCCATAACAAAAAAAGAGATTGAAACGGTAATCAAAAAACTCCCAACAAAAAAAAGCCCTGGCCCGGACAGCTTCACTGCAGAGTTCTACCAAACTTTCAGAGAAGAGTTAACACCACTACTACTAAAGGTATTCCAAAGCATAGAAAATGACGGAATACTACCCAACTCATTCTATGAAGCCACCATCTCCCTGATACCAAAACCAGGTAAAGACATTACAAAAAAAGAAAATTATAGACCTATATCCCTCATGAACATTGATGTAAAAATCCTCAACAAAATTCTAGCCAATAGAATCCAACAACACATCAAAAAAATAATTCACCCTGATCAAGTGGGATTTATACCAGGTATGCAAGGCTGGTTTAATATCAGAAAAACCATTAATGTAATCCATCACATAAATAAAACAAAAGACAAAAACCACATGATCTTATCAATTGATGCAGAAAAGGCATTTGACAAAGTCCAACACCCATTCATGATAAAAACTCTTACCAAAATAGGAATTGAAGGAAAATTCCTCAACATAATAAAGGGCATCTATGCAAAGCCAACAGCCAATATCACTCTAAATGGAGAGAACCTGAAAGCATTTCCCTTGAGAACAGGAACCAGACAAGGATGCCCTTTATCACCGCTCTTATTCAACATCGTGTTGGAAGTCTTAGCCAGGGCAATTAGGCTAGACAAAGAAATAAAAGGTATCCAGATTGGCAAGGAAGAAGTAAAGTTATCACTATTTGCAGATGACATGATTATATACACAGAAAACCCTAAGGAATCCTCCAGAAAACTACTGAAACTAATAGAACAGTTTGGCAGAGTCTCAGGTTATAAAATAAACGTACAAAAATCACTTGGATTCCTCTACATCAACAAAAAGAACACCGAAGAGGAAATAACCAAATCAATACCATTCACAGTAGCCCCCAAGAAGATAAGATACTTAGGAATAAATCTTACCAACGATGTAAAAGACCTATACAAAGAAAACTACAAAGCTCTACTACAAGAAATTCAAAAGGACATACTTAAGTGGAAAAACATACCTTGCTCATGGATAGGAAGACTTAACATAGTAAAAATGTCTATTCTACCAAAAGCCATCTATACATTTAACGCACTTCCGATCCAAATTCCAATGTCATATTTTAAGGGGATAGAGAAACAAATCACCAATTTCATATGGAAGGGAAAGAAGCCCCGGATAAGCAAAGCACTACTGAAAAAGAAGAAGAATGTGGGAGGCCTCACCTTACCTGACTTCAGAACCTATTATACAGCCACAGTAGTCAAAACAGCCTGGTATTGGTACAACAACAGACACATAGACCAATGGAACAGAATTGAGAACCCAGACATAGATCCATCCAAGTATGAGCAGCTGATATTTGACAAAGGACCAATGTCAATTAACTGGGGAAAAGATAGCCTTTTTAACAAATGGTGCTGGCATAAGTGGATATCCATTTGCAAAAAAATGAAACAGGACCCATACCTCACACCATGCACAAAAACTAACTCCAAGTGGATCAAAGACCTAAACATAAAGACTAAAACCATAGAGATCATGGAAGAAAAAATTGGGACAACCCTAGGAGCCCTAATACAAGGTATAAACAGAATACAAAACATTACAAAAATGATGAAGAGAAACCCGGTAACTGGGAGCTCCTAAAAATCAAACACCTGTGCTCATCTAAAGACTTCACCAAAAGAGTAAAAAGACCACCTGCAGATTGGGAAAGAATTTTCAGCTATGACATCTCCGACCAGCGCCTGATGTCTAAAATCTACATGATTCTGTCAAAACTCAACCACAAAAAGACAAACAACCCAATCAAGAAGTGGGCAAAGGATATGAACACACATTTCACTAAAGAAGATATTCAGGCAGCCAACAGATACATGAGAAAATGCTCTCGATCATTAGCCATTAGAGGAATGCAAATTAAAACTACGATGAGATTCCATCTCACACCAGCAAGGCTGGCATTAATCCAAAAAACACAAAATAATAAATGTTGGAGAGGCTGCGGAGAGATTGGAACTCTCATACACTGCTGGTGGGAATGTAAAATGGTACAACCACTTTGGAAATCTATCTGGCGTTATCTTAAACAGTTAGAAATAGAACTACCATACAACCCAGAAATCCCACTCCTAGGAACATACCCTAGAGATACAAGAGCCTTCATACAAACAGATATATGCCCACCCATGTTTATTGCAGCTCTGTTTACAATAGCAAAAAGTTGGAAGCAAGCAAGGTGTCCATCAACGGATGAATGGATAAATAAATTGTGGTATATTCACACAATGGAATACTACGCATCGATAAAGAACAGTGACGAATCTCTGAAACATTTCATAACATGGAGGAACCTGGAAGGCATTATGCTGAGCGAAATTAGTCAGAGGCAAAAGGACAAATATTGTATAAGACCACTATTATAAGATCTTGAGAAATAGTAAACCTGAGAAGAACACATACTTTTGTGGTTACGAGGAGGGGAGGGAGGGAGGGTGGGAGAGGGTTTTTTATTGATTAATCAGTAGATAAGAACTCCTTTAGGTGAAGGGAAAGACAACACTCAATACATGGAAGGTCAGCTCAATTGGACTGGACCAAAAGCAAAGAAGTTTCCGGGATCAAATGAATGCTTCAAAGGTCAGCGGAGCAAGCGCGGGAGTCTGGGGAACATGGTTTGCGGGGACTTCTAAGTCAATTGGCAAAATAATTCTATTATGAAATCATTCTGCATCCCACTTTGAAACGTGGCGTCTGGGGTCTTAAATGCTAACAAGCGGCCATCTAAGATGCAGCAATTGGTCTCAACCCACCTGGAGCAAAGGAAAATTAAGAACACCAAGGCCACACGACAACTAAGAGCCCAAGAGACAGAAAGGGCCACATGAACCAGAGACCTACATCATCCTGAGACCAGAAGAACTAGTTGGTGCCCGGCCACAATCGATGACTGCCCTGACAGGGAGCACAGCAGAGGACCCCTGAGGGAGCAGGAGATCAGTGGGATGCAGACTCCAAATTCTCATAAAAAGACCACACTTAATGGTCTGACTGAGACTGGAGGAATCCCGGCGGCCATGCTCCCCAGACCTTCTGTTGACACAGGACAGGAACCATCCCCGAAGACAACTCATCAGAACTGAAAGGGACTGGTCAGCGGGTGGGAGAGAGACTCTGATGAAGAGTGAGCTAATTATATCAGGTGGAGACTTGAGATTGTGTTGGCAACTCTTGTCTGGAGGGGGGATGGGAGGATAGAGAGAGAGGGAAGCAGGCAAAATTGTCAAGAAAGGAGAGACTGAAAGGGCTGACTCAAGAGGGGGAGAGTAAGTGGGAGTAGGGAGTGAGATGTATGTAAACTTATATGTGACAGACTGATTGGATTTGTAAACGTTCACTTGAAGCTTAATAAAAGTTAAAAAAAAAAAAAAAAAAGATTACAGCCAAGAAAACCCTATGGAGCACAGTTCTATTCTGCAACTCATAGGGCCCCATGAGTTGAAATCGACTGGATGGCAACTAACAACAGCATATGGGTATTTACAGCCCAAAATGAGTCACCTAGAAAATCAAATGACAGAGTTAATGATTTTATTTAATGATAAGACTATTCCCTCCCCAAGTAAGGATTGTGGAGACCGTTAAGATTTGAGAAGTAGTTGAGCATAGCCATGCTACTTCTTGGCAGCAATTTTTTTCTCCAATTGACAACCTACTTACTAGCAAGATTGGCCAACATGTTGGGACCAAGTTATGACATTTTACCTGAGAAACTTTTACCAAACTATGAAGGCAATGGGGTCAAATTTTGTAGTTAAAATTGCTAGGCAAGAGACAAGGAGGTCTTCCTACAAGCCTAGTTAGTAGGACTTTGAGGACAATGAAAATGGTCTTCCTCTCTCATGCCTTGCGTTGAGAGTTTAAAAGCCTCTTTTGTACAGGGACTTCCTACCTGTAGGGTGAATCCTAACCTGCATTGCCCCCTTTATAACAAAGTAAACCTTTGCAAGAGCACAGATAGGATTGTCGTTGTCAGCTCTGACTCATGGCGACCTTATTTATTTACAACAGAAGGAAATGTTGCCTGGTCCTGGACCATCTTCATGACTGTTGGTATATTTGAACCTATTATTGCTGCTACTATGTCAATCTGTCTCATGGAGGGTTTCCCGCATTTTTTAGTGACCTTCTACTTTACCAAACATGATGTCCTTTTCTACTAATTGGTCTTTCCTGATGATGTGTCCAAAGTAAGCAAGACAAAGTCTTGCCATCCTTGCTTCTAAGGAACATTCTGGCTGTACTTCTTCCAAGACAGATTTGTTCATTCTTCTGGCAGTCCATGGTATATTCAATATTCTTCGCCAACACCGTAGTTCAAAGGCATCAATTCTCTTTAGGTCTTCCTTTTTCATTGTCCAGCTTTCACATGCATACGAGGCTACTGAAAATACCAAGGCTTGGGTCAGGCACACCTTGGTCCTCAAAGTGACACCTTTGCTTTTTAATACTTTAAAGAGGTCTTTTGCAGCAGATTTGCCCAATACAATACCTCATTAGGTTTCTTGACTGATGCTTCCATGGGCGTTGATTGTGTGTATCCAAGTAAAGTGAAATTCTTGACAACTTCAGTATTTCCTCTGTTTATAATGATTTTGGTTATTGGTTTAGTTCTGAAGGTTTTTGTTTTCTTTATGTTGAGGTGTAATCTGCATACCTTTTATTATTCTTTTTGTCATTTTTTTTTTTATCGTGGTAAGTATATATGTAACAAAACATTTATCATTCCAACATTCTTCACACATGCAATTCACTGAGATTCTCTTAAGGATGATAGAAAAATTTGTATATGTGTAATCGTGGTGGTTGAAAACCATGGTGGGTATAATGCCACTGAATTGTTCAGAAGATAAATTTTGACAATTTAGACTTTCAGTGTCTTGCATGTACAAAAATTCAATTACATATTAATTTGGTTTTGGAATTTGCCAATTATATTCACTCCGTGGAGCAGTGGTTAAGAGCTTGGATGCTAACCAATAGGTTAACAGTTTGAATCTACTAGCCACTCCTTGGAAACCCTATGGGGGAGTTCTACTCTGTCCTGTACGGTCACTATGAGTCAGATTTGACTCAACAGCAAGGAGTTTTTGTTTGGTTTTGTCCCTAGAATGCATTGTTTTCCAGATTATAAATATCAGAATGTTTAAAATGGAGAGAACTGAATTCCTCACAATTCAAAATAAATGTACTATGTTTTTGCCAATATTATTTTCCTCACGGATTCACAACCCATACAAAGACAATATTTATATAGGGATGCTGTTTGGAAAAGGGAAGAGCTTGGAGCTATCTCATTATTACCCTATTGGCTGGCAGATAATGTCGGTCTTGGTGATTATGTAAATATCAATCATTTTCTAGAAAAACTAAATTGAGTTGTGCTTTCTCTTTCCATATATAAATTCAGAATTCTTTTGCAAGTATTTTTTCTTTTTAGGAATTCAGCACAATAAAGCCAAAATGAAGGGGCTTTAAATATCAAGTTAAACAGCTTGCTATCATTCACATGGTTTGGATAAGGATGGCTGTGATGATCTTTAAATACTGGGGGCAGGGGAGAGTCTGTGTGTAGAGTACTGTGTAAAATGTTAGGCTCTTGCAGCATGCATCCAAAGATCTCCAGTTCCCTATAAAACGTGACAGCTTGATAAAACAGCAGAGGCAAGTTCATTTCAATTAAACTAATAAAACAAGCTTTCCTGCCGCCACTTGGGCAAAGCACCATTCAAGAGAAGAATCCTTGCATTCTTTCAAGAATTGAGATAAGACCACATGGGGTAGAGGGAGGCCCATTTCTTGATCTCTTTTGAAAACGTTCTTGCAAGACACTTTCCTGTTTCTTTTCAGTCACCACTGACCAGTTTGAAGACTAAACACTTGAGAAGCAAGATTTTCTGCCAATATGGTGGGCTTGATTTTAACTCCGGAATTTAAGGGAGCTTTTTGGCCATCATTAGCCAAACAGCACAACCTATCCCCACTTGTGTTCAGGCCATTCATGAATAGAGATGATGACTGAATGAGAAAAAAAAAATTCTTATGTAATCCAGACCTTTTGGAGCCATGGAGGCTGGATGAATCCCCAAAACTATTGAAATGAGATAATCTTTAAACTTTAAACCAAAAATATCTTCTGATGTCTTTTTTAAACCAAACAATACTTTAGCTTAATTAGTCATGAAAGTCTGCCTTGAGCATTATGCTCTTTTGTAGAACTATCTACGTGGGATAAAATTGAAAACAGCTACTCAAAGGTTAGATAGGAAGCTTACAGGGCAGCGAGTTTATGTTAATGGGAGGAGCCACCCAGAAAAAGAGGGTGAGGATGGTTGCAAAACTTGAAGAATGTAATCAATGTCACTGAATTGTACATGTAGAAATTGTTGCATGGGTGTATGTTCTGCTGTGTATATTTTCAACCACAAAAAGTAAAATATAGTTGGCCCTCCATATCCACAGGTTCCATGTATTCTACCAACTGAAGATCAAAAATATTCAGAAAAAAAAAGAAAGTTCCAAAAAGGAAAACTTGAATTTGCTGCCTCTGAGCACTACGCTGAATCCACGGGAATTAACTGATGTGCAGCATCCCCTGCTGTAGCCTCCCACCATTTCACAGCTCCTCAGTCTCTCTCCAGCACTTGGTGTTTCAGCATTTTTGCCTGGCTTCTTGTCATTATTCACTAAACAGTACAACAACTATTTATATAGCATTTACATTGTATTAGATATTTTACGTCATCTAAAGATGATTTAAAGTATACTTACATACTATACCATTTTATATAAGGGATTGAGTGCCCATAGATTTTGGTATCTGTAGAAGTCCTGGAACCAGCCCTGCTCAGATACAGAGAGACAACTGTATTATTAAAAAAAAGAAGAAGAAGAAGAAAGAAATAAAGAGAAAAAAAGAACTCATCAACAGCTGTCTTACTAAGCTTGTGTAACTGCCTGGTGGCTGCCATGTTATGGACTTCAACAGATTCAGAGTCTTTGAAATTGCACAATTAAGAATTACAGTAACTGAGAGCAGCAGGAAATTCATGAATGTGTGTAAGGGTAGGGAGAGTGGAGTCAGTGATGGCAAGTCTTGTCATTATCCACAAGGTGGTAGAGAATGAGAAATGGCAGGAGTGTGGAAAAGTGGTGGAGACAAACATTTTCCAAGGATGAGGGAGGAAGGAATTGGACATTGATCTGAAACAGGCATATGTTTTAGTTAGCTAGCGCTGCTATAACAGAAATACCACAAGTGGGTGGCTTTAACAAACAGAAATTGATTCTGTCACAGTCTAGGAGGCTAGAAGTCCAAATTCAGGGCACAAGCTCCAGGTGAAGGCTTTCCTTCTGTGTCAGCTCCAGGGGAAGGTTCTTGTCATCAATATTCCCCTGGACTAGGAGCTTCTCAGTGCAGGGACCCCAGATCCAAAGGACTTGCTATTCTCCTGACTTTTGCTTCTTGGTCGTATGCAGTCCCCATGTCTCTCTGCTTGCTTCTCTCTTATATCTCAAAAGAGGCTAACCTAAGACGGAACCTAATCTTGTAGATTGAGTCCTGCCTCATTAACATCATAAACTAAAACCAAAAACCAAACCCATTGCCGTCGAGTCAATTTTGACTCGTAGCAACCCTACAGGACAGAGTAGAACTGCCCCACAGGGTTTCCAAGGAGCCTCTAGAGGATTTGAACTGCCAACGTTTTGGTTAGCAACCAAACGCTTAACCACTTAGCCACCAGGGTTTCCCATTAACATCATAAAGGTTAGGATTGGCAACACATAGGAAAATCACATTGGATGACAAAATGGTGGACAATCACACACTACTGGGAATTATGGCCTACCAATAGACAGATATTTGGGGGGACACGATGCAATCCTTGACAACATACAAACCTCTGCTATTGTTGTTGGATCCATCGAGTTGATTCTGACTCATAGAGACCCCATGTGACAGGGTAGAACTGCCTCATAAGGCTTCCTAGACTGTAATCTTTACGTTGGAGATGGCCGGGTTTTTCCCGAGGAGTCACTGGGTGGGTTCGAACCATCGACCCTTCAGATAGCAGCCAACCCCTTAATCATCAAGGCTCTGTAGCTCCTTACAAACCTCTAGAGACAACTAAATATTTATTTCAGCTTATCCTCCTCCCATTTCATCAGAAATAGAAGTCACGCTCCATATTTGAATTTCGTAGAATTTTGCACATACTTCAGGATTATCCTTCTATTGAGAAGGTTAAATGTGGAAATAAAACCCATAGTGAAGAAACAGCTGTAATAACTTCAAGCACATCAGTTACAGAAAGACAACGAACACTGATAATTGAAAATATTTATGTAAAACAAATTAAACGGATGAGAGGAAATAACGTCTGTTTGAGCTCCAAATTTTATTTTTTTATGAGATTTACATTTTTGTTGTTCTCACTTGCTGTTCCCCTGGGGAGCATCACAGAATGAACATTAAATATAGATAATGGAATTTACATGTGAGACACTTATAAATTTGCAATGTAGTCTCTGGAGAGAAAGGGACTATTCCCACCACTGCTGGGTAATTTGTGAAAGAGCAAAATGTAAAAATTGTAATTTTCTAAACACTACCACATCAGTTCTACGACGATAATTATTTTGTGATTTAAATCTAAATATAGTGTCTTTGGCTGGGTTCTCTAGAGAAGCAAAACCAGTGAAGCGTATAAATATATATACAGAGAGATCTATATCAAGGAAACGGCTCACACAGTTGTAGAGTCTGGAAAGTCCCAAGTCTGTGGGTCAGAGTGTAGGCTTCCCCTGACTTACGTAGCTGCAGGGGTTGGTGAATCCCAAGATCAGCAGGTCAGATAGCAGTCCACTGGCTCACAGGCTGAGGAGGCCAGCGAATCCCAGGATTGGCAGGTAAGCTGCTAGCTCACGTCCCAGGAAGCCTAGGTCAGATGAACAGGTGCCAACTGCAGTATCCAGAGCAAGCAAAGGCTGGAGAGCTTTGCCAGAAAGTCCACCAATATAGGATGCAGACCAGAGCCCCAAGAGAACTCCTTTTCAACTGATTGGCTGCTTACACAGATCTCATCATGGAGGTGATGACATTGTATCGGATCTCATTACGGAGGTGATTACATCATTACATAGCCACCAAACTGCATAATAACTGCCAAACCACTGAGAATCATGGCCCAGCTGATGTGACACACACTCTTAACCATCCCGTCTAGTAATCCCACTTCAGAGAAGATGCTGGACGCATAGATGTGTTAAAATTTCTCTCACCATCTCCCTAACTACTAATGGACACAAAGTATTGGCTTAGGGGGAGATGGTTGCCCCAGGAAGAAACCCAGAACTCTGTTAAGCTACCTTAGTAGGGTAAGGGGGGAAGAACGTACTGTTTCTGACTCCAGTAAGTCTAGAATAGCTGTCGGGAGATAGCCATCCACTCTAAACAGGGACAATGAACAATGTCCATTACCTTCATGAGGGCATGCCTCTGTCACTATTGCCTTTTACCTTTTATTAAGAAGCCCTGGTGGTGCAGTGGTTAAGAACTCAGCTGCTAACCAAAAGGTCAGCAGTTCGAACCCACCAGCCACTCCTTGGAAACCCTATGGGGCAATTTTACTCTGTTCTATAAGGTCACTATGAGTTGGAATCGGCAATAGGTTTTTTTTGTGGTGGTGCAGTGGCTAAAGCACTCAGCTGCTAACTGAAAGGTTGGTGGTTCGAACCCATCAGCTGATCCATGGGAAAAAGATGTGGCAATCTGCTTCCTGTTGGAAACCCTTGTGGTGTAGTGGTTAAGAGCTATGGCTGCTAACCAAAAGGTTGGCAGTTCAAATTCACCAGTGGTTCCTTGGAAACCCTATGGGGCAGTTCTACTCTGTCCTATAGGGTCGCTATGAGTCAGATTTCATTAGAAGGAAACGGGTTTTGTTTGGCTTTTGATTTACCTTTAATTAAAGAGCCCTGGTGGTGCAGTGGAAACCCTGGTGGCATGGTGCTTAAGTACTATGGCTTCTAACCAAAAGGTCGGCAGTTCGAATCCACTAGGCATTCCTTGGAAACTCTATGGGGCAGTTCTACTCTGTCCTATAGAGTCACTATGAGTCAGAATGGACTCAGTGGCAATGGATTTGGTTTTTGTGTTTTTACCTTTTACCACTCCTTTCCCGTACGTGATTTCCGTACATGCTGCTTGGCACAAAGACTCGGCTGAGTGTTAGTGTAGAGGGGCTCCATGGTGTGAAGTGGGACATGCATGAGTGAATGGATGTGATCGTAAGGTCACACCCTGGGATGTGAGCCTAACTTCAGGAATCTAGACTGATAAGGATGTTTGCTGTTCTAGTCATCCCTACCTGGTTTTGTGAGTAATGAATGCCTATGGACCACTCTTTTAGAACAGTGTCTGGTCTGCGCTCTGCTCCAGTCTTCACTAAGAACTTGTGAATACGGTACATTCCAGAAGGAAAAAAATAAGAAAGGCAGGACTCTAGTATATGCAGTGTTTTTTACATGTTCAGACACTTCGTTAATTATTGGTAGTGAGAACAATGGTAAGGAATAAGAGTAAGTGTGTAAACTTTGCATGAAGTTGTCGTTAGGTGCTGTGGAGTTGGCTCCAACTCACAGCGACCCTTGTACAACAGAATGAAACACTGCCTGGTCCTGTACCATCCTCACAATCGTTGTTATGCTTGAGCCCATTGTTTCAGCCACTGTGTCAATCCATCTCATTGAGGGTCTTCTTCTTTTTCTCTGACCCTCTACTTTACCAAGCTTGACGTCTGTCTTGGATTGAATTGCGCCCTCCAAAAATGTGTTTGTCAATTTGACTAGGACACAATTCCCAGTATTGTGTGGTTGTCCACCATTTTGTCATCTGATGTGATTTTCCTGTGTGTTGTAAATTCTACTTCTATGACATTAATGAGGTCAAATAGGTGGCAGTTGTGTTACTGAGGCAGGACTCAATCTACAAGATTGGATTGTGTCTTGAGTCAATCTCTTTTGAGATATAAAAGAGAGAAGCAAGCAGAAAGATGGGGGGCCTGGTACTACCAAGAAAGCTGTGCCAGGAGCAGAGTGCGTCCTTTGGACTCATGGTTCCTGCACAGAGAAGCTCCTGGTCCAGGGGAAGATTGATGGCAAGGACCTTCCTCCAGAGTGGACGGAGAAAGTCTTCCCCTGGAGGTGATGCCCTGAATTTGGACTTCTAGGCTACTAGACTGCGAGAGAATAAACTTTGTTAAAGTCATCTACTTGTGGTATTTCTGTTACAGCAGCACTATATGACTAAGACAATGCCCTTCTCCAGGGACTGGTCACTTCTGATGACATGTCCAAAGTGCATAAGACAAAGCCTTGCCATGCAGTGGTTGGGCCATTTTTCCACGAGAAAGTTGAGGCACTTGTGCACCACAGAATTGTATTAGGATAATCACCTGATAATTACTGTCAGAGCCAAGATTTAGTCCCAGAGGGTCCAACTCCAGAGAACATGTTGCTTGTTGATGTTGTTGTTAGTCACTCTCAAGTTGGTTCCAGCCCATGGCAAACCCGTGTGTACAGAGGTGACAATTTTTTCTGTTAGTATTTTAACTAATTTAACCCTCAGCACTGTTAGATAGCTTCCTCCATTTTGCAAATAAGAAACAGACTTAGAAAACTCAAAAGGCCATTCCAAGATTACACAAGAAGAAAAGCAAACTAACAGAATTATCAAACGCAGGTCTTTCCAAGCTCCAAATCCCAAGTCACTTTTATATAACTCGTCATTAAACAATCCGTAAATGCCACCAAACCAAAAATCAAACCCAGTGCTGTCGAGTCGATTTCAACTCATAGCGACCCTATAGGACAGAGTAGAACTGCCCTGTAGAGTTTCCAAGGAGCGCCTGGCAGATTCAAACTGCCGGCCCTTTGGCTAGCAACCGTAGCACTTAACCACTATGCCAACAGAGTTTCCGTAAATGCCACAAGGCTAGGTAAATAACATCATAAATGCAGTAAAAACAAAACAAAACAACAACAAAAAAAAACATTTGCCTTTGAATCAATTCCATCTCATAGCAACCTTATAGGATAAAGTAGAACTGCCCCTTAGGGTTTCCAAGGAGTAACTAGTGGGTTCAAACTGTCAACCTTTTGGTTAGTAGCTGAGCTCTTAAGCACTGTGCCGCCTGGGCTCCAAAGGCAGTCAAACAACAGCAAATGGAAAAATTAGATAGGAAACATAGGAGGCAGTGAGTTAACATTAGAGGGAGAGGAACAATTCAGAAAAGGAAGGAGAGAATGGCTCATTTTATTCTATGAATTTTTTATTCCTTCCTTGATTTCTTCTATTACTCTTGGCTTTTAAGTAAGGTTTTGTTCAGTTTCTATGTATTTGATTTCTTTTTTCCTTGCTATTCCTGTTATTGATTTCCACTTTCATGGTGTTGTCATCAAAGAAAATGCTTTGTGTTCTTTTGATGTTTTGGATTTTGTTAACGCTTGCTTTGTGTCCTAAGACGTGGTCTAGTCTGTAGGATGTTCCCTGTGCACTAGAAAAGAATGTATATTTGGCTGCTGTTGGATGGAGCATCGTGTATATGTCTATGAGGTCAGGTTGGTTGATTGTGGCATTTAGATCTTCCGTGTCTTCATTGAGCTTCTTTCTGGATGTTCTGCCCTTCACTGAAAGTGGTGTGTTGAAGTCTGCTATTATTGAGGACCTGTCTATTTCTGTATTCAATGGTGTTAGAGTTTGTTTTATGTATTTTGGAGCCCTGTTGTTAGCTTCGTTTTATGGTTATGTCCTCCTGGTGTATTGACCCTTTAATCATTACATAGTGTCCTTCCTTATCCTTTTTGGTGTATTTTGCTTTAAAGTTTATTTTGTCAAAGATTAATATTGCCAATCCTGCTCTTTTTCTTGTTATTGATTGTTTGATGTATATTTTTCCACTCTTTGAGTTTTAGTTTGTTTGTGTCTTTGTGTCTAATATGTGTCTCCTGTAGACAGCATATAGATGATTGTGCTTTTTTTTTTTTTTTTTAATTCAGTCTGCCATGCTCTATCTCTGTATTGGTCCATTTAAGCCATTTACATTTATTGTAATTATAGGTATGCTTTTACTGCTGTCATTTTGTTGGCTTTTTTTTTTTTTTTTTGTAGTGTTGACATTGTCTTTGCTGTGCTTAACTTTTTGTGCTGAGTTCTTTTTGTTTATGGGTTTCTTTTCACTTCTTTCATTATTGTTGATATTTTATTTACAGTTTCTTTTTGTTTTTCATGTTTTTTATTTTGATGGGAAGGTTTGTTAGCTTTCTAAGTGGTTACCTTCAAATTATAAACTATGCTTAGAGGTCTGCACTGATAGTCTACACCTGAGATAAATCAAAAGGTGTATAGTAACACCAACCAGCAGGATTTAATAGTTACTTTGGTTTGACATGAATTGATCAGTGGAAATTAGTGAAATGAAAATGAATCTGGCATTATAGCACACACATAAAAGGGCGTATTTTAGACCCACGCAAGGCACTTAGATCTCTGAAATTTAGACCCGGAAAAGATTGTGGAAGTCACAATTCTCAAACCCTCCCCTTTTTCTTATGAAAGGGATAGGTTTACCAATTGTCTTGAAGTCGAGTCCAACTCATGGCAAGCCCACGTGTGTCAGAACAAAACTGTGTTGCACAGGGCTTTCTATGGCTGATGTTTCAGAAGTAGGTCATCAGGCCTTTCTTCAGAGGTGCCTCTGGGTAGACTTGAACCTCCAACCTTTATGTTAACCATTAGTACCACCCAGGGACTCCTATTACTCCTAACCAACCAACCAACCAGGTGAGTTCCATTCAATTCCGACTCATAGTGACCCCATCTGTGTCAGAGTAGAACTTTGCTCCATATGTTTTTCAATGGCTGATTTTTTGGAAGCTTAAGACCAGATCTTTCTTCCGAGGTTCCTCTGGGTGGGCTTGAACTGCCAATCTTTCAGATGCAGCTGAGTATGTGAAGGCTTTGTGACACTCAAGGACTCTTCCCTTTGGATATTATCCAGGTGATTGACAGAGGTCAAAGCAGAAAGTGGGTTTAGATACATGAACTTTTGCCAAAGACTCATTTGGGAGATTTTTTTTAAAAATTTGATTGATGGAAGAATTGCAGCTGCCCCAAAAAAGATGGCCTTCTAAATAAATGTTATGAATCCCCAAGGCGACCAGATAATGAGAGGCTGAAGTTCATTCTCATAGGAGCCAGAAGGACTATTCTGCAACCTTCGCAAAGGTGATTAGTTGTTGTTGTTGTTGGGTGCCCTCACATCTATCCTGACTCATAGTGACCCCATGTGGCACAGTAGAACTGCCTTATAGGGTTTTCTAGGCTGTGATCTTTACAGGAGCAGACTGCCACATCTTTCTCTCACAGATCAGCTGGTGGGCTTGAACTGCTAACCTTTCAGTTAGCAGATGAGCACTTAACCATACACCACCAGCACTCTTTAGCCCAGGCACAGACATTCCTAATTCCCATTCGGCCTCATAAACAATTAGATTGGCTGTTCCTCCTTACTGATCCATGGTATCTATAGGAACAAAATGCTCCGTAACCAAAGTGTGGTTTTCATTCTCTCCTTCCCCCTAAGCCACTAAATTTGACTCATCCTTAGTTGGCGCCATAGTAGAGGGTCAGCAAAAAAAGAGGGAGACCTTCAATGAGGTGGATTGACACAGTGGCTGCAACAATGGGCTCTAGCATAGCAACAATTGTGAGGATGGCACAAGACCGGGCAGTGCTCCCCTCTGTTGTACGTGGGGTTGCTATGAGTTGGAACCAACTTGATGGCACCTAACAACAACAACAACCCTACTGAACTAAAGTCCCTGGGTGGTGCAAACTGTTAGCACACTCAGCTGCTAGCCAAAAGGCTGGCAGTCTGAGACCGCCTAGAAGTGCCTCAGAAAAAAGGCCTGGAGATCTACTCCCCCAAAAAATCATCCATTGAAAACTCTACAGCAACAAACTTCATGTTAAATCATTTCACTATATTATTACCAAGGAGTCCTGGTGGTGCAATGGTTAACACGATTGCCTGCTACCTGAAAGGCTGATGGTTCTAACCCACCCAGCGGATCTTCAAAAGAAAGACCTGGCAATCTGCTCCCAAAAAGATTGTTGTTGTTGTTATCAGGTGCTGTCAAGTCGATTCCAACTCATAGTGAACCCATAAACAACAGAACAAAACACTGCCCGGTCCTGAGCCATCCTTACAATCGTTGTTATGCTTGAGCTCATTGTTGCAGCTACTGTGTCAATCCACCTCCTTGAGGGTCGTCCTCTTTTCCACTGACCCTGTACTCTACCAAGCATGATGTCCTTCTCCAGGGACTGATCCCTCTTAACAACATGTCCAAAGTATGTAAGACGCAGTCTCGCCATCCTTGTCTCTAAGGAGCATTCTGGTTGTACTTCTTCCAAGACAGATTTGTTCATTCTTTTGGCAGTCCATGGTATATTCAATATTCTTTGCCAACACCACGATTCGAAGGCACTAATTCTTCTTCAATCTTCCTTATTCATTGTCCAGCTTTCACATGTATACGATGCGATTGAAAATACCATGGCTTGGGTCAGGCGCACCTTAGCCTTCAAGGTGACAGCTTTGCTCTTCAACACCTTAAAGAGGACCTTTGCAGCAGATTTACCCAATGCAATGCATCTTTTGATTTCTCGACTGCTGCTTCCATGGCTGTTGACCCATAAAGATTACAGCAGATGAAAACAGTATGGAGCAGTTCTACTCTGTCACATGGGGTCACCATGAGTAGGAATCAGCTCATTGGCACCCAACAACAGCAACAACATGGGCTTTCAAGAGTAATTCCAAACCTTAAGAGGGAAAAATTGTGTATTCTTAAGGAAATGAAATAAAAAATGCAGTTACATATTTTATTGGTCAACATCAATCAATTCATCCAACTTTCTACCTTAATAGATAAAAATTTATGCACAGACTCTCCAATATCCCACTTTGTATTGCCCTATTATGTGTGGTATGTGTGTGTTTTTGTGTACTTCTGTATGTGTGAGTGTTCGTTATAAAAATTGGGGAGAAGGAACACATGGAAGTATAGGAATTACATCACCATGTAAGCAATTTCAATTTACCTAAACAACTAAACAAGGGCTTGATGAGCCTAACTAAAAATTAGTTTTCTTTCCACTGTGAGACTGTCTTGTAAACATTGTATGACACCATCTAGAGACAAATATAAAACCAAAAAAACCAAACCTGCTACCGTCGAGTTGATTCCAACTTATAGTGACCCTGTAGGATTGAGTAAGAACGGCCCCATAGGGTTTCCAAGGAGCCCCTGGTGGATTCGAACTGCCGACATTTTGGTTAGCAGCTAAACTCTTAACCACGGTGCCACCAGGGCTCTAGAGATAAATATAAATAAGTTTTAAATGGAAGAATGAATAGCTGTCACAGAGCGTGAGTAAACAGCTGCAAAGACCTGGTTCCAACCCCCAGTGATAACGTCTCATTTCTGTATTTGCTTTTCTGGAATGCTACGTGTCCACTGGGAATAAGACCCCTCATGTACATGTCACCCCTCGTGAGAAATAGCGATTATAATCCTCTCAACTGTCCAACGTCTTTAAAGTTTGTCTTCCGTATCTTTTCACAACAACTTAATTCTGACTAAAGCTTTTTACACAGAATGAAACTGAGAAATTATCTCTTGTTACTGTATATTGACCCATGCTCTTGTGGGGGTTTTCATGGTAAAGTTTTGGGGCAATGAGCATGTATATCGAGGGAGGTGTCAAAACTCCATAATATTAATACTAATATTGATATCCACAAACAGCATTAGTGTTTGGTCTGAAGTACAGCAAGATCTCTCCCTTAGCATAGGCTGTTGCTGTCGAGTCAGTTACAACTAACGGCAATCCCATACACGCATCAGAGTAGAACCGCACTCCACAGGGTTTTCAAGGCTGTGACCTTCTGGAAGCGGATCGGCAGGTCTTTCTTCCGAGGCACCTCTGGGTGGGTTCAAACCACCAACCTTTCCACTAGCGGTCGAGTACTTAACCACGGGCCCCACCCAGGCATTGTTCTTTAACATCCTAAGGTGTTTGCAACGTCCTGTTCACTTATATAGCTCACAGAGAAGATAAAATCTGTGTTCTGCAGGTGAAGGTTTTTTTTTTTTTTCTCTCTCTCTGCTATTTTGTGAGAGAAAGTCTGGACGTGATTTGCATTTGAAATTCTAGATTTATGTTTCAGATTACAAATGTTTCGCATAGCTTTTTTGAATTTTGCATACACGCACATATACACACATATGTACATACATACTTACACCTGTACCTATGCACATGTATAAATAACTGGAAATGACCATATACGTGATAGCATACACTGAATGTCATTTTAATAAATAGCATTACAGCACGTGGAGACGTATAACGCAGCTATCTCTGTGCCTGAACTTCAGCCTATAGAAATAGTGTATTATTGGTCTGGTTTTAACAGATTCTATTCAAGATAAAATTTCTTTATAGGGGATGTTGCTTTCATTTTCTATCCCCTTAGGTGTCAATCTCTTGATGAAGGCATTTTAAAAATCTGGTATTTGACATATGAGTGTACTTGGATACCCTAAAGGTAACCGTAAGGAGTCCTGGTGGCACAACGGTTTAGCCACTCGGCTGCTAACTGAAAGGTGGGTAGTTAGAACCTGCCCAGAGATATCCATGAGAGAAAGACCTGGGGACCTGCTCCTGTGAAGATTACAGCCTTGGAAACCCTACAGGGCAGTTCTACTCTGTCCTATAGGGTCGCTATGAGTTGGAATCGACTTGATGGCACCCAGCAACCAACAGCAAACCTAACTTTATCATCTAAGGAGCCATTTGCAGTTTTCATGTTTGGTGCTTGGGGGTTGTGTTTGGGCAGGAATTGATGGAAAGGGAAGCAAGCTTTTTTTTTCCCCCCTTTTTTTTGGGGGGAGGAGGGTAGAAGCAGGATGATTGGTAAAGTCAAAAGAGGAAAGGATGCAAACAAGCCAGAATTAATCATGTTCTATTTTTTCAGAGCCAAAAACTAAACATCACTAAATTATACTAAAATAAAGTAGTCTGAGGAGCTCTGGTGGCCCTGTGATTAAGAGCTCAGCTGCTAACCAAAAGATCGGCAGCTCGAATCCACTAGCTGCTCCTTGGAAAATCTAAGGGGCAATTCTGTTCCATCCTATAGAGTCACTATGAAAAGTAGCCTGGAACTGTCGATTAGATGTGTGTCATGAGTTGAAATTGACTTGAAGGTGACTAATTGCAACATGATTCACTGTAGATGAAAACGGGTTGTCTCAGGGTCAGAAAGGGTGGTGGGTACCTTGTGTGGGAGAGATAATTATTTGCATATACTACATACTAGACAACTAAGAAATTAAGACATGCAGTTTCTAAAAGGATGTTCTTGACTTGACCTGAAAACAGAGTCCCATGTCTGCGCATAACTGTAGATTCGGCTCCAATGCGTGTTATATTGACATTCCAAAAGACCTGGCACATTATTCTAAATCAAAGTTACCTAAAATTTTAACCATGTTCTTATATTGTGCATTCTTTGAAATACACACTCCTTCAGCGTCTCCCTATAAAAGTCTTAGGTTGTTTGGCGCTTGTCTGTAGTTATTTTGATTCTGAACCCGTGAAATTTACCTGATAGTCAGTCCTTATTCCTAGCTATATTTAATTAAAGTATTCCCAACTAGCATTCTAATTTGATTCGCAAACTTGACAAGGCTTTGCTGAGATCAAGATTTATGACATTCACTTGTTCAGTGTTCTCTTCTCAGGTGAAATACAGATATCTTCTAAAGCTCTCTTCTCCCCTACTTTCTCTTCTTTAAAAAACAATTAACAAATTCAGGAGCAATTCATAAAAGTAGTGGAGGAAGTGGCATTAAACAAGATCGATAGTTTCTTCTTCCTTTCAAATGATTGATGTAGCATTTGTGGTACGCTTGTGCGCCCAGAGAAAACACAATGCAAGTTCTACTTTGGGGATTATTGTGTAAAATCCGAGGGATTTAAGATATGCCATGATATAGTATAACCAGTAGGAACTCAGACTAAAAATGTAGTCCAAGGCCTCAGGAAAAAAACAGCTAATTGGTTAAGACTGGAATTAAACTTCCTCTAATGCTGAGAATGGAAACCCTGGTGGCGTAGTGGTTAAGTGCTATGGCTGCTAAACAAAAGGTCAGCAGTTCAAATCCATCAGCCACTCCTTGGAAACTCTATGGGGCAGTTTTACTCTGACCTATACAGTCACTATGAGTTAGAATCGACTTGATGGAATCGAGTTTGGTTTTTTGGTTGGTTTAGTGCTGAAAGCTGCCAGAAGGAGCAAAGCAGTTTAAGTGGACATACAACGAGAAGGCTCCTTAGAAGCAAGGATGGAGAGACTTTGACTTGCTTACTTTGGATAGGTCATCAGGAAAGACTAATTGCTAAAAAAGGACATCATGTTTGGTAAAGTCGAGGGTCAGCAAAAACGAAGGGCAACCCTCCATGAGACAGATTGACACAATAGTCACAGCAATGGGCTCAAACATGCCAGCAATCAGGAAGATGGTGCAGGACCCGGCAAGGTTTGCTTCTGTTGTACCTAAGGTCACCGTAAGTCAGAGCCAACTCATCAGGAACTAACACCAACAGTGCTGGTCAAAAGCTCAAATTCAGTTGAGTGGTCTCCTATTGGAGAACATTGATCATAAAAACGTGTATCATTACAGTTTATGCAAACATTGGAGACAAGCTTGTCCAACTCCTTTATGTCATAAATGAGGGAACTTCCTAAAATGAGACCCAGCAGAGCTAAACCGTTGGTTCAGAATCAGTCAGCCAATAACAGGTGGACCCTCGGAAAATAACCAAGGTCACCCATCTAGTGCTAATGTGCTTACTCTGCATGATGGTGTTTTTGACAAAATATTGCATCAGATCGGACCAACCGGGATACTAAGTCTAATCATAGCTCCCACTCAGTAATCGCTCTACAAGGTTTTACATATTTTATTTAATTTGCACGTCTTCTAATACTCCATGAGGAATCCATGAGCCTTCCTGCTTGGCAGAGACAAACAACTGAGTTGTACAGAGATTAATGACTTATCCAAAACCCAGAGACAGAAATTTTAGGAGATGGAATGAACAGAAACCTATCTGATTTCGAAGACCAGTGTTTAATTTTTTATGACTCCTCTCTAAAGTAATATATTTTGCAGGACTTTATGGAGGGATATATTGTTTCTGATCTTCTCTTTCCTGGCCAAGAACTCAAATTGCTCACAATATGTTCATTATTTTATTCTGGTTCTCAACCTGTTAACTAAATCCCAGTGGGATCTTTTTTTCCATTCAACTAATTTATAAAGTTCTCATGTCCATATGTGCATTAAAGACTCTTGAATATTGACACATAAATCGTCTTCACATTTGTAAACCTCTTTTCTCTTCAAAAATTAATAGAAACATGCCGATCAAAGTATCTGAAATTCATTCATTTACCTATTCACCCATAGAATGTTCATAGAACTCATTGCTGTTGAGTCGATTCTGACTTCCAGCGACCCTACAGGACAGACTAGAACTGCCTCACAGGGTTTCCAAGGAGTGGCTAGTGGATTCAAACCGCCGATCTCTTGGTTAGCAGCCGAGCTCTTAACCACTGCACCACCAAGGCTCCTATGTGTGTATAAACCAATGCCATTAATTATATATTGATAGTAATGTAAATATCCTTTTGGGTTGTTGTTGTTTTTGATCTATGCTGTCAAGTCGATTCCAGCTCATTGTGACTCCATGTCACAGAGTAGACCTGCCCCGTAGGGTTTCCTACGCTGTAATCTTTATGGGAGCTGATCACCAGATCTTTCTCGCACAGAGCCGCTGGGTGGGTTTGAACTACTAACCTGGCAGATAGCAGCTGAACACTTTAAGAATTGAGCCATTAACACATGCATTTTAGAAAACTGTGAAAAGGAAAAAAAAAAAAAAAAGGCAAAGTAGCTAGTGCCAGGGATAGCTTCATCAACCTGAATCTCATGTATAAAAATATGATTATGCCCGTTTGGATATTTCTCTTTGCAGCTCATTCCCTGTAGCGCAGCCACTTTTTTTTTTTTTTTTTTCCTATATTGTTTTAAGCATAAGAACAGGGTGAAGTCATCTCAAAAATGAAGTCCATCCCAGTGGAGACTTTCTGAATAAGCAGCACTGTGTAGAGTTGGTGATTGGCTCAGGTTTCCTGGATGTCACTTCTTGGTAAAAAATGATTCAATTTGTGACTGTATGTACAGGGTACATCCTGTCATTTGCCATTAGGGGTTATGTCAAACTTTTTGCAGATGTCTGCTTGGGGACTGATGTCAACCTTTACAAATATATGTGAGTCCCCTCACTGCCATTTGCTGCTACCCTAAGGGTACTAAGCAAGATGGTGTGCCCTTTATTGTAACCATGTGATACAGCAGGAAAACGTCCCATCGCAAGATGAATGTATTACAGATGTATTCATCTTGTGACTTCTTTTGTTCCCTTGGGAAGGTGACAATGCCACGTGAAGACCCAGTCCACATTGTGTCCACGTCCCGAAATGACTGCAGTGAGTTGAACCAGCAGGTAGGGTGTTGGTAGCCAGTGAATCTCAGACTTTCTGCTGTCCCCGCTCTGTCTCTCACCTGATTCGGGTCTCACCTCTGTTCTCCAACATTGCAGCTGCTGCCAGGGCTCTGAAATCTCTGTCTGTGCTTTTATTTGTCTTTCGTTACCTTAGTTGTAGGAGAATGTGGGCAAACAACCACTAAGCTATCATCTTACACCTCCTACTGCTCAATGCATAGATGGATGGGTGGGTGTGTGGGTGGAGAGGTAATAGATGGATGGGTGGATGTACCAATGAATGGGCACATGGATAGATAGATAGGCAGATGATAGAGAGAGAGAGAGGGAGGGAGAGGGAGATAGATAGATAGATAGATAGATAGATAGATAGATAGATAGATAGATAGATAGATAGATAGATAGATAGATAGATAGATAGATAGATAGATAGATAGATAGATAGATAGATAGATAGATAGATAGATAGATAGATAGATAGATAGATAGATAGATGATAGATAGATAGATAGATAGGTTGGTTGGTCAGTTGGTCGGTGGATGGGTAGGTGGATGGATGGATGGATGGATGGATGGATGGATGGATGGATGGATGGATGGATGGATGGATGGATGGATGGATGGATGGATGGATGGATGGATGGATGGATGGATGGATGGATGGATGGATGGGTGGGTGGGTGGGTGAGTGGGTTGGTGTGTGGATGGATGGATAGATGGATGGAGATAAACATGGACAGATGGAATGATGGATAGTTTGTGCATGGATAGGTAGATGAATGTATAGCTAGATAGATCATGATGATTAAAGGATAGGGGGAAGGCTCATTAACAACCTGCCTTACACAGATAACACAACCTTGCTTGCTGAAAGTGAAGAGGACTTGAAGCACTTACTGATGAAGATCAAAGACCACAGCCTTCAGTATGGATTACACCTCAACATAAAGAAAACAAAAATCATCACAACTGGACCAATGAGCAACATCATGATAAACAGAGAAAAGATTGAAGTTGTCAAGGATTTCATTTTACTTGGATCCACAATCAACAGCCATGGAAGCAGCAGTCAAGAAATCAAAAGACGCATTGCATTGGACAAATCTGCTGCAAAGGAACTCTTTACAGTATTAAAAAGCAAAGATGTCATTTTGAGGACTAAGGTACACCTGACTCAAACCATGGTATATGCATGTCAAGGCTGGACATTGAATATGGAAGACCAAAGAAAAATCGATGTCTTTGAATCATGGTATTGGCGATGAATATTGAATATACCTTGGACTGCCAGAGAAATGAACAAATCGGTCTTGGAAGAAGTACAGCCAGAATGTTCCTTAGAAGCAGCTATGGAGAGGCTTCATCTCACGTACTTTGGACATGCTATCAGGAGAGACCAGTCCCTGGAGAAGGACATCATGCTTGGTAAAGTAGAGGATCAGCAAAAAAGAGGAAGACCCTCAATGAGATGGACTGACACAGTGGCTGCAACAATGGGCTCAAGCATAACAATGATTGTGAAGATGGTGCAGGGTCGGGCAGTGTTTAGTTCCATCGTAAATACGGTCACTATGAGTTGGTACCACCTGATGGTGCCTAACAACAACAACAAGCTGTCAAAAAATGGACCCCCGTTTTTAGCTGTTTCATAGCAACCATGTTTCTTAAAAGTTTATAAATCATAAAGTACCACATGCGTTTTAGAAAATGGTAGAAAGGAAAGAAAAAACAACACACTCCCAGAGACAGCATCATTAATATATTGCTGAATTTACTTCCATTTGTTTTCTTACGGGTGAACACAAAGACATACACAACCACGTGCATTTTTACATAGCTGAAATCATTATGGATGTTACTCATTTTAATAAGATTTATATTACAGTGCATCCATGTTGTTTGTTGCCATCGAATCAGCTGCAACTCATGACGACCTAAGTATGTGAGAATTAAACGTTGCCCAGTCCTGCACCATCTTCACCATCATTGACATGCTTGAGTCCATTGTTGTTGTCACTGGGTAGATTGAGTGCCTTCCAACCCAGGAGGCTTACCCTCCAGCACTATGGCAGACAGTGTTCTGTTGTGATCCATAGGCTTTTCATTGGCTGATTTTTGGAAGGAGGCTACCAGGCCTTTCTTCCTAGTCTGTCTTAGTCTGGAAGCTCTGCTGAAACCTGCCCACCATGGGTGATCCTGCTGGTATTTGAAATACTGGTGGCCTAGCTTCCAGCATCATAGCAACACACAAGCCACCATAGTGACAGTTGGTGGATATTAAATATGTATATATAGTGTATAGTATATAATATGTATGATATATCACACATATCAAGTCCACTCTGATGCATGGTGACCCCATGTGTTACAGAGTAGAACTGTCCTCCCTAGGGTTTTCTTCTCTTTTTCATCTTTAAAGCAGTGACCTTTCAGAAGTAGATTACCAGGCCTTTCTTCGAGGCACATCTGGGTGGACCCAAACCTCCAGCTTTCCTGTGAGTTGCCGAGTGCCTAACCGTTCTCCCACTCAGGGCTCCTATGTGTGTGGAGGTATAAACATAAATCTTTTTGGAATGCTGGGTCAGAGTTAATGCATCTCTTCGGTTTTGGTGGATATCACCAGAGAATTTTCCATGATTTTATTTTGAATTTCCGTCATGACTCATGAAGTTTGCCTTTCTCACATGATTGTTGGAAATTTAGATATCTTCGCCTATACTCTTTTCAAAGCCTTTTGCTCCACTTTTCCACTTGACAGGTTTTTAAAAAATTTTTTTTGATGTTGATTTTTAGGAATTCTTAACTATTCTGAAAATGACTTCTAGATCAAGGATAAAACAAATTATATACTTTGCAAAATTATTTATACCTGTTGTTAGCTGGCCTCAAGCCAGCCCCCAACTCATGGTGACCCCATGCACAATGGAATGAAACACTGTCTAGTCCTGTTTTCAGAAGGAGATTGCCAGGTCTTTCTTCCTAGTCTTAGTCTGGAAGCACCGTTGAAACTTGTTCAGCATCACAGCAACATACAGGCCTTCATTGATAGACAGGTGGTGGCTTTCACATGAGGTGCATTGGCTGGGATTGGAACTCGGGGGTCCTGTGTGGATGGTGAGAATTCTGCCACTGAAACACCATTGCCCTCCCTAGAAAACATGATGATTGCTAAAACAAACAAACACGAGGCATTCCATGGTATGAACAGCATATTTCTGTTGTTAGGTGCTGTTGAGTTGGTTCCAACTCATGGTGACAACATACGACAGAGTAGAACCGTGCCATAGGGTTTACTAGGCTGTAATCTTTACTTGGGAGCCCTGGTGGTGCAGTGTTTGAGAGCTACAGCTGCTAACCAAAAGGTCAGCAATTCAAATCCACCAGTCACAGCTTGGAAACCCTATGGGGCAGCTCTACTCTGTCCTATAGGGCTGCTATGGGTTGGAGTCGATTCAATGGCATCAGGTTTGTTTTTTTTATGGAAATGTTTACTGGAGCAGATAGCCAGGTCTCTCTCCTGCAGAACCACAGTTTGGACTTGAATCTTCAACTTTGTGCTTCACAGCAGAGTGTTTAACCATTGGACCACCAGGGCTCCTTAAACAACCTACTAACCCCTTATGGAAACCCTTGTGACATAGTGGTTAAAAGTGCTACAGCTGCTAACCTAAAGGTCAGCAGTTTGAATCCACCAGCTGCTCCTTGGAAACCCTATGGGGCAGTTCTACTCTGTCCTATAGGGTCACTATGAGTTGGAATCAATTCGATGGGAGTTTTTTTCTTTTTTAATCTCATTGCTATTGAGTCGATTCCACTAGTGGATTTGAACTGCTTACCTTTTGGTTAGCAGCCTGAGCTCTTAACCACTGTACCACCAGGGCCCCCAAAACATACTCCCATTGCTGTTGAGTCAATTCTGACTCATAGCACCCCTATTGGATAGAGTAGAACTGCCCCATAGGGTTTCCAAAGAGCAGCTGGTGAGTTTGAGCTGCCGACCTAGCTCTCCATAGCTCTTAACCACTGTGCCACCAGGGCTCCCCAAAAACATACCAGTAGAGTCAAATCACACCCTTGTTCACTCCAAATAGGAAGGTAAGGTTTAAAGAGATGCCGCCGATCACCAACGGGCTATTTATCTCTTTTTGACTTTTTAACATTTCTTTTTACAAAAATAAACAGAGTTATTCTCATGGTGTCTGTGAACAGACATGGCCCGTGGTCATGACAGGAGGAATTTAGGTTTTCAAAATGCAAAGTTGTCTACTGGGCATTCCATTGAGTGACAGGCAGTTCCCTGATGGCACACGGCAGGACACGTCAGAGCCTCTCCTCATCAGGAGGTGTCCACAGTGGGAATCTGTCTGCAAGGACATAATGATGCAATCTGTCAGTAACATCCATCTGAGAGCATCGGACAGGGTCACTGGGGAGCCACGTGTGTGATGTTTGTAGACATCTCTGTGGTGGTGGGCTTACAGTGTTATTTTTCAAGAACAGCCTCTGGAGATCTGAGGCTCATTTCCTCCTTTGACTTGGGCATGTGGTCTTTTCGGGCTGAGAGGCAAAGGGGTTTGGACACATTTGAGATTCAAATCTTTGACAAATGAGGAGGAAGACTTGGATATAAAAGTGTCTGCCTGGGCACAGGTAAACAGAGCACCCTCTTAGATATTTTCACTGTGTATTTTACAGGACACTGTTACAGGTTGAATGGTGTCCCCCTAAAATGCATGTCAACTTGCCTAGGTTATGATTCCCAGTGTTGTGTGGGTTGCCCACCATTTTGTCATCTGATGTGATTTTCCTATGTGTTGTAAATCCTACCTCTATGATGTTAATGAGGTGGCATTATCGGTAGATATGTAATTGAGGCAGGACTCAATCTACAAGACTAGGTTCTGTCTTAAATTGATCATTTTTAAGAAATAAAAGAGACAAGCCAGCAGAAAGGGTGGACCTCATACCATCAAGCAAAAAGTGCTGAGAAGCTCCTTGATCCAGGAAGATTGATGACAAAGACCTTCCCCGCAAAGCCAACAGAGAGAGAAAGAGAAAGCCTTCCCCTGGAGCTGGCACCTTGATTTTGGACTTCTAGACTCCTAAGCTGTGAGAGAACAAATTTCTCTTTATTAAAGCCATCCACTTGTTGTATTTTTGTTACAGCAGCACTAGATGACTAAGACAGCCACTGTTTCGATGTGTGCCAGGCATTCACTAGTGTTTGCTACCAATTGATTTTATAGTTAACTCATTCCTAACCCAAGGATCCCTAGTGACACAGTGATTAAGAGCTAGGCTGTTAACACACAGGTTGGCAGTTTGAACCCACAAGCCACTCAGAAGGAGAAAGATGTGGCACTCTGCGTCCATAAAGATTAAAATTACAGCCTTGGAAACCCTATGGGGCAGTTTTATTCTGTCCTGTAGGGTTGCTATGTGTTAGAGCCAACGTGAAGCAATGGGTTTGGTTTCGTATATTTCTCACCCACCACCTGTCTGTCAATTTGTACTATGGTGGCTTGGGTGTTGCTGTAATGCTGGAAGCTATGCGAAAGGTATTTCAAACACCAGCAGGAACATTCATGGTGGACAGGTTTTAGCGAAGCTTCCAAACTAAGGCAGGATAGAAAGGAAGGCTTGGCCATCTGCTTCTGAAAATCAACCAATGAAAACCATAACAGAATATTGTCTGATTCGGTGCTGGAAGATAAGCCCCCTGGGTTGGAAGGGACTCAGAATACACAGTGGCCACAAAAATGGACTCAAGCATATCAATGAAGATGGCACAGGTCCAGGTAACGTTTCAATCTGTTGTACGTGGAGTTGCCATGACTCGGAGTCATCTAGACCTCAGCTATCTATCTCTCCCCCTAATGGTCCTGGGTCCATTTTGAAATATATATCATACTCATGTTTGCCAACTTAAATCCTAGTTAAATTCTTCGAAGTACATTTTACATATATAAACGTAGGTAAGAATGCATGGTGTTGTGTGTTTTTCTTTCTCCAGTGGAGTAAGGCAGTCTGAAAATGTAGCTCTTTATAACAATTTATGTAAATTGAAGTCTTTGTGTCCCAGATGTCATTGTTTATCTTAGAGCAGATATTGTATAGAAAGATACAGTGAACTCACAGCAGAGCAATGTGAAACACTTCAGCCATCTGCATGTATTTGCTAGATACAATGTTTCACAATTCATTCCCAAAACAATTTGTCATTGTAACTTAATTTTTTTTTTTTTTAAATGCTTCCACCCATCTAGTTGAAAGTTCTCACATATGAACTGCCGGTATAACTTGCTGTGTTGTTGTTGGTAGGTGCCATCAGGTCCATTCCAACTCACACTGAGCCTGTGTACAACAGAACAAAACACTGTCCAGTCCTGCGCCATCCTCACAATCGTTGTCATGCTTGAGTCCATTGTTGCAGCCACTGTGTCAATCCATCTCGTTGCCGGGCTTCCTCTCTTTAGCTGACCCTCTACTTTACCAAGCATAATGTCCTTCTCCAGGGACCGGTCCCTCCTGATAACATGTCGAAAGTGTGTAAAGGGAAGTCTCGCCATCCTTGCCTTTACGGAGCATTCTGGCTGTACTTCTTCCAAGACAGGTTGGTTTGTTCTTCCAGCAGTCCATGCTGGATTCAATACAATATTCTTTGCCAACATCACAACTCAAAGGTGTCAATTCTTCTTAGGCCTTCCTTAGTCATTGTCCAGCTGTCAAATGCATATGAGGTGATTGAAAAGACCATGGCTTGGGTCAGAAGCACCTTAGTCTTCAAAGTGACATCTTTGCTCTTTGACACTTTAAAGAGGTCTTTTGCAGCCAATTTGTCCAATGCAATGCAGCATGACTTTTAGCATGACAGCTAAAAATAAGCCTGGAGTTTATGCAAAATAACTCAGTGTAAAAATATTTTGTTTTTTTAAGATGTGCTTTTTTAAAATAAATTCTTCTATAATATCTTTATTATCAAAATGCTTAGAATTTGTCATCTTATATTAGACACTGAGCAATTTTATGATATTAAAAAGAAGCTACATTTTAAAGGAGATCCCGTTGCCCTAACTCCATTATTCAACAAGTTTCAGTGGCAATTTCAGACTAAGACAGACTAGGAAGAACGGCCTGGTGATTTACTTCTGAAAATCAGTCAATGAAAACCCTACGGATCACAACGGTGTGATCCTGTTGTGCGTGAAAATAAAGAAATAAGGTTAATGGACATGACTTGTTCCAGAATGTAGTTATTTCAAATCCAGGACACGCTCACACCAACAGAGAGTTGTCCGACCCCACGTCGCTAGTTCAGAGATTGAGAAGCCTTGCTCTAAACCAACGTGGCCACCCCAAGGGATAGGCTCTGTGGTTTCTGTACCTTGCTCTAGAAGACCAGCTGTTTTTATTCCAGCCTTCCTTGACTTCAAACCACTTTCCACTGTGGGATGCTGCCATCTCCTTGGTTGCCTGTGAGGTAACTGTTAAATTACTATCGATTTAAAGAGGTTTTACTAAATCGTACAATTTTCCTGATTTCTAGCTCTCCACATTTAACAACAATTGCTCCATTATCTGCTTCCTCGATAAAAATATTTAGACTCTAAGAAAACGTCTTTTCTCCCAGCCTTAGTCTTCTTATAAGTATCCATGTATTCCAAAAGCCATTCTCATCTATCCTCCCAACAAAAGCCTTCACTTCAACCATTGACACAATCCCTTGACTATAAAGTCAACTCGACAAAACAATTTTCAAAGGAGGAAAGACTGGACAAAACAACAAAATAATAATGCTTTACCCCAAATTCAAGGAGCCCTAGTGGTGTGATGGTTAAGCACTTGGCTGCTAAGCGAATGAATGGCGATTCAAATCCCGCAGAGGCTCCACGAGGGGAAGACCTGGTGATCTGCTCCTCTAAAGACTGCAATTTAGGAGACCCTGTGGGGGGGTTCTACCCTGTCACGTGGGGTTGCTATGCATCGGAATCTACTCGACGGCACACAACAAGAACACCCTAAATTCAGTGGTATCCATAATCCTTTTTATAAATACTTTCTGTATTCTCTACCATTTCTGTTATGAATACTCGACATTCTAAGATAATTTATAATTCCTTAAAAATCTGTCCCCCTAAGAAACTTTATGTAAGTGATAGAAGGTGGCTTATCTGCACTCAGACTAAGCTCAGGTGAGTGGTAATAACATGTTTTATGGTTGATATTGCAGTAATGATATATGATCCCTTGCTACACCATCCCATAGGGTTCTGTCTACATTTGAATTATGTCAGACCAGCTTTATAAAAACTGTTGTTGTTGTGGTTAGGTGCTATCGAGTCAATTTCAACTCATAGAGACCCTATATGGCAGAGTAGAACTGGATGGTGCCCGGCTACCATTACTGAATATTTTGATCAAAAGATCAAATTCTCAGTGGAATATAGGCTTTCTGGAGACATGGAGGGTCAATGAACCCCTGAAACTATTGCCCTGAGATAACCTTAAACCAAAACTATTTCCTGAAATCTTTTCTGAACTAAAAAACTACCTTCTTTTAATTAGTGAAGTATGCCTGCTTTGAGCCGTGCGCTCTTTTAAAGACTTATCCTCGTGAGCTCCAGTTAACACTGGCAACTCAAGAGGTTGAATGGGAGGCTTGGGGGTGGGGGGGCAGTGAGTTTAAGACAATGGTGGTAGAATCATGTAGAAAAAGATAGTGAGACTGGAAACACAACTTGAAGAAGGTAATGCATGTCACTAAATCGTACACGTAGACATTTTTGAACCGTTTAGTCCCTGGCGGTACATACAGCAGCCGTGAAGGTTTTCAGTCTCTGGGGTTTATTGGGAAGCTGCTGTGTCACAGACAGTGAGGGCCCACAAAAGGCAGGGGTCTTTATGACTATTTGAAACCAGAGGAACAGGCACATGGCACAAATTACTCTTTCTACAGGGAATTGTCTAAGGTGTCTGAATTATTGTTAGGGAGAACAGAAATTTTGAAAATTTCACTGGGTTTTACTGGGTATGTACCAATAGACCCCAGTGAGGACTCTGGGGTATAATTAGTGGTACTTCATATGTACCACTAAACACTTAGGGTAGGCTTGTGGGAGGGAGCAAGAAAAAAAAAATCCGTACTACCTACCAAAAAGTTAGACACACTCAATGATTCAGTATGCTTCCATTAATGAAAACACACGGTATCAACAAAAAATTCAAAGCAGAAAATAATTGGGTCACCAAACCATTAACATGGTCTATCTTGGCTATGTATACTTTCACCAAAAAGGAAAAATAAAATAAAAAGTTTTGGAATAACAAAATTATTGAATAATTAAGGGGCCAAAATATACATGGAAAAAGAAAACTGTGAGCCTAGGCTTGGAATCTGAGGCATTTAGATATGGTTTTCTCGTAGGATATTTTCCCAGTTCTTGAAGAGGCAGTTAAAACACTAAGAGGTTGAGGGAAAATTTCAAAAATGTGGAGTACAGATCCCACCAAATGTGGTATTTACAAGTTATCAATATTTTTCATGGACACATATCAAGAATAACAAAGGCAGTTCAGATTATTTATATGACAGCATGTTTTGTAACATTGAGCTGTTAAAGCAGTGTTCATGTGTATTCGTCTCAAAACAACCCAGGACCTCACACAGATGGTTTAAAGAGAACCATAGAAACATAGAAACTTCCCACTCTATCTCTTTGTGTTTGTTTTATCCCCTAATCTCTAGGTGTTGAGGGATGATATTTCATCTCGCTTTTCAATTTTTATCAAACTGCCTAGTGCTGATGACACAGGTGACTTTGGAAATCCTGTGTCATTTACGGTCTTGGGCAGGCAGTGGTTTCATTCAGGATCTGGGAGTTTTCATCCGTTGAAGTGACTGCCTGGTGGCCACGTGCACAAATCCATCGCCATCAGACTCAATCTATTCACAGAGGATCCTGAACACGAAAAGCACAGCTGCATATTTGTAACCTATTTCTTGAGGCGTTCCTTACAACCTCAGCGTCAAGTGCACAGTCTGCTATCCTCAGGTTCTCTACATTGTAGACAGGGCTTCAATTTCCTTGACGATTTTCCTCAGATTGTATGTTCATTGGGGCAAGGTGCCCACAGTCATTTCAACTGGTAAGAAAGCAAAGGGATTATCCATAAGGGGGGGGAAAAAAAGATGGATCCACTTTTCACTGAATATTACCTTGTTTAAACTTCTTTATGATAAAAATTGTATCTTACAAGAGTAAAACTAACGAGGTGTACTTTTCACTGAATGGAGCCCTGGTGGCACAGTGGTTAAGAGCTCGGCTGCTAACCAAAAGGTTAGCAGTTCAAATCCACCAGCCGCTCCTTGGAAATCCCATGGGGTAGTTGTACACTGTCCTATAGGGTCACCATGAGTCCGAATTGACTCAACAGCAATGAGGTTTTTTTTTCCACTGAATATTACATTGTTTAAACGTTTTTTGATAAAAAGTGTATCAGAGTAAAAAAAAAAATACTGGGTGTGTCTTGAGTCAATCTGTTTTGAAATATAAAAGAGCAGATTAAGGAAGGTAGAACCTTCCCCAGAGCCTCCAGAGAGAGAAAGCCTTCCTCTAGAGCCGGAATTTGGACTTTTAGCCTCCTAACCCGTAAGAAAGAGCCCTGGTGGTGCAGCAGTTAGGAGCAACGGCTGCTAACCAAATGGTCTGCAATTCAAATTCACCAGCTGCTCCTAGGAAACCCTATGGGGCAGTTCTACGCTGTCCTTTAGGGTCGCTGAGTCAAAATCAACTTGACAGCAATGAGTTTTTTTTTTTGTTTTTTTTTTTTTTTTTACCTGTTAGAAGATAAATTTCTCTGTGTTAAAGCCACCCACTTGTGGTATTTCTGTGATAGCAGCTACATAACTAAGACAAAAGCTATCCTTCAAAATGAAATGTTGAAGTCTTAAACTTTAGTCCCTGTGGAAGTGACCCTGTTTGGAAATAGGGTCTATAAAGTAAAATGTATAATATGCAAATAAATTATTTCATGGAACATACCAACCTTATTGGACCATTGTGGATTTTATCAGTTAACATGAGGCCATACCAAAGTTAGGTAGGCCCTACTCTATTGTAATAGTGTCCTTATTAAAGAGACAACAGACGCAGAGATGGAGTTAGGCTGCAGCCACAAGCCAAGGAAAGCCTGAAGCAGCCAGAAATCCAGAATATAAGAGGGAGAAGGACCTTCCCCTAGAGCCTTCAGAGAGAGCATGGTCCTGCTGACACCCTGAATTTGGAGTCCCAAACTGCAGGAATGTGAGACTATAAATTTCTGTTGTCAGAAATTACTCAGCTTGAGGTAGCTTGTTACACAGTCCCAGGAAACTAATACAGTAGTGAACGAGGAACACGACTCTTCTCGTTCCAGAAATATGGTAGTCTAGTTACTTGGTGCAAAAACACAGGTTTGAAACACCAAAAGCATTGTGTGCAATATTTAAAGTATATATTGAGATGCACAGCTAAGAAGGTGAAAATGCAAGGGAAATCCTTGAGGGGGAGAAACAATAGCAAGTAGGAAGGCAAGTAATCAACCGCAGGTAAGATGTTTGATACTTCTCCTGATCCTGGTGGTCTGAGCCTGGATGTTAGCCAGGAAAGTATCTGATACACAGATTTGCTACAAGGTTTTTGATGCTGTTATGGTGCATGCAAGGTCCTTGGGTGGTAAGAACAGTTAACACCCTGGACTGCTCACTGAAAGGTTGGAGGTTCAAGTCCACACAGAGGTATCTTGGAAGAAAGGCCTGGTGATCAGGTTCCAAAAAACCACAGTTGAAAACCCTGTGGACAGCCATCTAAGTATCTACTCATGTGGAACAAATGAGAAAGAAGGAAACCAAAGACTCAGAGAAGAAAGCAGCCTACAGGACTAATGATCTATACAAACCACAGCCTCATCTACCCTGAGACCAGAAGAAGTAGATGGTGCCCAGCTGCCACTACCGACCTTTCTGATCAGGACCACATTAGACCGATCCTTACAGAATGGGGAGAAAAATGTAGAACAGAACTCAAATGCTTAAAAAGTCCAGACTTTGACAGAGATTGGAGCAATGCCCGGGACTATGGCCCCCAGATACCCTGCTCACTGAGAACTAAAGCCACTCCCGGAGTCCACCTTTCAGCCAAAGATTAGACAGGCCTACAAAACAAACAACAACACATGTGAGGAATGTGCTTCTTAGGTCAATCAGAAGGAAAAGATGAGAAGGCAGGAAGGGACAGGGAACCTGGACAAATGGACACGGGGAACCCGAGGTGTAAAGGGAAAGGAGGAGAGAGCTGACACATTGCAGGGTTGCAGCCAATGTCACAAAACAGTTTGTGTATAAATTTTTCAATGAGAAATGAATTTATACTGTAAACCTTCACCTAACACAATAAAAAAGAAACAAAAAAAGCCCAGACTTACTGGACCAGTTGAGGCTAGAGGGCTCTCTGTGATTATCGCCCTGAGGCATTCTTTCCTTCTTTTCTTTTCTTTTGCACTTTATTTATTTTTATCGTAATTTAGATGAAGGTTTACAGAACAAACTAATTTCTCGTCAAACAGTCAGTACACAAATTGTTGTATGACACTGGTTAACAATCCCACGACATGTCAACACTCTCTCTTCTCAGCCCTGGGTTCCCTATTACCACCTTTCCTGTCCCCTCCTGCCTTCCAGTCCCTGCCCCAGGGCTGGTGCACCTCTTTTGTCTTGTTTTGTTCAATCTTTGGCTGAAAGGTGAACCTCAGGAGTGACCTCATTACTGAGGTGAAAGGGTGTACAGGGGCCATACTCTCCGGTTTCTCCAGTCTCTGTCAGGCCA